>NC_092340.1:222330000-222692500 GCF_046630445.1 Rutidosis leptorrhynchoides | reverse complement strand
CACCCGATAAGTGTGGGGGAAGTTAAACCCCAAGAAAAAATTTAAATGGGGACGAGTCAAGCTTATGACTCGTTAATAAATAAGATGTATTTGTTTCCTTTTTATTTAGTGAGTATTTGAATAAATGGGGTGATTGGGCGTGTGTTCTTCAAATTCAACTTCTGCAACTATCCTGTAACTACAATCTAATTCCAAGTAACATCATTCTTCTCCCTAGTTACATTTTTGTCTTCCTTTATTTTATCGTTGTAGTATAAATTCATGCAAGTGAGGGAATTGCATGATCTTAAGTGTGGGGAGGGAAGTGATTACTCACTTAAAAGATTAAAAGATACTATAATTTTCCCGAAAGAGTTGAAAAATGGGTACAAATTAATTTTGTTTTTTTAAGAAGTATAAATTCATAGTCAAACTTATGTCTTTTTATAACTTAATCTTAAAAATAATAAAAGGACTACTCTCAATTTCGAGATCAGATTACTTGTTTAAGATAAGAAGTAAAAGCCAAAATTTGTGAAACGATTGCAAACTTATAGCCATTACCATATGGCATAAGAAGCAAGGACCACCGAGGCAGCAAAAGATTCCAAATAAGGGTCAATTTAGAAAAATTGCCAAATTTAAAGCTAAATGCTAAATATGGAAGAAAAAGAAATGAAAAAGTTAAAAGAGCCCAATGAAGGCCAATAAGAGTGATGAAAGCGAAGGAAAAGAGTTCCAATGAGAACCACACACTTATAAAAAGCTCTAGTTAGAAAACAAAAAGAGTCCAATGATTACCAAACTGTATAAATCTGACTTAATAAATATTAGGACTACTTGTAATCCTTGGTCTGGTTCAGACTTGTTCTTACGAATAATAAAAAATAACTTCTTATTAAGATATATTTTTGATTATGCATTTTACTTTAACTTTATACCCATTTGAAGTTATATGATTTATAAGGTTTACTTGAAGATAAGTAAAGGTTTAAGTGTGGGGAATTTGATAACTCCTAAATTATACAGTTTTTCGATTACATTTTAAAGAGTTATCTTAGCATTTTAAAGTCATTTTAATCCTAAAACCTTGGGTAAAATGGGAAAAAAGGTAATTCTAATGATTTTATCAAAGTTATGTATCAAACATGATCAAAAACAAAGAAAACTGCAAAAAAGGCTATGAAGCCGCTGGCCAGGATTCGAGGAAGCCGCCGGCTTTGAAGTGAATGTGCCAGAATGTTCTAGAATTGTCCACAGAATTGGATGAACTTGTTGAACAAGTAAAATACAGATAAAGCCACCGGCTTCACACTGAAGCTGCCGGCCTATTGGATACGGTTTCTCGACTTGTCGACCAAGTTCAAGTAAAAATGGAAACAAAATCAAAAAGATCGCCGGATCACTTAAGCTGCCGTCCTGCCATCAAAGCCGCCGGCTTAATTATGACGGTTACGCATTTTGTGCTTGCGAATCAAGGTTAACTTGCAAGAGACCGATTTTAAAGAGTATAAATAGAGGGCTCCTGTTACAGTTTTCAATGTACAACTCAATACAATTCAATTTAGTTCCTTTTTTCTTTTAAGGTTTTCTCTAAAACACTTAGATTAGATTTATTTTCCATTATAATCAAGAATTATTCAAGTTAATTATTCAGGTTCTTTTCATCTACCTTTTTAAGGTATGATTCTATCTTTACTTTATCGTTTAATCTATTTTATGTACTTTAATCGTTTCTGTTTGTCTTCTGCTATAAACTGAAAGTTCATAGTGGTTACGTGGACGAAAACTAACTTCGTCTGAGAATCAGATGAAGCCATCGGCTTCACCATCTGGAACAAAGCCGCCAGCTTCGTGCTCTAATCCGTACAGTTTTTGGTTCTTTTCCAGATCTATATGGTCGAGTTTCTGTGATGATATTTAAACTGTTTTGAATCTGTTATGCTTTAATACATTTGTTTGCCATGCTTAATGATTAGATAACATGATTTTAGGATTGATTAATACTTAACCCAATGATCTATTATTCGATTCATGCTACTTGTTTAGATCTAGTCCATCAAACTTGTTAAATTAAATTGCATGCAACTAGGTTAAATAGCATAATAGTAACAAACTTGTTTTTATATAATAGAGTTTGATATTGTTAGACTTAATCGAAGATCCTTTGTTTGGATTTGTTTAATTAATGATTGCATGAGAGCTTAGTAGTAATTAACTTTCATCTAGTAACTTGAGTTGATCTACTCGGTGTTTAATAGCTTATATAATTTGTCTGTCTATTTGCATGTTGATCCTCATCACAAGATTAATATGTATCATGTAATTGAATTAAATATGAAGAATTAAGATGTTAGTCATGCACATCATGTGTCTAGCATATGCTTTAAGTCCTACCTATTGAATGATATGTAACACTTAGCTTAGCCTATTAAGAGATAATAGTTGGTCTTTGATTATTATTTTGCTTTGTGTTAATATAAGCTATGAAACTTGCCTAATATGATTTCCGTATGAGTTACTCGTTCATGTAACTGCTTTTATTTATAATTGTTTAACTTGAATATTTACTTTCTTGCTTTATTATTTTGTTATTTTGTTTACCTTATATCATCTCTTTCCTAAGAGATAAGAATTTATCCTATAAAACACATAAAAATCATTTTTTAGTTCTTTAATAAGAGCTAAGATATATAATAAACAACTCTTATCCGCATCTACGCTCTCTTGGGACGATAACCTAAAATACTATATCTGATCGAGTTTTGTTACTCGTTAGGGTATTAAAAGTAAAATTATGGTTCTAGAAATTTAAAAGTTGAAATAAAAGATTAAGCACTACTGGCCACATGTTTTGACACATCAACTTTTTGGCGCCGCTGCCAGAGAGCGCGGTAAATATGGAAATTAGATATATTTTGGTTATTGATATTTCTTGAAAACAGGTGATGACTGTCTTCCTTTAGGGAAAGGTTGTTGGGCTTCCGATTTAAAGGGCTCTGCCGGAACCTAGACGCTGAAGGGTCACTTAAGTATTTAAAGATTCAATAGGCCGTGTATGTTTATTATTCGTTGTTATGCGATAAAAGTTGTTATTTAATTTATTTATAAGTTATTTATATTTTATTACTTAAAATTTAATCTATTTAGTTATTATTTAATTATCTATTTATTTTCTCATTCAAATTTAGATTACTCCTATAATTAAAATCTCCATTTTTAAATCTAAATCTCAAATCTTATTTAAAAATATGGAACAACCAATAAAGAGAGAAGAAGATAGAACTTTTATGGAAATGGCTAGAGATTTTATTAAGGAAAATAAGGCTGAAGATACAGCTGATCCATATACACCAAAACAAATACAATCGATTTTAGAATTTGATGAATATGTGAGACAAGTAAAGGAAAAGGAAAAAAATGTTCAAACTCAACATACGATAACTGCCACATCATATATTTCCAATGCGTATTATTTGACTAATAATGAGGAAGATTTGGTTAATGAGGAGTTCGAACCAGTTAAAGAAGAGGTATAGGAGATTGGGATTAGTGTTAGAAACATATCGATAGAAGAGATGATGATAGCCGAGGGATTTTGCCCTTTTTTATGGACTTTTTCAATGTTGCACAAATCCAGACGTAAAACATTCATGTACTCCATCTAATACACAATTACCTACCGATTCACACCTAGAACAATTAAATTAGACAGAATCTATTCCAATACCACAACCTACCATTCTACCACCTATGTTTGTAGACCCGGATAGTATATTTAGCGATGAACCTTTAGATGAAGAATCACCGGATATAGATTGGGATCCTTCAGATACCGAAGACGATGATGAGTTCCATCCGATCAAATGAGATTCTTCTGATGATGAAGAAGATGATTCTTATCTTCATTTTGAGGTGTACAGGTTGCTAGAAAATACTAGGTTAGTGAAAAATGCTACCATACTAAGGATAGATTCGCCGGTTGTTAAAGAAACTACTCATTTAGATCCACTTTCTGAACTACTACAAGAATTTCTCGAGTTACAAACTTGCTCACTTAATGGTAAAGATGATAAAGAAGTGGATTTGTTAGCTGTTTTGATTGCTAATGGTTATGATCCGACAACTGAGGAACTCGCTGAATTAAGGATAGAGGTTGACTCCAACAGCATTAAAGAAAATCATAGCGGATCAACTACACATTTTGAGGTTCCCGATGTTGAGATAAATGATTGTTTGTATGTGAGTGGGTATCACAGGGTATTTAGTTTGGAGAAGACGGTTTATAGTGATCCATTTCATATTAGCATAACCGAGGGGTGCATTCTGGTGTCCTAGTCAGATTTTAAATATTATACGAATTCCAAAAGTCGGGTTATACCAGGGGTCTACGCGAAAGAGAAAGGAGAACTCCCGAACTTCATATATTCAACCCGCAATGTTAATGATTGGCTCACATTACTAATTCGTGGAACATTTTCCACCGATTTTATATGTCGCCCGATAAGCGTGGGGGAAGTTAAACCCCACTAAGGAAAAATTTAAATGGGGTCGAGTCAAGCTTATGACTCGTTAATAAAGAAGAATGTATTTATTTCCTTTTTATTTAGTGAGTTTTTGAATAAATGGGGTGATTGGGCACGTGTTCTTCAAATTCAACTTCTGCAACTATCCTGTAACTACAATCTAATTCCAAGTAACATCATTCTTCTCCCTATTTACATTTTTGTCTTCCTTTATTTTATCTTTGTAGTATAAATTATTGCAAGTGAGGACATTGCATGATTTGAAGTGTGAGGTGGGAAGTGATTACTCACCTTAAAGATTAAAAGATACTATAATTTTCCCGAAAAAGTTGAAAAATGGGTACAAATTAATTTTTTTTTAAGAAGTATAAATTCTTAGTCAAACTTATGTCTTTTTACTAACTTAATCTTAAAAATAATAAAAGGATTACTCTAAATTTCGAGATCGGATTACTTGTTTAAATAAAAAGTAAAAGCCAAAAATTGTGAAACGATTGCAAACATATAGCCACTACCATATGGCATAAGAAGCATGGACCACTGAGACAACAAAAGAGTCCAAATAAGGGCCAATTTAGAAAAATTGCCAAATGTAAAGTGATGATACGTATAATGATCCGTCTCAAAGAGATAACCGGGTTCTGCCCTGCGTAGCCCATCCCGAAAAAGAACATCTTCCCGGTATCACCTCAGTAACCTGACCAGAAGGTTACTAATGTATGTACCCGGGAAGGATCGCGTCGGATAGAGGCTAGCTGGAATGCCAAATAAAATCCAGCCCGGACAGGCATACACAATACCAGCATCACCTAGCCGGATTCAAAGGTATCAAGAAGACAAGGATTATATTAAGAAACAAATAAGCCTGCTGATAGACTGGCAATAATCTTGCCCGGACGTAACACTACCGTGAAGAAAAACTTGGCAAAACTTTCTTGACTAAACAAAGGGTAAGACATCCACCTGTCGCAATTTAGACGGATCCACCACACTACCTTAACTACCACAACTTCCCGATTTAGTATTCTGACCCGGTACAAGGATATCATCCCGGGACAAGCACGCTATCTCGGAGCAAGTGCATTGTCCCAGAGCAGACACTTCATCCTGGAATGAGTGCACTGTCTCAGAACGAGCACTTGATCCCGAAACAAACACACAAACAAGCTGCATGCCACGCTAGCCCATGAATCTAGGAAAGTTTGTTCGGATCTTCTCGATTATTCCCATGAAAGGGACAGGTGCCACGTCAACCCTCAGGATTGGCAAAGTTTGTTACAACCATGAAAGAAACATGTGCCACGTCACCATTCACTCATAACATCTATAAATACACAAACAAGATCATTCATTTAAAAAAATGGATGCATTAATGTTACTCTGCCCAAATTAATTGCAGTAACATCTCTCCAGTCAATAACACAATTCCGATTAAGACTCCAGTCGATATCGGAATTAACCTTCACCCAAAGATATTAACTTATTCGATTCCGATCGAATAATGTTAATCCCATCGATTGTTTTATGACCTTGATATCTAGATTTCAAATTGGAGTTTGTACAATTATTGGAGTTAAAACATTCGATCCACTCTTTTTCCCAAATCAAGCATTCAAGTCCGAAATCTATTTCTACTGAACGATTTTGGTTTGATCAAATGGCGCCACCTAAAGGTACGAACAATACAGCAAAACCAGGCAGCGAAACGACAAACAAGAAAGGAACGTCTGACATTGTTCTACACACTTTGAACACAGAAAGTTCACCAACGGTGGAACCCCGCAACCACAAAAACAATCCATCGCTAACGTTCACTCCGATGACACTTCATATGACGAAATGAATATTTTCAGTAGCGATGAAGATCTAAGGGAGAAGACACCAGCTGATGGGAAAATATTGAACATGGGCATCTCCAGTTTCAAAACCGGTGGTTCGAGTGGGATCAGATCATCTCATGATGATGCCGAAATGATCACCAAGATGATTTCAGCTAACGTCGAAAAACAAGTAATGGAGAAATTGAAGACCATGTTAGGCGATAGTACCAATATCGCAGGAAGGCAACAGCAACAAAACTCTGATATTCTGAAGGCTAACCCTCTACCGCACATCAGTTTAGGAGGTGAAGGTGCTGCCAAAGCTGCCGCCAATGCATGGCTCACGGAGCTCCTCGTGCAGGCTGCACCGCCAGCATACAAGCATTCTCTGTCACAACCTCCCGTCCATGGCACTGCACTCGAGAATCTGTTTGCCCTAATCACTAGCAATAAAGCAAAGCGGCCGGTTGAGATGTCAGCTACTAGCCAGAAGTTTTGTGAAAGAATTGCCGGCTACATTTGAAATGTCCCGTTCTTATTGATTAAAAACGTTCCATATTAATTGATTTCGTTGCGAGGTTTTGACCTCTATATGAGACGTTTTTCAAAGACTGCATTCATTTTAAAACAAAGCATAACCTTTATTTCATAAATAAAGGTTTAAAATGCTTTACGTAGATTATCAAATAATGATAATCTAAAATATCCTGTTTACACACGACCATTACATAATGGTTTACAATACAAATATGTTACATCGAAATCAGTTTCTTGAATGCAGTTTTTACACAATATCATTCAAACATGGACTCCAAATCTTGTCCTTATTTTAGTATGCAACAGCGGAAGCTCTTAGTATTCACCTGAGAATAAACATGCTTTAAACGTCAACAAAAATGTTGGTGAGTTATAGGTTTAACCTATATATATCAAATCATAATAATAGACCACAAGATTTCATATTTTAATACACATCCCATACATAGAGATAAAAATCATTCATATGGTGAACACCTGGTAACCGACATTAACAAGATGCATATATAAGAATATCCCCATCATTCCGGGACACCCTTCGGATATGATATAAATTTCGAAGTACTAAAGCATCTGGTACTTTGGATGGGGCTTGTTGGGCCCGATAGATCTATCTTTAGGATTCGCGTCAATTAGGGTGTCTGTTCCCTAATTCTTAGATTACCAGACTTAATAAAAAGGGGCATATTCGATTTCGATAATTCAACCATAGAATGTAGTTTCACGTACTTGTGTCTATTTTGTAAATCATTTATAAAACCTGCATGTATTCTCATCCCAAAAATATTAGATTTTAAAAGTGGAACAATAACTCACTTTCACAGATTTTTACTTCGTCGAGAAGTAAGACTTGGCCACTGGTTGATTCACGAACCTATAACAATATATACATATATATCAAAGTATATTCAAAATATATTTACAACACTTTTAATATATTTTGATGTTTTAAGTTTATTAAGTCAGCTGTCCTCGTTAGTAACCTACAACTAGTTGTCCACAGTTAGATGTACAGAAATAAATCGATAAATATTATCTTGAATCAATCCACGACCCAGTGTATACGTATCTCAGTATTGATCACAACTCAAACTATATATATTTTGGAATCAACCTCAACCCTGTATAGCTAACTCCAACATTCACATATAGAGTGTCTATGGTTGTTCCGAAATATATATAGATGTGTCGACATGATAGGTCGAAACATTGTATACGTGTCTATGGTATCTCAAGATTACATAATATACAATACAAGTTGATTAAGTTATGGTTGGAATAGATTTGTTACCAATTTTCACGTAGCTAAAATGAGAAAAATTATCCAATCTTGTTTTACCCATAACTTCTTCATTTTAAATCCGTTTTGAGTGAATCAAATTGCTATGGTTTCATGTTGAACTCTATTTTATGAATCTAAACAGAAAAAGTATAGGTTTATAGTCGGAAAAATAAGTTACAAGTCGTTTTTGTAAAGGTAGTCATTTCAGTCGAAAGAACGACGTCTAGATGACCATTTTAGAAAACATACTTCCACTTTGAGTTTAATCATAATTTTTGGATATAGTTTCATGTTCATAATAAAAATCATTTTCTCAGAATAACAACTTTTAAATCAAAGTTTATCATAGTTTTTAATTAACTAACCCAAAACAGCCCGCGGTGTTACTACGACGGCGTAAATCTGGTTTTACGGTGTTTTTCGTGTTTTCAGGTTTTAAATCATTAAGTTAGCATATCATATAGATATAGAACATGTGTTTAGTTGATTTTAAAAGTCAAGTTAGAAGGATTAACTTTTGTTTGCGAACAAGTTTAGAATTAACTAAACTATGTTCTAGTGATTACAAGTTTAAACCTTCGAATAAGATAGCTTTATATGTATGAATTGAATGATGTTATGAACATCATTACTACCTTAAGTTCCTTGGATAAACCTACTGGAAAATAGAAAAATGGATCTAGCTTCAATGGATCCTTGGATGGCTCGAAGTTCTTGAAGCAGAATCATGACACGAAAACAAGTTCAAGTAAGATCATCACTTGAAATAAGATTGTTATAGTTATAGAAATTGAACCAAAGTTTGAATATGATTATTACCTTGTATTGGAATGATAACCTACTGTAAGAAACAAAGATTTCTTGAGGTTGGATGATCACCTTACAAGATTGGAAGTGAGCTAGCAAACTTGAAAGTATTCTTGATTTTATGAAACTAGAACTTTTGGAATTTATGAAGAACACTTAGAACTTGAAGATAGAACTTGAGAGAGATCAATTAGATGAAGAAAATTGAAGAATGAAAGTGTTTGTAGGTGTTTTTGGTCGTTGGTGTATGGATTAGATATAAAGGATATGTAATTTTGTTTTCATGTAAATAAGTCATGAATGATTACTCATATTTTTGTAATTTTATGAGATATTTCATGCTAGTTGCCAAATGATGGTTCCCACATGTGTTAGGTGACTCACATGGGCTGCTAAGAGCTGATCATTGGAGTGTATATACCAATAGTACATACATCTAAAAGCTGTGTATTGTACGAGTACGAATACGGGTGCATACGAGTAGAATTGTTGATGAAACTGAACGAGGATGTAATTGTAAGCATTTTTGTTAAGTAGAAGTATTTTGATAAGTGTATTGAAGTCTTTCAAAAGTGTATAAATACATATTAAAACACTACATGTATATACATTTTAACTGAGTCGTTAAGTCATCGTTAGTCGTTACATGTAAGTGTTGTTTTGAAACCTTTAGGTTAACGATCTTGTTAAATGTTGTTAACCCAATGTTTATAATATCAAATGAGATTTTAAATTATTATATTATCATGATATTATCATGTATGAATATCTCTTAATATGATATATATATATTAAATGTCTTTACAACGATAATCGTTACATATATGTCTCGTTTAAAAATCATTAAGTTAGTAGTCTTGTTTTTACATATGTAGTTCATTGTTAATATACTTAATGATATGTTTACTTATCATAGTATCATGTTAACTATATATATATATCCATATATATGTCATCATATAGTTTTTACAAGTTTTAACGTTCGTGAATCACCGGTCAACTTGGGTGGTCAATTGTCTATATGAAACATATTTCAATTAATCAAGTCTTAACAAGTTTGATTGCTTAACATGTTGGAAACATTTAATCATGTAAATATCAATCTCAATTAATATATATAAACATGGAAAAGTTCGGGTCACTACAGTACCTACCCGTTAAATAAATTTCGTCCCGAAATTTTAAGCTGTTGAAGGTGTTGACGAATCTTCTGGAAATAGATGCGGGTATTTCTTCTTCATCTGATCTTCACGCTCCCAGGTGAACTCAGGTCCTCTACGAGCATTCCATCGAACCTTAACAATTGGTATCTTGTTTTGCTTAAGTCTTGTAACCTCACGATCCATTATTTCGACGAGTTCTTCGATGAATTGAAGTTTTTCGTTGATTTGGATTTCATCTAACGGAATAGTGAGATCTTCTTTAGCAAAACATTTCTTCAAATTCGAGACATGGAAAGTGTTATGTACAGTCGCGAGTTGTTGAGGTAACTCAAGTCGGTAAGCTACTGGTCCGACACGATCAATAATCTTGAATGGTCCAATATACCTTGGATTTAATTTCCCTCGTTTACCAAATCGAACAACGCCTTTCCAAGGTGCAACTTTAAGCATGACCATCTCTCCAATTTCAAATTCTATATCTTTTCTTTTAATGTCAGCGTAGCTCTTTTGTCGACTTTGGGCGGTTTTCAACCGTTGTTGAATTTGGATGATCTTCTCGATAGTTTCTTGTATAATCTCCGGACCCGTAATCTGTCTATCCCCCACTTGACTCCAACAAATCGGAGACCTGCACTTTCTACCATAAAGTGCTTCAAAACGCGCCATCTCAATGCTTGAATGGTAGCTGTTGTTGTAGGAAAATTCTGCTAACGGTAGATGTCGATCCCAACTGTTTCCGAAATCAATAACACATGCTCGTAGCATGTCTTCAAGCATTTGTATCGTCCTTTCGCTCTGTCCATCAGTTTGTGGATGATAGGCAGTACTCATGTCTAGACGAGTTCCTAATGCTTGCTGTAATGTCTGTCAGAATCTTGAAATAAATCTGCCATCCCTATCAGAGATAATAGAGATTGGTATTCCATGTCTGGAGACGACTTCCTTCAAATACAGTCGTGCTAACTTCTCCATCTTGTCATCTTCTCTTATTGGCAGGAAGTGTGCTGATTTGGTGAGACGATCAACTATTACCCAAATAGTATCAAAACCACTTGCAGTCCTTGGCAATTTAGTGATGAAATCCATGGTAATGTTTTCCCATTTCCATTCTGGGATTTCGGGTTGTTGAAGTAGACCTGATGGTTTCTGATGCTCAGCTTTGACCTTAGAACACGTCAAACATTCTCCTACGTATTTAGCAACATCGACTTTCATACCCGGCCACCAAAAATATTTCCTGAGATCCTTGTACATCTTCCCCGTTCCAGAATGTATTGAGTATCTGGTTTTATGAGCTTCTCTAAGTACCATTTCTCTCATATCTCCAAATTTTGGTACCCAAATCCTTTCAGCCCTATACCGGGTTCCGTCTTCCCGAATATTAAGATGTTTCTCCGATCCTTTGGGTATTTCATCCTTTAAATTTCCCTCTTTTAAAACTCCTTGTTGCGCCTCCTTTATTTGAGTAGTAAGGTTATTATGAATCATTATATTCATAGATTTTACTCGAATGGGTTCTCTGTCCTTCCTGCTCAAGGCATCGGCTACCACATTTGCCTTCCCCGGGTGGTAACGAATCTCAAAGTCGTAATCATTCAATAATTCAATCTACCTACGCTGCCTCATATTCAGTTGTTTCTGATTAAATATGTGTTGAAGACTTTTGTGGTTGGTATATATAATACTTTTGACCCCATATAAGTAGTGCCTCCAAGTCTTTAATGCAAAAACAACCGCGCCTAATTCCAAATCATGCGTCGTATAATTTTGTTCGTGAATCTTCAATTGTCTAGACGCATAAGCAATCACCTTCGTTCGTTGCATTAATATACAACCGAGATCTTGCTTTGATGCGTCACAATAAATCACAAAATCATCATTCCCTTCAGGCAATGACAATATAGGTGCCGTAGTTAGCTTTTTCTTCAATAACTGAAACGCTTTCTCTTGTTCATCATTCCATTCAAATTTCTTCCCTTTATGCGTTAATGCAGTCAAGGGTTTTGCTATTCTGGAAAAGTCTTGGATGAACCTTCTGTAGTAACCAGCTAGTCCTAAAAATTGGCGTATGTGTTTCGGAGTTTTCGGGGTTTCCCACTTTTCAACAGTTTCTATCTTTGCCGGATCCACCTTAATACCTTCTTTGTTCACTATGTGACCGAGGAATTGAACTTCTTCCAACCAAAATGCACACTTTGAAAACTTAGCGTACAATTCTTCCTTCCTCAATACTTCTAACACCTTTCTCAAATGTTCACCATGTTCTTGGTCATTCTTTGAGTAAATAAGTATGTCATCAATGAAAACAATGACAAACTTGTCAAGGTATGGTCCACACACTCGGTTCATAAGGTCCATGAACACAGCTGGTGCATTAGTTAAACCAAACGGCATGACCATAAACTCGTAATGATCGTAACGTGTTCTGAAAGCAGTCTTTGGAATATCATCTTCTTTCACCCGCATTTGATGATACCCGGAACGTAATTCAATCTTTGAATAAACAGATGAGCCTTGTAGTTGATCAAATAAGTCGTCAATTCTCGGTAGTGGGTAGCGGTTCTTGATGGTAAGTTTGTTCAACTCTCGATAGTCGATACACAACCTGAATGTACCATCTTTCTTCTTGACAAACAAAACAGGAGCTCCCCACGGTGATGTGCTTGGTCGAATGAAACCACGCTCTAAAAGTTCTTGTAATTGGCTTTGCAGTTCTTTCATCTCGCTGGGTGCGAGTCTGTAAGGAGCACGAGCTATTGGTGCTGCTCCTGGTACAAGATCTATTTGAAATTCAACGGATCGATGTGGGGGTAATCCCGGTAATTCTTTCGGAAATACATCGGGAAATTCTTTTGCAATGGGAACATCATTGATGCTCTTTTCTTCAGTTTGTACTTTCTCGACGTGTGCTAGAACAGCATAGCAACCTTTTCTTATTAGTTTTTGTGCCTTCAAATTACTAATAAGATGTAGCTTCGTGTTGCCCTTTTCTCCGTACACCATTAAGGGTTTTCCTTTTTCTCGTATAATGCAAATTGCATTTTTGTAACAAACGATCTCTGCTTTCACTTCTTTCAACCAGTCCATACCGATTATCACATCAAAACTCCCTAACTCTACTGGTATCAAATCAATCTTAAATGTTTCGCTAACCAGTTTAATTTCTCGATTCCGACATATATTATCTGCTGAAATTGATTTACCATTTGCTAATTCGAGTAAAAATTTACTATCCAAAGGCGTCAATGGACAACTTAATTTAGCACAAAAATCTCTACTCATATAGCTTCTATCCGCACCCGAATCAAATAAAATGTAAGCAGATTTATTGTCAATAAGAAACGTACCCGTAACAAGCTCCGGGTCTTCCTGTGCCTCTGCCGCATTAATATTGAAAACTCTTCCGCGGCCTTGTCCATTCGTGTTCTCCTGGTTCGGGCAATTTCTAATAATGTGGCCCGGTTTTCCACATTTATAACAAACTACATTGGCATAACTTGCTCTGACACTACTTGCTCCGCCATTACTCGTTCCGACACCATTTGTTCCTTTCGTTCTATTAACCCCTGGTCCGTAGACCTCACACTTTGCCGCGCTATGACCATTTCTTTTACACTTGTTGCAAAATTTGGTGCAGAACCCCGAGTGATACTTTTCACACCTTTGGCATAGCTGCTTCTGATTGTTGTTGTTGTTGCGGTTATTATTATTGTTGGGATGATTGTTGTAGTTGCTGTTGTTGTTGTTGTTGGGCCGTTTGTTGTAGTTGCGATTGATGTTGCGATTGTTGGGATAATTGTTGCTATTATTGTTGTAATTACTGTTGTTGTATTGGTGATTCTTATCACTGTTTTCCTCCCACTTTCTTTTGACTTGCTTCACATTGGCCTCTTCAGCAGTCTGTTCTTTAATTCTTTCTTCAATCTGGTTCACTAGTTTGTGAGCCATTCTACATGCCTGTTGTATGGAGGCGGGCTCGTGTGAACTTATATCTTCTTAGATTCTTTCCGGTAATCCTTTCACAAACGCGTCGATCTTCTCTTCCTCATCTTCGAATGCTCCCGGACACAATAGGCACAATTCTGTGAATCGTCTTTTGTACGTGGTAATATCAAATCCTTGGGTTCGTAACCCTCTAAGTTCTGTCTTGAGCTTATTGACCTCGGTTCTGGGACGGTATTTCTCGTTCATCAAGTGCTTGAATGCTGACCACGGTAGTGCGTACGCATCGTCTTGTCCCACTTGCTCTAGATAGGTATTCCACCATGTTAACGCAGAACCTGTGAAGGTATGCGTAGCGTACTTTACTTTGTCCTCTTCAGTACACTTACTTATGGCAAACACCGATTCGACCTTCTCGGTCCACCGTTTCAATCCGATCGGTCCTTCGGTTCCATCAAATTTCAAAGGTTTGCAGGCAGTGAATTCTTTGTAGGTGCATCCTACACGATTTCCTGTACTGCTAGATCCAAGGTTATTGTTGGTATGTAGCGCAGCCTGTACTGCGGCTATGTTTGAAGCTAGAAAGGTACGGAATTCCTCTTCATTCATATTCACGGTGTGTCGAGTAGTCGGTGCCATTTCCTTCAAAATAGTCAAATGGAACAAGTTAATCATATAGAATATTAAGAGTAGTTAATAGTATTTCGTAGCATGATATGAACTCATTTATAAAAGCTTTTTCTTCATATTAGCGTTTTATAAGTTTAAATTCGGGTAGTACCTACCCGTTAAGTTCATACTTAGTAGCTAATATACAATTCAACTACTACAATTCTATATGAAAAACTGATTATAATAATATTTCGCGTTCAAACTTTTACACAATATTTTACAAACTTACAATACCGCTTATTTTACATATAGCATGAAATATAGCACACAATAAATTTGATACAAGATGGTTGTGAAGATAATTCTAGCTAGTACACAAGTCGTTCAGCAAAGGCAATAAAGACACGTAATTCATACGTCCAGAAACAAGTCATGCATTCTGGTTTTACTAGGATTACTTCCCATCCTTGGTCTTGTGGAACATAACCATTATGGCCGTCGATAAGACAGCGTGTTGTAACGTCATCAAAGGGACGAGGGTTACGTAATGTCCAACAGTCCCGTAACAATCTAAAAACCTCATTTCTTACCCCAATTACCGACTCCGTCACTTGTGGAAACGTTTTGTTTAATAGTTGTAGCCCGATGTTCTTGTTCTCACTTTGGTGAGAAGCGAACATTACTAATCCGTAAGCATAACATGCTTCTTTATGTTGCATGTTAGCCGCTTTTTCTAAATCACGAAGTCCAATATTCGGATATATTGAGTCAAAATGATTTCTTAACCCGTTGCGTAAAATAGCATTTGGGTTCCCCGCAATATATGCGTCAAAGTAAACACATCGTAACTTATGGGTTTCCCAATGTGATATCCCCCATCTTTCAAACGAAAGTCTCTTATAAACCAAGACATTCTTGGAACGTTCTTCGAATGTCTTACAAACTGATCTCGCCTTAAATAGTTGTGCCGAGGAATTCTGGCCGACTCTAGACAAGATTTCATCAATCATGTCTCCGGGTAGGTCTCTTAAAATATTGGGTTGTCTATCCATTTTGTGTTTTTAAACTGTAAAATAGACAAGAGTTAGATTCATAAAAAAATACTTATTAATACAAGCAATTTTTACATATATCATAAAGCATAAGCACACTATATTACATATATTACACCACACGAATACAACTATCTTATTCCGACTCGCTCGTTTCTTCTTCTTCGGTTTTGGTTCGTTTTGCCAAGTTTCTAGGGATATATGATGTTCCCCTAATACGAGCCGTCGTTTTCCACATTGGTCTAGAAAAACCTGGTGGTTTAGAGGTTCCCAGGTCATTGTTACAACTTAAGGACTTCGGGGGTTGACGATACATATAAAGTTCATCGGGGTTAGAATTAGATTTCTCTATTTTTATGCCCTTTCCCTTATTATTTTCTTTTGACTTTTTAAATTCAGTTAGGGTAATTTCTATAACATCATCGGAATTCTCGTCGGAATCCGATTCATCGGAGAATTGGTAATCCTCCCAATATTTTGCTTCCTTGGCGGAAACACCATTGACCATAATTAACCTTGGTCGGTTGGTTGAGGATTTTCTTTTACTTAACCGTTTTATTATTTCCCCCACCGGTTCTATTTCTTCATCTGGTTCCGATTCTTCTTCCGGTTCCGATTCTTCTTCCGGTTCTGACTCTTCTTCCGGTTCCGACTCTTCTTCCGGTTCCTCTTCGGGAACTTGTGAATCAGTCCACGAATCATTCCAATTTACATTTGACTCTTCATTATTATTAGGTGAGTCAATGGGACTTGTTCTAGAGGTAGACATCTATCACATAATATCAAACGCGTTAAGAGATTAATATATCACATAATATTCACATGTTAAAAATATATAGTTTCCAACAAAATTTGTTAAGCAATCATTTTTCAAGTAAACACGGTCAAAGTCCAGACTCACTAATGCATCCTAACAAACTCGATAAGACACACTAATGCAAAATTCTGGTTCTCTAAGACCAACGCTCGGATACCAACTGAAATGTCCCGTTCTTATTGATTAAAAACGTTCCATATTAATTGATTTCGTTGCGAGGTTTTGACCTCTATATGAGACGTTTTTCAAAGACTGCATTCATTTTAAAACAAACCATAACCTTTATTTCATAAATAAAGGTTTAAAAAGCTTTACGTAGATTATCAAATAATGATAATCTAAAATATCCTGTTTACACACGACCATTACATAATGGTTTACAATACAAATATGTTACATCGAAATCAGTTTCTTGAATGCAGTTTTTACACAATATCATTCAAACATGGACTCCAAATCTTGTCCTTATTTTAGTATGCAACAGCGGAAGCTCTTAGTATTCACCTGAGAATAAAAATGCTTTATACGTCAACAAAAATGTTGGTGAGTTATAGGTTTAACCTATATATATCAAATCATAATAATAGACCACAAGATTTCATATTTTAATACACATCCCATACATAGAGATAAAAATCATTCATATGGTGAACACCTGGTAACCGACATTAACAAGATGCATATATAAGAATATCCCCATCATTCCGGGACACCCTTCGGATATGATATAAATTTCGAAGTACTAAAGCATCCGGTACTTTGGATGGGGCTTGTTGGGCCCGATAGATCTATCTTTAGGATTCGCGTCAATTAGGGTGTCTGTTCCCTAATTCTTAGATTACCAGACTTAATAAAAAGGGGCATATTCGATTTCGATAATTCAACCATAGAATGTAGTTTCACGTACTTGTGTCTATTTTGTAAATCATTTATAAAACCTGCATGTATTCTCATCCCAAAAATATTATATTTTAAAAGTGGGACTATAACTCACTTTCACAGATTTTTACTTCGTCGAGAAGTAAGACTTGGCCACTGGTTGATTCACGAACCTATAACAATATATACATATATATCAAAGTATATTCAAAATATATTTACAACACTTTTAATATATTTTGATGTTTTAAGTTTATTATGTCAGCTGTGCTCGTTAGTAACCTACAACTAGTTGTCCACAGTTAGATGTACAGAAATAAATCGATAAATATTATCTTGAATCAATCCACGACCCAGTGTATACGTATCTCAGTATTGATCACAACTCAAACTATATATATTTTGGAATCAACCTCAACCCTGTATAGCTAACTCCAACATTCACATATAGAGTGTCTATGGTTGTTCCGAAATATATATAGATGTGTCGACATGATAGGTCGAAACATTGTATACGTGTCTATGGTATCTCAAGATTACATAATATACAATACAAGTTGATTAAGTTATGGTTGGAATAGATTTGTTACCAATTTTCACGTAGCTAAAATGAGAAAAATTATCCAATCTTGTTTTACCCATAACTTCTTCATTTTAAATCCGTTTTGAGTGAATCAAATTGTTATGGTTTCATGTTGAACTCTATTTTATGAATCTAAACAGAAAAAGTATAGGTTTATAGTCGGAAAAATAAGTTACAAGTCGTTTTTGTAAAGGTAGTCATTTCAGTCGAAAGAACGACGTCTAGATGACCATTTTAGAAAACATACTTCCACTTTGAGTTTAATCATAATTTTTGGATATAGTTTCATGTTCATAATAAAAATCATTTTCTCAGAATAACAACTTTTAAATCAAAGTTTATCATAGTTTTTAATTAACTAACCCAAAACAGCCCGCGGTGTTACTACGACGGCGCAAATCCGGTTTTACGGTGTTTTTCGTGTTTCCAGGTTTTAAATCATTAAGTTAGCATATCATATAGATATAGAACATGTGTTTAGTTGATTTTAAAAGTCAAGTTAGAAGGATTAACTTTTGTTTGCGAACAAGTTTAGAATTAACTAAACTATGTTCTAGTGATTACAAGTTTAAACCTTCGAATAAGATAGCTTTATATGTATGAATTGAATGATGTTATGAACATCATTACTACCTTAAGTTCCTTGGATAAACCTACTGGAAAAGAGAAAAATGGATCTAGCTTCAATGGATCCTTGGATGGCTCGAAGTTCTTGAAGCAGAATCATGACACGAAAACAAGTTCAAGTAAGATCATCACTTGAAATAAGATTGTTATAGTTATAGAAATTGAACCAAAGTTTGAATATGATTATTACCTTGTATTAGAATGATAACCTACTGTAAGAAACAAAGATTTCTTGAGGTTGGATGATCACCTTACAAGATTGGAAGTGAGCTAGCAAACTTGAAAGTATTCTTGATTTTATGAAACTAGAACTTTTGGAATTTATGAAGAACACTTAGAACTTGAAGATAGAACTTGAGAGAGATCAATTAGATGAAGAAAATTGAAGAATGAAAGTGTTTGTAGGTGTTTTTGGTCGTTGGTATATGGATTAGATATAAAGGATATGTAATTTTGTTTTCATGTAAATAAGTCATGAATGATTACTCATATTTTTGTAATTTTATGAGATATTTCATGCTAGTTGCCAAATGATGGTTCCCACATGTGTTAGGTGACTCCCATGGGCTGCTAAGAGCTGATCATTGGAGTGTATATACCAATAGTACATACATCTAAAAGCTGTGTATTGTACGAGTACGAATATGGGTGCATACGAGTAGAATTGTTGATGAAACTGAACGAGGATGTAATTGTAAGCATTTTTGTTAAGTAGAAGTATTTTGATAAGTGTATTGAAGTCTTTCAAAAGTGTATAAATACATATTAAAACACTACATGTATATACATTTTAACTGAGTCGTTAAGTCATCGTTAGTCGTTACATGTAAGTGTTGTTTTAAAACCTTTAGGTTAACGATCTTGTTAAATGTTGTTAACCCAATGTTTATAATATCAAATGAGATTTTATATTATTATATTATCATGATATTATCATATATGAATATCTCTTAATATAATATATATATATATTAAATGTCTTTACAACGATAATCATTACATATATGTCTCGTTTAAAAATCATTAAGTTAGTAGTCTTGTTTTTACATATGTAGTTCATTGTTAATATACTTAATGATATGTTTACTTATCATAGTATCATGTTAACTATATATATATATCCATATATATGTCATCATATAGTTTTTACAAGTTTTAACGTTCGTGAATCACCGGTCAACTTGGGTGGTCAATTGTCTATATGAAACATATTTCAATTAATCAAGTCTTAACAAGTTTGATTGCTTAACATGTTGGAAACATTTAATCATGTAAATATAAATCTCAATTAATATATATAAACATGGAAAAGTTCGGGTCACTACAACATTCTCCCCGACAACATCACCATACTGGTCACTTTGGGGGTGTATAATGACACTACTGACCCGGATTATTTCCTGCAAATCTTTGAGGGTGCCATGAAAACTCAACATTGGAGTGATGAGGTGACATGCCATTTCTTTTCGACTGTCCTGTAGTCTGCTGCTCGAGAGTGGTTCGCTAAACTGCCACCAAATGGTATCACATGCTTCGCAGATCTACGAGAGAAGTTTCTCATGCAATATTAAAATCTCCGCCGGCACACGTTTACACACTTGTATGCCCATGAGATACCAATGTACCGAGGAGAGAAAATTAAAAGTTTAATCACAAGGTACATGCTGGAGTGCCAAAAAATCCCAGGGCTCCCGGAAACACAACATATTTCTGGGTTCATAACTTTCCTAGACAAAGAAGCACACCCGTCTCTTATTTTCGAACTCCGATAGAACATCCCGAGTACATTCGCGGATGCTGTGACAGTAGCAAGGCAATATTAGCATTCTGGGCGAGAGAGGCAAGCTGGGTACCACCGAGATGAGAAGAAGCGAGACAACGAAAAAAGAAGCGATAGCAGACACCGTCATGGTGAAAGCCGACGCATTGACAACCACCACAGAAGTCATAACAGTCATGGCAAAAGCCATGACGGCCACAGGTATGAAAAGAGCAATCAGAGACCATACGATAAGGGATCTTTTCTTGACAACTTGACTAAAACTCCAAGGGAGATACTGCTAACGGAGCCGGTGAAAGTCAAATTCACTCCTCTGGCACCAATAGAAAAGCGGGAAGGTCAAATATCTGACAAATACTGCGAGTTCCACGAGGATAACGGTCATGACACGGATGGATGTATAGCATTAATACGTGAGATAATTGCAAAAATAAAGGCTGGCAAACTCAATCACCTGCTGCAAGGTAGGAAGTTCGGGAAAGCTGATCCAAATAAAACATTCAGCTGGAAAAAGGAAGATGGCAAGAAGCGCGAGAAAACAAAAGACAAGGTTGTAATCAACATGATTAGTATTGAAAAAGATGAGCTCAACTACTGGAGGGACGCCGCAATCACATTCCTAAAACAACCGGCACGCTACTCTCGAGAAGAACCTATATTAATTGACGGTTTAATAGACGGCTTTCGAGTTTGGGAAATGCACACTGACACCGAAAGTGAGGTCGATGTCGTGTATGCCCATTGCCTTTCCCAACTCCCGAAATATGTTGGTAGGAAAATGAGACAGTCCAACGCTGTCATCTCCGGGTTCATGGGCTTACCTGAAGAACCCATAGGAAGATTCAAGGCAACGGTCATGGTAGGCACCCAGCCCTACCTCCGTAGTGAAATCATTGACTTCTATGTTGTCAAAACCGTGACTGCCACGAATGTGATCTTGGGAAGAAGCTTCTTCAAAAAGTTTAACGCCATAACATCCACCGCTCACGGTTTGCTTAAATTTCCAACTCGACAAGGAATGGCAACAGTCGAATCCACCCGACAGCCCTTCCCGGGAAAAAGCATCGCAGAAAAGAAGACATCACACATATTGGAAGAAAAACATGTGTCAGTCCTTGAAAGGCTAACTTACTTCTCTCTAACAGCACGCTCCACCAGAAGGAGCCCGACCAATACTTGCAAGATTGGGTAAGGGAGTGCCGGCTAGCACTATCAGCCGGGATGGGAGGAATAATTTATCAATATCCATGGAACAACTGAACACCTTAATCCGGCACTAAAACGTTCCAGGCCAGAAAGTTGTGAGAGCTCCAATCAAGATGGAACACCGGCTAAGGGAAGCAAAAGTGGATAGACGCTACACTAGAATTTAGATGGATACCGTGGTTGAAACTGATCACTTCAACTCATGGTTATCTTGATGTTTATATCTTTTCTTTTTCAATGAAGAATCTATGTATGTCTTTCCTTTTTTGGAATGAATAAATTTTTTTACCGTTTACAATAACTTAGTCATTATGTTATTTACAACGATGTTCATATAATAATAACCGGCTAGTGGCAGACGGATTCTGGCATCCACATAAGTCCCACACAAGTTATTTTGTACCCCCTTAAGAGGTGATTTTCTAGCCCTCGTCGGTACAAGTTTACACTAATAAACGGCCAATGAGTAGATGACATACACACACTTGACTACACGGTGTACATGACAAAACTAATACAAATGTAGTCTAGACCTACATATGAAGATACGAACTTTTTTGACTGAAGAAAATTTATCACAAAATACTTAAAATTAAAATTTCATTAATTACATATGGTTCCATTACAAGTTACATCAACAAATACGCAACAGTGTGCAGTATAACAAACTAAAATTCAAAATCTAATAGCTGCTGCACGATTATCGCCTCGTCGAAACAGAGATCCTCAAAACTGCCAAACCGAATCTCTTTCAACCCCTGCTGAGCGGCCTGGAGCTCCTGCACGGCACCCGTGTTCACCTTCTCAGCAATGTCCGGGTGCAAGGAGACGGCCCCACCGGTATGATGCTTTTGCATCAACCGTACAGCCGAGTAAAGTTGGCCACCCAAAACTATGCAGATAAGCCTCGAAAGGTGCCTTCACGGTGCTGGAGTTGATAGACTTCTTCAACAAGGAGGGCAGACAACCCTACAATCGTTTACACTCCACCACAGCCAACTCCTTCGCAGAAACAGCAGAGGAAACCTCCTTCTCTTTCTCCACCACCACCTGGGCAAGCTCTTCCTTGGCAGCCTTCAACTGGCTCTCCAAATCGTCAATAGTTTCCCGGGCCTTCGCCATTCAGGAAAGCTCATCCTGGGTAGCCTGCCAGGAGATTGCCACCTGTTCTACACGATTAAAATTATCTAGCAGAAGGGTATTGAGCGCCACGATTGCTCGAGCACGGACAACATTGGCATCCTCCACCGGGAAGGTAGAAACCACCTGGCAGAAGGTTCAAGAGGACCCCTTCTCCAAGGCACTCATGCAGCCATGATAATCAATATCCAGCTGGGAGAAAGCACGGTCAAGATCATCGCCTGCAGGGACATTAAAGTGAATGTCATCAAAATTCTCTAGGGTAAAATGGTCACCCTCCCCACCACCCAGCTCTATTGGCTCCGTCTCAGTCGCCCCGGCACCAGTAGAAGGCTCGGAAATAGCTGCAAGAATTAAGCAAGTCAAGCATGAGACAAGTCATAACAATACGTAAGACTGGCTTGTCGGAACAAGGGGATACAAATGATAAACTATGCGACATAACAGTTAGCTAGGATCAGTCTCTACCTGCTCCATTAAAATGAATGACGGGCTTGGTGTTTGGATCCTGCTATTGGTGACTGATTCCTCCCAGCACAAGCATGGCCTCCGGGTACGGCCGCTGGGGAAACTTGAATTCCTGGATAGCCAATATACATGCCTTCTGTAACATCCTGTTACCGGGCCTAGTTGAAATGACCCTTTTGACCTTGGGTGTGTTTGTATGTTATTATAATAATTATATGTTTATAATTATTTAGTTGTTTAGTTGAGACCAGTTTATGACAAGGGTCACAGAACAGGTTCGTCTGTTTAATTTAGACTCCGTTAGGGTAGTTAAATTAAGTACAAAAGATATCAGATAACTGGTAAATACCCGTGTGTGATGGGATATTGTGTTTTACACAGATATAAAAGCAAGTACCAGCTCCTTTCTATCATTTTTCTTGAAGCTTCCAAATTATACCCTGTACCTAACTCTTTCTCCCTTGAAACCCTAATATCTTGAATCTCGATTTGTGTCTAAATTGTGTTGTGTAATCAGTTGCTACTGATTTCATGGTTATAACAAGGTAAGAATCATCCATTTTCATGTTGTAATCTGAGTTTAAATGGACTTTAAAGTTAGGTTTTTGAAAAAGTGGGTTTTGATGTCAAATTGGTTGATTTTGATGTTGGTATGGTGTAAAATGTTATGGTTTATGTTCCTTTAGTTGTTATAAATGTTTTCTAAGCTTTGTTCGGTGTCAAAACGTTTAGAAATTGAGATTTGGGTGATTTTGGCTCGAAACCCGTCAGTTTCTGCTGTTGTTGCTCGATGAATACAACCGTACGGTTGCAGATTACAACCGCACGGGTACACGGTGCAACCGTACAGATGCATGTGTAATCGTACGGATGCAGTGGTGTTGGTGCAACCGGGCAGTGAGTGTGAAACCGTACGGATGCATGTGCAACCGTACGGATGGACTTGCAACCGTACGGATGCATGTGTAACTGTACGGATACAGATCAGTGCAGACTTATGTTGTTTAATTGGCTATTTTTTAGTCGTTATGCTGCCCATGTAACTTATGATAATCAGGATGTAAATTCTAAAAATGCATAAGTGTTAGGTGGACTTTTAGTGACACTTTTGTTACTAATTTGCTGTATTGTGCTGTTTTGTGATAATGGACAGGAACTAACCTGATTTACCTTATGTTTAGGTGATAAGGATAAGGAAGAAGCTCAGTGATAGATTATCTGAGCTAGTTGCTGGTATTCGGTGAGTGGGATTATCTCTTGGTGTAGTATAGAGTAGCAAGTTGCGCTACTATGTTTATATTGTTGATAATTGCCATGATTAGTTTATGTTGTACAGTTGATCATAATTAGGGTTGCCATGCTTTCAGTAGTATTAGTTTCCTGTAGTAGTAGTAGTAGTAGTTGACTGGTTGCATGTGCACAAGTAGTTGTTATTGTTGTTGTTGTAGTTGGAACCTTGATCTATTAGGTTCAGCTCAGAGAGGTCAACCTAGTTGTAGTTGGGTCTAGTTGGCTACTGTTTGTTGAGTATAGTGCTGAACAACGCATCACCTGCGTGTGGATGACTATACATGGGATTCATTAGTAAAGACTATCGGTAGACGCTAGACTGATCAACTAGTGGTCGTGTGCCCGTACAAACCGCCGATCCTCTAGTTGGAGTAAAGTTGCTAGTTACTAGTTGTTGTGTGTTATATGTGGTTGCATATAGTTGTTGCTGTAGGAGTACAAGTTAGTACTGTATGCTAGACCTTTTGATAGTTCCATTCACTTAGCCTTGTTCTAGCCCCTCACCTCCTCCCTTAGAGGTTTTGGATCTTAGTGCTGGTAAGGACGGGAGTCGGACTGACGATATGTTTGACAAGACGAACTCTGATGTGTTAACTTTTCTAATATATGTAGTTAGTCATTTAACGTAACACCCGTGGTTTGTAATTAAGTAATTAACTAGTTGATTTGTGATAATCATGTTTGCAATCAAATAATGGTATTTATGTGAATTAAGTCTTCCGATGAGATTTACAAAAAAACAGGGTGTTACAAATGTGGTATCAGAGCATAGGTTTGGCCACATGTACATTGTGTTGAATGTCATGTACCTAAACCTTGTGTTGTGTCAAACATATCTAAGGGGACGGGATAAGTGAATATTGGGATTACATGTGTTAGTTGATAGGTACTAACATGTTTTCCACTAAGCGTTTGTGTGAGTTGTTGTGGTAGTGCAGATATGATAGATAATACAGGAAACGCAACTGGTCCGTCAGCCCCCGGAACATTTAGAGCCCCAGATGAAGACGGGTATGTGTCAGAAGAGGATCCGCATGAGCAAATTCTAGATTTAGAAAATAATTTAAAGGAAGCACGTGATCGAATAAGGGAATTAGAACAACGTCAAGTAACAGTGAATCCAAGTGGTAGTGTACCGAATCAGATATTTAGTGGGTATCCGGTGCAGTCAAATATGTATCAACAAACTAAAAGTGCTTTCCAACAACAGCAATGATTTCCACCTCAGTATCAGTTACCTCAACAGTATCAGATACCGCCTCAGTTTAATCAGCAGTTCCCAAATCAGATGTGGGGTCTGTATCAGATGCCGATGTTTCAACAGCCGAAGAAATGTACTTTTAAATAGTTTCTGTATTGTAATCCACCAGGGTACTCAGGAAGTTCTAACCCAACGGTAACCCTTAACTGGTTAAGAGAGATAGAAAAGGTTTTTGAGGCCTGTCAGTGCGAACCAGAATTATAGGTTATTTATGCTAGTCGTATGCTGAAAAATAGGGCAATGGTTTGGTGAGATACGGTTACTTCTAGTATACCAAAAGAGCAAGTGAGCAAGATTACTTGGGAACAATTCTATGGTAAAGTTTGTGAGCAGTATTGTTCATCTTATGACCTCAATCGAATTAAGACAGAATTTCTGGCAATGAAAATGACACCTCAGATGATGATAGATGAATTGATTGAGCAGTATATGGATAAATTAAGGTTTGTGCAACAGTGGGTTCCAGATGAACAGTCCAGAATTCAACATTTTGTTAATATAATTTTACCAGAGTATAGAACAATGGTTAGGATGGCGACGACGTTATCAGAAGCATTCGTTATGGCTAAGATGGTAGAAGATGATGTCAGAGCAGGAAGAAACAGAATGGAAGATTATGTGATGCCACAACAAGATCAGGTGATGAGTCAGTCGGACTCTAGGTCAAAGAAGTCTGTTAAGTTGAAACAGAAAAGTGGGTCAAAACAGAGTGGGTCAGCATCAAGTCAGAATTCTTGGTGTTATAGTTGCAGATCATCTCATAGTGGTCCTTGTTCAGATTCAATCAAAAGATGTTTGAGATGAGGTATTGTGGGATACGAGATTCGGATGTGTTCATTCCAAGAGGATGTATGTTGGAAATGTCATCAAGTGGGCATAGGTCAGCTCAGTGTCCGTATGTAAGAGGATCAGGTTCTGGGGCGGGGCAGTAGCGCAGTTAGGATTGGTAGGTGGATCTTCTAGTTCTTCAATAGGGCAGAAAAGAAAGAATCCACCTACGACAACAGCAAGAGCTTATCAGATGGTTGCTGATACAGATGATGATTATGATGTGAATACAGGTATGCTTTAAAATCCTCGTACTATTTAGTAGTTTATAATATATGATTGTGTATATATATGTTAGTGTGTAGAATGGTAGATCTTGCTTGTAGTATAAGATTTACTTTGTTGGGTTATGTTGTTGTATGTTTTGGTTGCGACCCTTGTGTGCTTTGTGGGGGTAAGGGTGACCCTTAGGTTGACTTTTTGGGATTTAAAACCGTGACTTAGATAGAGATGTATTGGGTATCTTTACGCAGTGGGCTTTTGACGACATAAAGTAGTTAGACAGTGAAATGAGTAGGAGTGATATGTCGATAGTGGAATTTATTGACCAGATATTTTCCTATGCTTATTGGATATGTGGTAATGTGGGTAGATTATATTTGAACAATTGATGGACAATGTTTAAATAACTATGATTGGACATATGGTGTGATTGATTAATTATTAAGTAGCTTATTTATTTGCCGAGGCATTTGAGGAGACTCGTTGGACTTAAGTTAGTGGATGGAACAAGTAGTATTTTTCTGTTTCGAGCGACTCAGAATGAAGGTGTGATTTATGATAATATACTTGTGTCTGGCCAACAGAAGTGTATTATGGTGAGTCATACATAATTTCTGGGAAGCTGAAGGAAAAAATTAGGTGCCCTGTGCTATATTGGATTGTGATATGATTGGACAAAAGACGAATAACCTGGAATATTGCCTTGAATTACGAATAATTTTGTGGACATAGACAAATGACTTAGACTGATAACTAATTCTATAGCCAGAGCTTGGAATAATTGTGGAATGTTGACTGTGTTAGAAGTTGAATTTGATGGCAGATTGTGGAAATTCGATATAGAATGGCTTAGAAACGTGAAATTTGACTTGGATAATTGGATTGACAGTGGAGATTTGTGGATTCAAGTTGTTGACCAGTGGATATGGTGGTAATTTGTATTGTATTTGACATGAGTAAAAGTTAGAAATTCCATATGCGTGCACTTGTTTGAAGAAATACGGTGGGTATTGGAAGGAAGATTTTCTATTTTGGGTTGATTATTGTGAAAGACTTAGTTGAGTTTACGGTTTGTTGACCGTAGTTGACCTAATTCCGAGGACGGAATCTCTTTAAGGGGGTAGATTTATAACATCATGTTACCGGGCCTAGTTGAAATGACCCTTTTGACCTTGGGTGTGTTTGTATGTTATTATAATAATTTTATGTTTATAATTATTTAGTTGTTTAGTTGAGACCAGTTTGTGACAAGGGTCACAGAACAAGTTCGTCTATTTAATTTGGACTCCGTTAGGGTAGTCAAATTAAGTACAAAAGATATCAGATAGTCAAATTAAGTTCCAAAGATATCAGATAACTGGTAAATACCCGTGTGTAATGACCCTGGATTTTCCAACTTTTATTTTTAATATTTATTATTAATACTTGTGTTTTAATAAATGTGTTTTTTTTACATTTACTTGTTATCGTAATTGACTTTACATGTCCCGACTTGTCTTTATGACACACGTACTTTTCACGAATAATATTTTGGATATTATTTACATTCATGATTAATTATTATTAATCATTTTTAATTAACTAATGCAAGTAGTTAATTACTTGGGCTTATTTATTTAATTGTTGCTTACTTACATGGACTCATGTTAATGGACTTGAAAGCCCACTCTACTTTTTCTTAATGGACTATTAGGTGCCCATTATTATGCAAGTATTTCATTAAGACAAAACAAGATTAATTAGTGATTTGAGGAGACTTGTTACTAGTATACTTACACCTCTTTCCCATGCCATTTAGCTTTAATACCGTTTTGAGCTCACACCATCTCCCCATGCATGAAAGTTGGCTTTTGGCCTTGCCCCTTTGAGCTCCTTGAAACCGTCGGCCTAGGTGTGGGTGAGGGATGAGTTCAAATTTTTTTTGTGTTACTTATTCACTTGTATTCTTCATTCCACACACACAATTCACTTTACGCTTATCTTTCTCTCATCTTTTTCTCTCTAACTTGTAAGTAACAAAGCTTTAGTTTCTTTATTTTTTTCTTTCTAAAAACCGAAACATACATCATCATCATCAATTTACTTCTTACTTGTTTAGTTACTTGTTGTTGTTTGTTGTTGTTAAAGATCAAGTTTTCTAACTTGTATCTTCATGTAATCTTGCTCTTCCATCTTTGTTTGATGAAGAACCAAGAACAAGAATCTAAACTTATTAGTTATGGTTCTACACTTAAATGTTATAAGATTTAAAGTTCATAAACTTTATAATCATACTTGTGTTCATGTTTTGTAGACTTAAATTCTTAAGATCCAAGCTTGACTTGAATCTTCTTAAGTATGAAACAAACATGAACATAATACTTGTAACTTTAGTTTATTTCTTTCTTTTGTAAGTACTTTAAAGTTGTGATGTTGTTAATTTGGTCAAGTATTACTAGTTAAACTTGATCTCATATTTCTTGAAACTAAAGTTAACTTTATAAGTTCAAGAACATGGAAGTATAACTTTCTAGTTATAACTTCACACACTTATGTTGGATCTAAGTTTTTATAGCTTATGGTCTTCTAATTTTGTTGTAAATAAGAGCTTATGAGCTTACATACATTTTACAAGTTGAAAATCTAAGTTTCATAACTTATGGTTTCATTAAAGTGAAGATCCAAGTTCTATAACTTAGGATCTAACTTAAGAACACTAGATCTAGACTTTCTAGTCTAGGATCTTTAAGATCTAGCTAAGATTTAAGTTCTACAACTTAAGATCTTGTTTATTTAGTTTACTTTTAAGTTTGTAGCTTAATATTACTATTAGAACTCATGTATGTGTTGGACCTAAGATCTTGATGTAACTTTGGTTCATCAAACTATTACAAACCTTAATTGAGTTGTGCTACATATCTTAGACTTACACTAGTGTTATGATGGTCAAAACTTGTGGCGACCCGACAAAATCGTCATTGACGGCGCTGACTACTTAGGTCCCGTTGCGTGGTCATAGTCCCTATATGAGACTCGTTTGACCAAAATTATGTCGACACAAGGTTGAGCGAAATGTGTTCAATTAGTCCAATGGCTCGTTACGACTCGAATATATAGCATGTGAATCACGTTGTCAAGTTTCATGCAAGAATCAAGTATAAAATAAGATTAGAACGATTGCATAAGTGTTTTGTTAAGTTTGACTAAAATTCGAACTTGGTCAAAGTCAACGAAAAAGTCAACGGGGTCGGGTCGGGTCCCGAACTATTTTCCTGAGCTTAGAAATCATATATGAGCATGTTGGCCAAGTTTCATGTTGATCGGGGGTGCGTAGCATACTTAGAATTAAGCAAAAATTGACATTTTTGGGTAGTCTGCCTCAGATGCACCGCATCCAAGGCAGATGCGCCGCATCTGTGTCTGGTGCAGCAATTTTGGGGCAGTTTAACACTTAGACGATTTCAACTTCAAACGATCATAACTTTTGACTCGTTAACATTCAAAACACGTATCTTATATCGTTGGAAAGGTAATTTAAAGAGGAATACAACTAAACACATTTCATGAATCAATTCCATCATTAACAACAATGAAAACCTCAATAAATGATCGTTAAATATTCAAAATCGAAGTTTCAAGTTCATAAAACGCATTTCTTGACTCGGGAATCCAATTTACACATACGATACGCCGTTTTGAAGGTAATGAAACATACAATACAACTAATCACTAACTAATAACATTTCATGGCATTCAAAACATCAAAAGTTCATTTTAGAGTTCATCAAACCCTAATCAAAATCATGAATTCAACCATTTTGTAAATGAAGCTTTTCTAAATCAACCTACACATCAAAATGAAGCTAATGATGCTAGTAACACATTTAATACATGAACTTTAACATTTTAAGAACATTTAATCACCCAAAACTCAAGATTAAGCACACCCATTTCAAATGTTCAAACTAGTTACTCAAAACAACAAATCTAGCAAACAAAACATGTATTCATGCTAGACACGAGCCATAGACACTAATTAACACCATTTCAAGTATATAAAATGAATTTAGAGAAATATAGTGTTTTTAGAAACCTTACCCCGAGCTATGAAATTTGTACCAAATCGAAGAGGATGAAGAGAGGATTCCAAATATGTAATTTGTTTTGATGTTTGCTTGCTAAATCCGATTTAGATGATGAATTAGTGAGTTGGTTGAAGTTGATGTTCTTGGTGACTAGAGAGAAAGGAAGTAGGAGATGGATGGAAATGAATGTTTGAAAGAGTGGGTTGACTAGTTGACCTAGTCAACTAGTTTGCCCACTTGACAACTTCGGTCCCTCAATTTTGAAAGCGGGTGCGTGAATTAACCAAACGAATATTTTAAAAACGCAAATTAACGAGCGATGTTATAATTAAATAACGGGAATATTAAGAACGTTAGTTAACGAAAGATACAAATTTAGATAACGAAAGATATTATCTAAAAAAAAGACGATGTTAAAAATAAATTTAACGGAAAAATGCGGGATGTTACATTACCTACACCTTAAAAGAAATTTCGTCCCGAAATTTTGTTAGAAGTAGTAGTCTTTGTTTCTCCCTCGAGATCTTGCGTTGCCAATTCCACGAATAAGTGAACTTACTTCCTTGGACATTCCAACGAACCTTGACGGTCGGGATTTTATGTTGTTTCAAAGTTTGGTTTCATGATTCAAAATTTCAACCGGTTCTCCTAGGAAGTGAAGTTTATCGTTGATAGTAAGTTCATCGAAGAGGATAACAAGTTCTTGTTTCGCAAGAGACACCTTTAAGTTTGATACACAGAATGTAGGATGAACGGAATTTGTTTGAGTCGGAAGTTCGAAACGGTAAGCAATGGGCACAACACGCCCCAAGATTTCAAAAGGATTAAAAATATCGCAGATTTAGCTTTCTACGTTTCCGAAACGAACTACACCTTTTCAAGGTGCAACTTTTAACGTTACGCGGTTTCCCACATGGAATTCGAAAGGTATACATCTAACATTGGCATAGCTCCTTTGGCGACTACGGGCCGTCTCGAGCCTTTCTCGGATTGGAAGGATTTTAACGGTTACACCATGAATGAGTCAAGGTTCGGTGACTTGATTATCATTTACTTGGTTCTACAAAAGGAGAATGACGTTTTCGGTCATATAAGATTTCAAAAAGTGTGACGTTAAGACTTGAACGATAACCATCGTTGTAAGAGAATTTGGTTAAAGGCAAAGACTTTTCTCAAGAAATTTTGAAGTTGATAACACAAATTCGTATTATGGTTCCCCAGGTTCAAATTGTACATTTGCTTTATTCTTCGGTGCGTGGATGATACGCGGTACCCATGTTTAAACGCGGTCCCGAGGCTTTTTGTAAGGTACCCTGAAATTTAGAAGTGAAACGAGAATCTCGATCCGAGACGAGGTACATTTCCTCAAGATATATTTGAACAAGTTTTTTTTATTTTTATTTTTTTCAAGAATTTCGCGCCGCGAAAGATTTATCGGTTTCTGAAAACGTTCGTTAGGACTATTCACCCTCGTGGCGAATACTAGTATAATGTGAAGAGTCTCTCTCTCCATTGAGAATTTAGAATAAAGATTTCCTTAAATGGAAATACGAGTGTAAGGCGAGAGAAGTTTCCGCCTCGATGTGAGCATAACAAGCATATTGTAGTTCGTCGATAAAATCATAAGAAAACGAGATAGTATACAAGTGTAACATATGTTTGAAGTTGAAAGAATTTTTCATCCGTTCGGAAGCATAAGTATGGTTCGATAATAATCGACGATGTGTCCCAGGTATGGTTGTTATCAGTATTCTCGGAATTGTCGGATGTCCAAACAAGAAAAATGAAATCACGTACATGGCACATGGTGGTGATTAGGTTGATCGAGTCCAATCACCATCACGTGTCACTAGAACTTTGGTATGAATTACCGTAATATAACCACGTTGATCGAGTGTCGTTATATTACGCTATCTCATACCTCCATTCCCACATCACTCCATAGATTCAAGTTCGTGTAATCGTGAAAATTTAAAATGAATAAAGTGTAACGACGTCTCTAACGTGACTCGTATTGAATCGAAAGAATTAGTGCAACTCTAAAGAAGCGTTCCTCGAGGGAAATGTATAAATGATTGTCACGTCAATGCATTTCAAGTAAAACAATAATGTATTTCGGTACGAAAAGGGTAACGAATCATGATAACGAATAGTACGCAACCGTAGTGATAAGTATTGATGACGATACTCACCTAGAGTAGTGATGGTAGTAACATGAAGTGGTAGATAGTAAGGAACACCGGTGTGACACCGATAGTAAGTTGAAACGGTGGCGAATAACAATCTGGGAGACAGAGTTCCCGAACAAGTGTGACTAATGAAGTCGTCGTCATCCTTACGCGTATGAATCTTGAATTTACGCATGTTACCAGAAAGTTGCAGAATACGAGTTCGTATGATGAAAACTTGGTACCATTAAGAAGTTTGCCTAAGAATGATTCAAGTATAATGCACTAGTAGTCAAGTAAGTGCTATCTATAGCAAATGTATGTCAGAATGCAATGATTTACTATCCGGTTGTAGTCTAGATTCACTAATGCGTCCTAACGACTCTGTCAGACACACTAATGCACATCCTAGTTCTATACAACCAACGCTCTGATACCATCTGTGGCGACCCGATAAAATCGTCATTGACGGCGCCGACTAATTAGGTCCCGTTGCGTGGTCATAGTCCCTATATGAGACTCGTTTGACCAAAATTATGTCGCATTCATTTGAAACGTACAAGACTTGCAAAGTTTAGTTTACAAACAATTCGACAACAAGTTTAAGATTACAAAAATTGTAAAGTATAAATGAAATAACTTGCGACATAATATAAGTTGAAAATCACAGTTGCTATAAATAGCGTAAGTATGTATGCATGCTTGACTCCAAGCAAGTATGAATGTACGCGGAAGCATGTATCAATTAGCCAAATATGAACCTGAGAAAACATGTAGAAAACTGTCAACGAAAAACGTTGGTGAAATCATAGGTTTAGTAAATGAGTATGTAAGTAAAATAAGTTGAACCACAAGTTATAGTATAAGTCGATTTTCCGAATCGTTTGAATTCTATAAGTATTGTTGTTTACCGAGCACCCAATTATCAAAGCTTAACCGTATCATTTACCTCAGCATAAAAGTGTTAGAACATACACCGTACCAGAATATATTTCATTCGCTTAACGGTAGCGAACCGTCCGAATGAGGGTTAGTCAAACCCGTATGGATCCACACAACATAGTCTCGCTTACACCATCTGATGTAATTAATGATAATTGAATTGAGGGTTTTCGTTCAAACTCGTCCGTATCTTTGTATACGTATTCGTGTTCGATGTATAAAATTATGAAAGGTATATATACATATGAAATGTATATAAGTATGTAACGTATATGTTTCTCAGCCCACGATTTAAAAATATAAAAGTTGTTGAAAAAGTGGGACTATGATCTCACCTCGAGTGCACGAGTATAAAGGTACTTCAAAAAGTAAACGTGTGCATGAAAGTTGTTTAGCCTTGACCTAAACAAGTAAGTTGTATCAATTAACCGGTTACGACACAAGGTTGAGCGAAATGTGTTCAATTAGTCCAATGGCTCGTTACGACTCGAATATATAGCATGTGAATCACGTTGTCAAGTTTCATGCAAGAATCAAGTATAAAATAAGATTAGAACGATTGCATAAGTGTTTTGTTAAGTTTGACTAAAAGTCTAACTTGGTCAAACTCAACGAAAAAGTCAACGGGGTCGGGTCGGGTCCCGAACTATTTTCCTGAGCTTAGAAATCATAAATGAGCATGTTGGCCAAGTTTCATGTTGATCGGGGGTGCGTAGCATACTTAGAATTAAGCGAAAATTGACATTTTTGGGCAGTCTGCCTCAGATGCACCGCATCCAAGGCAGATGCGCCGCATCTGTGTCTGGTGCAGCAATTTTGGGGCAGTTTAACACTTAGACGATTTCAACTTCAAACGATCATAACTTTTGACTCGTTAACATTCAAAACACGTATCTTATATCGTTGGAAAGGTAATTTAAAGAGGAATACAACTAAACACATTTCATGAATCAATTACATCATTAACAACAATGAAAACCTCAATAAATGATCGTTAAATATTCAAAATCGAAGTTTCAAGTTCATAAAACGCATTTCTTGACTCGGGAATCCAATTTACACATACGATACGCCGTTTTGAAGGTAATGAAACATACAATACAACTAATCACTAACTAATAACATTTCATGGCATTCAAAACATCAAAAGTTCATTTTAGAGTTCATCAAACCCTAATCAAAATCATGAATTCAACCATTTTGTAAATGAAGCTTTTCTAAATCAACCTACACATCAAAATGAAGCTAATGATGCTAGTAACACATTTAATACATGAACTTTAACATTTTAACAACATTTAATCACCCAAAATTCAAGATTAAGCACACCCATTTCAAATGTTCAAACTAGTTACTCAAAACAACAAATCGAGCAAACAAAACATGTATTCATGCTAGACACGAGCCATAGACACTAATTAACACCATTTCAAGTATATAAAATGAATTTAGAGAAATCTAGTGTTTTTAGAAACCTTACCCCGAGCTATGAAATTTGTACCAAATCGAAGAGGATGAAGAGAGGATTCCAAATATGTAATTTGTTTTGATGTTTGCTTGCTAAATCCGATTTAGATGATGAATTAGTGAGTTGGTTGAAGTTGATGTTCTTGGTGACTAGAGAGAAAGGAAGTAGGAGATGGATGGAAATGAATGGTTGAAAGAGTGGGTTGACTAGTTGACCTAGTCAACTAGTTTGCCCACTTGACAACTTCGGTCCCTCAATTTTGAAAGCGGGTGCGTGAATTAACCAAACGAATATTTTAAAAACGCAAATTAACGAGCGATGTTATAATTAAATAACGGGAATATTAAGAACGTTAGTTAACGAAAGATACAAATTTAGATAACGAAAGATATTATCTAAAAAAAAGACGGTGTTAAAAATAAATTTAACGGAAAAATGCGGGATGTTACAAAACTTGGTTAAGACGATGCAAACACATCAACAAGTTGTACACTTGAAGCTACAAGCATCAAGTATGAGAACCGTGATGAGCATCAAGCACCAAGATCCCACTGGAACACATTACCTACTATTTTCTGGGTCTGATCAGACCACCTGGGCTACTGGAAAGTTTATTTTCAGTTATTTCGGTTCGATTAGATGATTTTCCGATTAGACCTCCTGTTAATCCGAGTTACGGTTTAGGATTTATGGCCATCCGAAAGTCACTACACCCTTTTAACGTTGTGCTGAAATTTCTGACCTACTCACACTTAAACCGTCGCCACGGTCAAACGAAGACGAGTTTGGTTCTGGAAATTGGTCAGCCTCTAGGGGACTCATATACGGAGCCATGGCCACTGGTCTCACCTCATTTCAGTTTGAATAGAGGTCGTGGAGACTGAACGAATTCAGCCTTTATTTTAAACTCTATTCTTGAATGAAACTTACTTTACACTTTTTGTTTGATGATGAATGATGATGATACTTAAGACCTAATATACATAATATTAAACCTTTGGGAATGATTTACTGACTTAGTAACTTTTAACTTAGGTTGAGGACATTCCGGACCAACCACTTGCTTACTATTCCCGCATATCGACTTTTACTACTTTCCACTGTGAGTTATATCATCCCTTTTTACTTTAACTATTTTGGGACTGAGAATACTTGCGCATTTTACGTTTTACATACTAGGCACGAGTACTTAAACTTTATATATGTGTGGGTTATACAACGGCATAAACTTTCCCCTTAGCTCGGTAACATTTAGTCATTGGTCTTTGAACCGGTGAACGCTAATCTTAGATATGGATCCATAGGGTTTGACATCCCCACTCGGGCTAGTAGCGCTAGCATTTAACGGGTGTTTAATACTTCGTAAACTTGTGCACTCGCCAAGAGTACTTTTAGGGGGTGTTATTTACGTTAAGTTAGTTACCAAGTGCCCACGGTTATACATATACTTTTCATACTATTTTGAAACACTGAAATCTCGTGGCCTACCTTACATTACTGTTATACTTAAACTATAGCTCACCAACCTTTGTGTTGATGTTTTTAAGCATGTTTTTCTCAGGTGCTTAAGGTTTGATTGCTTCCGCTGCAGTTGCCATGCTTTGTAGACTCCCGCTGCGCTTATTAGAGATGTCTTCGCATGAAACATTTAATTTGCATTCAAACTTTATTACTTTTGAACAATGAATTTGTAACGACCTATGGGTTACGTACTATTATTATCGCCTTCATTTCGTAGAGGCACATTATCGTATGTTAATCATTTGACGTTGGTTATGAAGTCACCTTTTTCTTATGAATGCAAACTTATTTTAAAACATCATATAGTGTTTGACCTTGTAATTGAAATGTCCCGTTCTTATTGATTAAAAACGTTCCATATTAATTGATTTCGTTGCGAGGTTTTGACCTCTATATGAGACGTTTTTCAAAGACTGCATTCATTTTAAAACAAACCATAACCTTTATTTCATCAATAAAGGTTTAAAAAGCTTGACGTAGATTATCAAATAATGATAATCTAAAATATCCGTATTACATACGACCATTACATAATGGTTTACAATACAAATATGTTACAACGAAATAAGTTTCTTGAATGTAGTTTTTACACAATATCATACAAGCATGGACTCCAAATTGTAACACCCCAGCTTAACATGACCACAATATTGTCCGCTTTGCCCGCAGGCGCACGAATTTTTATTGGCGACCACATACGATAAGCACTTTCCCAGGAGGTCACCCATCCTGTTAGTGCTCTGGCCCGAGCACGCTTAACCATAACGTACTCGCAGTTTTACTCAGCCTGTGATCCCAAAACGCGTTGTGTCATTTAAGCGTGGGTATTACCTTATAATCCCATGATCACTCATGTATGTGGGCGATGTGGGATTTGCCTAGGGTGTTACACCAAATCTCGTCCTTATTTAAGTATGCGACAGCGGAAGCTCTTAATAATCACCTGAGAATAAACATGCTTAAAACGTCAACAAAAATGTTGGTGAGTTATAGGTTTAACCTATATATTATCAAATCATAATAATAGACCACAAGATTTCATATTTCAATATACATCCCATACATAGAGATAAAATTCATTCATATGGTGAACACCTGGTAACCGACATTAACAAGATGCATATAAGAATATCCCCTATCATTCCGGGAAATCCTTCAGACATGATAAAAATGAATTCGAAGTACTAAAGCATCCGGTGCTTTGGATGGGGTTCGTTAGGCCCAATAGATCTATCTTTAGGACTCGCATCAATTAGTAGATCGGTTTACTAATTCTTAGGTTACCAAGCAAAAGGGGCATATTGGGCTTCGATCATTCACCCATATAATGTAGTTTCAATTACTTTTGTCTATTTCGTAAAACATTTATAAAACAGCATGTATTCTCATCCCAAAATATTAGATTTTAAAAGTGGGACTATAACTCACTTTCACAGATTTTTACTTTGTCGGGAAGTAAGACTTGGCCACTGGTCGATTCACGAACCTATAACAAATATGTACATATATATCAAAGTATGTTCAAAATATATTTACAACACTTTTAATACATTTTGATGTTTTAAGTTTATTAAGTCAGCTGTCCTCGTTAGTAACCTACAACTAGTTGTCCACAGTTAGATGTACAGAAATAAATCGATATATATTATCTTGAACCAATCCACGACCCAGTGTATACACCTCTCAGGCTAGATCACAACTTAAAGTATATATATTTTTGAAATCAACCTCAACCCTGTATAGCTAACTCCAACATTACTGCATATAGAGTGTCTATGGTTGTTCCAAATAATATATATACATGGGTCGATATGATATGTCAAAATATTTGCATACTTGTCTATGGTATCCCAAGATTACATAATATATTAGAATACTTGTATAATACAATATAAGTTATCTAGCATATGATTTGTATAGAATTGTTAATATTTTCCGTAGCTACAAAAATCAAAAAATATCCAATCTTGTTTTACCCATAACTTCTTCATTTTAAATCCGTTTTGAGTGAATCAAATTGCTATGGTTTCATATTGAACTATATTTTATGAATCTAAACAGAAAAAGTGTAGGTTTATAGTCGTAAATATAAGTTACAATTCATTTTTGTAAGAGGTAGTCATTTCAGTTGAAAGAACGACGTCTTGATGGCCATTTTGAAAAACATACTTTCACTTTGAGTTTAACCATGATTTTTGAATATAGTTTCATGTTCATAAGAAAAATCATTTTCCCAGAAGAACAACTTTTAAATCAAAGTTTATCATAGTTTTTAAGTCAAAGTTTATCATACTTCCACGGGGTTTTTCGTGTTTTCAGGTTTTAAATCATTAAGTTAGCATATCATATAGATATAGAATATGTGTTTAGTTGATTTTAAAAGTCAAGTTAGAAGGATTAACTTTTGTTTGCGAACAAGTTTAGAATTAACTAAACTATGTTCTAGTGATTTCAAGTTTAAACCTTCGAATAAGATAGCTTTATATGTATGAATCGAATGATATTATGAACATCATTACTACCTCAAGTTTTGTGGATAAACCTACTAGAAAAGAGACAAATGGATCTAGCTTCAAAGGATCTTGGATGGCTTGAAAGTTCTTGAAGTAGAATCATGACACGAAAACAAGTTCAGGTAAGATTTCCACTCGAAATAAGATTGTTATAGTTATAGAAATTGAATCAAAGTTTGAATATGAGTATTACCTTATATTAGAAAGATATCTTACTCTAAATAAGAAAGATTTCTTGAGGTTGGATGATCACTCTACAAGATTGGAAGTAAGCTAGCAAACTTGGAAGTATTCTTGATTTTATGAAACTAGAACTTGTAGAATTTATGAAGAACACTTAGATAGAACTTGAGAGAGATCAATTAGATGAAGAAAATTGAAGAATGAAAGTGTTTGTAGGTGTTTTTGGTTGTTGGTGTATGGATTAGATATAAAGGATATGTAATTTTGTTTTCATGTAAATAAGTCATGAATGATTACTCATATTTTTGTAATTTTATGAGATATTTCATGCTAGTTGCCAAATGATGGTTCTCACATGTGTTAGGTGACTCACATGGACTGATAAGAGATAATCATTGGAGTGTATATACCAATAGTACATACATCTAAAAGCTGTGTATTGTACGAGTACGAATACGGGTGCATACGAGTAGAATTGTTGATGAAACTGAACGAGGATGTAATTGTAAGCATTTTTGTTAAGTAGAAGTATTTTTATAAGTGTCTTGAAGTCTTTCAAAAGTTTATGAATACATATTAAAACACTACATGTATATACATTTTAACTGAGTCGTTAAGTCATCGTTAGTCGTTACATGTAAGTGTTGTTTTGAAACCTTTAGGTTAACGATCTTGTTAAATGTTGTTAACCCAATGTTTATAATATCAAATGAGATTTTAAATTATTATATTATCATGATAATATGATGTATGAATATCTCTTAATATGATATATATAAATTAAATGTCGTTACAACGATAATCGTTACATATATGTCTCGTTTCAAAATCATTAAGTTAGTAGTCTTGCTTTTACATATGTAGTTCATTGTTAATATACTTAATGATATGTTTACTTATCATAATATCATGTTAACTATATATATATATATCCATCTATATGTCATCATATAGATTTTACAAGTTTTAATGTTCGTGAATCACCGGTCAACTTGGGTGGTCAATTGTCTATATGAAACCTATTTCAATTAATCAAGTCTCAACAAGTTTGATTGCTTAACATGTTGGAAACACTTAATCATGTAAATAACAATTTCATTTAATATATATATATATAAACATGGAAAAGTTCGGGTCACTACAGTACCTACCCGTTAAATAAATTTCGTCCCGAAATTTTAAGCAGTTGGAGGTGTTGACGTATCTTCTGGAAATAAATGCGGGTATTTCTTCTTCATCTTATCTTCTCGTTCCCAGGTGAACTTGGGTCCTCTACGAGCATTCCATCGAACCTTAACAATTGGTATCTTGTTTTGCTTAAGTCTTTTAACCTCACGATCCATTATTTCGAAGGGTTCTTCGATAAATTGAAGTTTTTTGTTAATTTGGATTTCATCTAACGAAATAGTGAGATCTTCTTTAGCAAAACATTTCTTCAAATCCGAGACGTGGAAAGTGTTATGTACAGCCGCGAGTTGTTGAGGTAACTCAAGTCGGTAGGCTACTGGTCCGACACGATCAATAATCTTGAATGGTCCAATATACCTTGGATTTAATTTCCCTCGTTTACCAAATCGAACAACGCCTTTCCAAGGTGCAACTTTAAGCATGACCATCTCTCCAATTTCAAATTCTATATCTTTTCTTTTAATGTCAGCGTAGCTCTTTTGTCGACTTTGGGTGATTTTCAACCGTTGTTGAATTTGGATGATATTCTCGGTAGTTTCTTGTATTATCTCTGGTCCCGTAATCTGTCTATCCCCCACTTCACTCCAACAAATCAGAGACCTGAACTTTCTACCATAAAGTGCTTCAAACGGCGCCATCTCAATGCTTGAATGGTAGCTGTTGTTGTAGGAAAATTCTGCTAACGGTAGATGTATCCCAACTGTTTCTGAAATCAATAACACATGCTCGTAGCATATCCTTAAGCGTTTGTATCGTCCTTTCGCTCTGCCCATCAGTTTTTGGATGATAGGCAGTACTCATGTCTGGACGAGTTCCTAATGATTGCTGTAATGTTTGCCAGAATCTTGAAATAAATCTGCCATCCCTATCAGAGATAATAGAGATTGGTATTCCATGTCTGGAGACGACTTCCTTCAAATACAGTCGTGCTAACTTCTCCATCTTGTCATCTTCTCTTATTGGCAGGAAGTGTGCTGATGTAGTGAGACGATCAACTATTACCCAAATAGTATGAAAACCACTTGCAATCCTTGGCAATTTAGTGATGAAATCCATGGTAATGTTTTCCCATTTGCATTCCGGGATTTCGGGTTGTTAAAGTTGACCTGATGGTTTCTGATGCTCAGCTTTGACCTTAGAACACGACAAACATTCTCCTACGTATTTAGCAACATCGGCTTTCATACCCGGCCACCAAAAATGTTTCTTGAGATCCTTGTACATCTTCCCCGTTCCAGGATGTATTGAGTATATGGTTTTATGAGCTTTTCTAAGTACCATTTCTCTCATACCTCTAAATTTTGGTACCCAAATCCTTTCAGCCCTATACCGGGTTCCGTCTTCCCGAATATTAAGATGCTTCTCCGATCCTTTGGGTATTTCATCCTTTAAATTTCCCTCTTTTAAAACTCCTTGTTGCGCCTCATTTATTTGAGTAGTAAGGTTATTGTGAATCATTATATTCATAGATTTTACTCGAATGGGTTCTCTGTCCTTCCTGCTCAAGGCGTCGGCTACCACATTTGCCTTCCCCGGGTGGTAACGAATCTCAAAGTTGTAATCATTCAACAATTCAATCCACCTACGCTGCCTCATATTCAGTTGTTTCTGATTAAATATGTGTTGAAGACTTTTGTGGTCAGTATATATAATACTTTTGACCCCATATAAGTAGTGCCTCCAAGTCTTTAATGCAAAAACAACCGCGCCTAATTCCAAATCATGCGTCGTATAATTTTGTTCGTGAATCTTCAATTGTCTAGACGCATAAGCAATTACTTTCGTTCGTTGCATTAATATACAACCGAGACCTTGCTTTGAGGCATCACAATATATCACAAAATCATCATTCCCTTCAGGTAATGACAATATAGGTGCCGTAGTTAACTTTTTCTTCAATAACTAAAACGCTTTCTCTTGTTCATCCTTCCATTCAAATTTCTTCCCTTTATGCGTTAATACAGTCAAGGGTTTTGCTATTCTGGAAAAGTCTTAGATGAACCTTCTGTAGTAACCAGCTAGTCCTAAAAACTGGCGTATGTGTTTCGGAGTATTCGGGGTTTCCCACTTTTCAACAGTTTCTATCTTTGCCGGATCCACCTTAATACCTTCTTTGTTCACTATGTGACCGAGGAATTGAACTTCTTCCAACCAAGATGCACACTTTGAAAACTTAGCATACAATTCTTCCTTCCTCAATACTTCTAACACCTTTCTCAAATGTTCACCGTGTTCTTGGTTATTCTTTGAGTAAATAAGTATGTCATCAATGAAAACAATGACAAACTTGTCAAGGTATGGTCCACACATTCGGTTCATAAGGTCCATGAACACAGCTGGTGCATTAGTTAAACCAAACGGCATGACCATAAACTCGTAATGACCGTAATGTGTTCTGAAAGCAGTCTTTGGAATATCATCTTCTTTCACCCGCATTTGATGATACCCGGAACGTAAGTCAATCTTTGAATAAAAAGACGAGCCTTGTAGTTGATCAAATAAGTCGTCGATTCTCAGTAGTGGGTAGCGGTTCTTGATGGTAAGTTTGTTCAACCCTCGGTAGTCGATACACAACCTGAATGTACCATCTTTCTTCTTGACAAACAAAACAGGAGCTCCCCACGGTGATGTGCTTGGTCGAATGAAACCACGCTCTAAAAGTTCTTGTAATTGGCTCTGAAGTTCCTTCATTTCGCTAGGTGCGTGTCTGTATGGAGCACGAGCTATTGGTGCAGCTCCCGGTACAAGGTCTATTTGAAATTCAACGGATCAGTGTGGAGGTAGTCCCGGTAATTCTTTCGAAAATACATCGGGAAATTCTTTTGCGACGAGAATATCATTGATGTTCTTTTCTTCAGAATTGACTTTCTCGACGTGTGCTAGCACAGCATAGCAACCTTTTCTTATTAGCTTTTGTATCTTCAGGTTACTAATAAGATTTATCTTTGCGTTGCTCTTTTCTCCGAACACCATTAAGAGTTTTCCTTTTTCTCGTATAATGCGAATTGAATTTTTGTAACAAACGATCTCTGCTTTCACTTCTTTCAACCAGTCCATACCGATTATCACATCAAAACTCCCTAACTCTACTGGTATCAAGTCAATATTAAATGTTTCGCTGACCAGTTTAATTTCTCAATTCCGACATATATTATCTGCTGAAATTAATTTACCATTTGCTAATTCGAGTAAAAATTTACTATCCAAAGACGTCAATGGGCAACTTAATTTAGCACAAAATTCTCTACTCATATAGCTTCTATCCGCACCCGAATCAAATAAAACATAAGCAGATTTATCGTCAATAAGAAACGTACCCGTAACAAGCTCCGGGTCTTCCTGTGCTTCTGCCACATTAATATTGAAAACTCTTCCACGGCCCTGCCCATTAGTATTCCCCTGATTCGGGATATTTCTAATAATGTGGCCCGATTTTCCACATTTATAACAAACAGCATTGGTATTACTTGCTCCGACACTATTCATTTCGGCATTACTTGTTCCGGCATTATTTGCTCCCTTAGTTCTGTTAAACTTTGGTCCGTAGACCTCACACTTTGTCGCGCTATGACCATTTCTTTTACACCTGTTGCAAAATGTCGTGCAAAACCCTTGGTGATTTTCTTCACAAATATGACATGGCTATTTTTGGTTTTTGTTGCCGTTGTTGTTATTGAGGTTGTTGATGGGATTGTTATTGTTGTTGAAATGGTTGTTGTAGTTGTTGTCGTTGTTGGGATGTTTGTTGTAGTTATTGTTAGGATTTCGATTATTGTTGCGATTGTTGTTGCGGTTGTTGGGATAGTTGTTGCGATTGTGGTTATAATTGTTATGGTTGTTGTACTGGTGACTCTTGTCACCGTTTTCCTCCCACTTCCTCTTGAGTTGTTTCGTGTTGGTTTCTTCGGCCGCCTGCTCTTTAATTCTTCCCTCAATCTGATTTATGAGTTTATGAGCCATTCGACTTGCTTTCTGTATAGAAGCGGGCTCGTGTGAACTTACATCTTCTTGAATCCTTACTGGTAACCCTTTTACAAATGCGTCGATCTTCTCTTCTTCATCTTCGAATGCTCCCGGGCACAATAGGCACAACTCTGTGAATCGTCATTCATATGTGGTAACGTCGAACCCTTGTGTTTGTAACTCTTTAAGTTCTGCCTTGAGTTTATTGACTTCGTTTCTAGGACGGTACTGCTCGTTCATCAATTGATTGAATGCCGATCACGGTAATGCGTAAGCAGCATTTTGTCCTACCTGTTCAAGATAGGTGTTCCACCACGTTAACGCATTACCTGTGAAGGTATGCGTAGCGTACTTAACTTTGTCCTCTTCAGTACACTTACTTATGGCAAACACCGATTCGACTTTCTCGGTCCACCGTTTCAATCCAATTGGTCCTTCGGTTCCATCAAATTCCAAAGGTTTGTAGGCAGTAAATTCTTTGTAGGTGCATCCTACACGATTTCTTGCGCCGTTAGCTGCATTGCTAGATTCAGCGTTATTGTTGGTATGTAGCGCAGCCTGTACTACGGCTATGTTTGCAGCAAGAAAGGTACGAAACTCCTCTTCGTTCATACTCACTGTATGTCGAGTAGTTGGTGCCATTTCCTTCAAAAATAGCCAAAAGAAACGAGTTAATCATAAAGAATATCAAGAGTAGTCAATAGTATTTCGTAGCGTAATATGAATTTATTTATAAAAGCTCTTTTTTCATATTAGCGTTTTATACTCTTTAATTCGGGTAGTACCTACCCGTTAAGTTCATACTTAGTAGCTAACATACCATTTCAACTACTACAATTCTATATGAAAAACTAATCACAAAAAAAAAATATATCATATTCAAACTTTATACAATAACTTGCAAACTTACAATACCGCTATTTTACATATAGCATGAAATATAGCACATAAAACTTTGATACAAAGTAGTTGCGAAGATAATTCTAGTTAATAAATAAGGCGTTCAGCAAAGGCAATAAAGACACGTAATTCATACGTCCAGAAATAAGTCATGCATTCTGGTTTTACTAATACCACTTCCCATCCTTAGTTTTGTGGAACATAACCGTTGTGACCGATAGTAAGACAATGTGTTGTAACGTCGTCAAAAGGATGAAGGTTACGTAATGACCAACAGTCTCGTAATAACCTAAAAACCTCATTTCTTACCCCAATTACCGACTCCGTCACTTGTAGGAACGTTTTGTTTAATAGTTGTAGCCCGATGTTCTTGTTCTCACTTTGGTGAGAAGCGAACATTACTAACCTGTAAGCATAACATGCTTCTTTATGTTGCATGTTAGCCGCTTTTTCTAAATCACGAAGTCCTATATTCAGATATATTGAGTCAAAATAATTTCTTAACCCGTTGCGTAAAATAGCATTTGGGTTCCCCGCAATATATGCGTCAAAGTAAACACATCGTAACTTATGGATTTCCCAATGTGATATCCCCCATCTTTCGAACGAAAGCCTTTTATAAATCAAGGCATTCTTGGAACGTTCTTCAAATGTCTTACAAACTGATCTCGCCTTAAATAGTTGTGCCGAGGAATTCTGACCGACTGTAGACAAGATTTCATCGATCATGTCTCCGGATAGGTCTCTTAAAATATTGGGTTGTCTATCCATTTTGTATTTTTATACTGTAAAGTAGACAAGAGTTAGATTCATAAAAAAAATACTTATTAATACAAGCAATTTTTACATATATCATAAAGCATAAGCACACTATATTACATATATTACACCACACGAATACAACAATCTTATTCCGACTCGCTCGTTTCTTCTTCTTCGGTTTTGGTTCCCGGGTTATTGTCACAACTTAAGAAATACGAGTGTTGACGATACACATAAAGTTAATCGGGTTTGGAATCAAATTTCTCTATTTTTATGCCATTTCCCTTATTGTTCTCTTTTGCCTTATTAAATTGTGTTTGGGTAATTTCTATAACATCATCGGAATCCTTGTCGGGATCTGATTCATCGGAGAATTGGTAATCCTCCCAATACTTTGCTTCCTTGGCGGAAACACCATTGACCATAATTAACTTTGGTCGGTTGGTTGAGGATTTTCTTCTACTTAACCGTTTTATTATTTCCCCCACTGGTTCTATTTCTTTTTTCGGTTCCGATTCTTCTTCCGGTTCCGATTCTTCTTCCGGTTCCGACTCTTCTTCCGGTTCCTCTTCGGGAACTTGTGAATCAGTCCACGAATCATTCCAATTTACATTTGATTCTTCATTATTATTAGGTGAGTCAATGGGACTTGTTCTAGAGGTAGACATCTATCACATAATATCAAACACGTTAAGAGATTAATATATCACATAATATTCACATGTTAAAAATATATAGTTTCCAACAAAATTTGTTAAGCAATCATTTTTCAAGTAAACACGGTCGAAGTCCAGACTCACTAATGCATCCTAACAAACTCGATAAGACACACTAATGCAAAATTATAGTTCTCTAAGACCAACGCTCGGATACCAACTGAAATGTCCCGTTCTTATTGATTAAAAACGTTCATTATTAATTGATTTCGTTGCGAGGTTTTGACCTCTATATGAGACGTTTTTCAAAGACTGCATTCATTTTAAAACAAACCATAACCTTTATTTCATCGATAAAGGTTTAAAAAGCTTTACGTAGATTATCAAATAATGATAATCTAAAATATCCTGTTTACATACGACCATTACATAATGGTTTACAATACAAATATGTTACAACGAAATAAGTTTCTTGAATGCAGTTTTTACACAATATCATACAAGCATAGACTTCAAATCTCGTCCTTATTTAAGTATGCGACAGCAGAAGCTCTTAATAATCATCCGAGAATAAACATGCTTAAAACGTCAACAAAAATGTTGGTGAGTTATAGGTTTAACCTATATATTATCAAATCATAATAATAGACCACAAGATTTCATATTTCAATATACATCCCATACATAGAGATAAAATTCATTCATATGGTGAACACCTGGTAACCGACATTAACAAGATGCATATAAGAATATCCCCTATCATTCCGAGAAATCCTTCGGACATGATAAAAATGAATTCGAAGTACTAAAGCATCCGGTACTTTGGATGGGGTTCGTTAGGCCCAATAGATCTATCTTTAGGATTCGCGTCAATTAGTAGATCGGTTTACTAATTCTTAGGTTACCAAGCAAAAGGGGCATATTCGGCTTCGATTATTCACCCATATAATGTAGTTTCAATTACTTGTGTCTATTTCGTAAAACAATTATAAAACTGCATGTATTCTCATCCCAAAATATTAGATTTTAAAAGTGGGACTATAACTCACTTTCACAAATTTTTACTTCGTCGGGAAGTAAGACTTGGCTACTGGTCGATTCACGAACCTATAACAAATATGTACATATATATCAAAGTATGTTCAAAATAAATTTACAACACTTTTAATACATTTTGATGTTTTAAGTTTATTAAGTCAGCTGTCCTCGTTAGTAACCTACAACTAGTTGTCCACAGTTAGATGTACAGAAATAAATCGATATATATTATCTTGAATCAATCCAAGGACCAGTGTATACACGTCTCAGGCTAGATCACAACTCAAAGTATATATATTTTTGGAATCAACCTCAACCCTGTATAGCTAACTCCAATATTACTGCAAATAGAGTGTCTATGGTTGTTCCAAATAATATATATACATGGGTCGATATGATATGTCAAAACATTTTATGTGTCTATGGTATCCCAAGATTACATAATATATTAGAATACATGTATAATACTATATAAGTTAGCTAGGATATGATTTGTATAGAATTATTAATATTTACCGTAGCTACAAAAATCAAAAAATATCCAATCTTATTTTACCCATAACTTCTTCATTTTAAATTCGTTTTGAGTGAATCAAATTGCTATGGTTTCATATTGAACTCTATTTTATGAATCTAAATAGAAAAGGTGTAGGTTTATAGTCAGAAATATAAGTTACAAGTCATTTTTGTAAGAGGTAGTCATTTCAGTCGAAAGAACGACGTCTTGATGACCATTTTGAAAAACATACTTTCACTTTGAGTTTAACCATGATTTTTGGATATAGTTTCATGTTCATAAGAAAAATAATTTTCCCAGAAGAACAAATTTTAAATCAAAGTTTATCATAGTTTTTAATTATCAAACCCAAAACAGCCTGCGGTGTTACTACGACGGCGTATGTCCAGTTTTACGGTGTTTTTCGTGTTTCCAGGTTTTAAATCATTAAGTTAGCATATCATATATATATAGAACATGTGTTTAGTTGATTTTAAAAGTCAAGTTAGAAGGATTAACTTTTGTTTGCGAACAAGTTTAGAATTAACTAAACTATGTTCTAGTGATTTCAAGTTTAAACCTTCGAATAAGATAGCTTTATATGTATGAATCTAATGATGTGATGAACATCATTACTACCTCAAGTTTTGTGGATAAACCTACTGGAAAAGAGACAAATGGATCTAACTTCAAAGGATCTTGGATGGCTTGAAAGTTCTTGAAGTAGAATCATGACACGAAAACAAGTTCAAGTAAGATTTCCACTTGAAATAAGATTGTTATAGTTATAGAAATTGAATCAAAGTTTGAATTTTAGTATTACCTTATATTAGAAAGATATATTACTCTAAATAAGAAAGATTTCTTGAGGTTGGATGATCACTCTACAAGATTGGAAGTAAGCTAGCAAACTTGGAAGTATTCTTGATTTTATGAAACTAGAACTTGTAGAATTTATGAAGAACACTTAGAACTTGAAGATAGAACTTGGGAGAGATCAATTAGATGAAGAAAATGAAGAATTAAAGTGTTTGTAGGTGGTTTTGGTCGTTGGTGTATGGATTAGATATAAAGGATATGTAATTTTGTTTTCATGTAAATAAGTCATGAATGATTACTCATATTTTTATAATTTTATGAGATATTTCATGCTTGTTGCCAAATGATGGTTCCCACATGTGTTAGGTGACTCACATGGGCTGGTAAGAGCTGATCATTGGAGTGTATATACCAATAGTACATACATCTAAAAGCTGTGTATTGTACGAGTACGAATACGGGTGCATACGAGTAGAATTGTTGATGAAACTGAACGAGGATGTAATTGTAAGCATTTTTGTTAAGTAGAAGTATTTTGATAAGTGTCTTAAAGTCTTTCAAAAGTTTATGAATACATATTAAAACACTACATGTATATACATTTTAATTAAGTCGTTAAGTCATCGTTAGTCGTTACATGTAAGTGTTGTTTTGAAACCTTTAGGTTAACGATCTTGTTAAATGTTGTTAACCCAATGTTTATAATATCAAATGAGATTTTAAATTATTATATTATCATGATAATATGATGTATGAATATCTCTTAATATGATATATATACATTAAATGTCGTTACAACGATAATTGTTACATATATGTCTCGTTTCAAAATCATTAAGTTAGTAGTCTTGCTTTTACATATGTAGTTCATTGTTAATATACTTAGTGATATGTTTACTTATCATAATATCATGTTAACTATATATATATCCATATATATGTCATCATATAGTTTTTACAAGTTTTAACGTTCGTGAATCACCGGTCAACTTGGGTGGTCAATTGTCTATATGAAACCTATTTCAATTAATCAAGTCTGAACAAGTTTGATTGCTTAACATGTTGGAAACACTTAATCATGTAAATAACAATTTCATTTAATATATATATAAACATGGAAAAGTTCGAGTCACTACAGTAATGATCCTGTTGTTGATGATCCGTACACGTTAATTTTGTACGGGGCATCACACCGTGTGTGATGGGGTATTGTGTTTTACACAGATATAAAAGCAGGTACCAGCTCCTTTCTATCATTTTTCTTGAAGCTTCTAAATTATAGTCCGTACCTAACTCTTTCTCCCTTGAAACCCTAATCTCTTGAATCTCGATTTTGTGTCTAAATTGTATTGTGTAACCAGTTGCTACTGATTTCATGGTTATAACAAGGTAAGAATCATCTATTTTCATGTTGTAATCTGAGTTTAAATGGACTTTAAAGTTAGGTTTTTGACAAAGTGGGTTTTGATGTCAAATTGGTTGATTTTAATGTTGGTTTGGTGTAAAATATTATGGTTTATGTTCCTTTAGTTTTTATAAACGTTTTCTAAGCTTTGTTCGGTGTCAAAACATTTAGAAATCGAGATTTGGGTGATTTTGGCTCGAAACCCGTCAGTTTCTACTGCTTTGCTCGATGAATACAACTGTACAGTTGCAAATTGCAACCGCACGGGTACACGGTGCAACCGTACGGATGCAGTGGTGTTGGTGCAATCGGGGAGTGAGTGTGAAACCGTACGAATGCATGTGCAACCGTACAGATGGACTTGCAACCGTACGAATGCAGGTGCCACCGTACGGATACAGATCAGTGCAGACTTGTGTTGTTTAATTGGCTATTTTCTAGTCGTTATACTGCCCGTGTGACTTATGATAATCGGGATGTAAATTCTGAAGATGTATAAGTGTTAGGTGGACTTTTAGTGACACTTTTGTTACTAATTTGCTGTATTGTGCTGTTTTGTGATAATGGAGAGAAACTAATTTGATTTGCCTTATGTTCAGGTGATAAGGATAAGGAAGAAGCTCAGTGATAGATTATCTAAGCTAGTTGCTGGTATTCGATGAGTGGGAATATCTCTTGGTGTAGTATAGAGTAGCAAGTTGCGCTACTATGTTTATATTGTTGATAATTGCCATGATTAGTAGTTATGTTGTACATGTAACACCTCGTTTTTTACCGTACATGTTTTATAGGTGTAAAGTGTACATACGACTAGTAGATGAAAGGTTCGAGACTTATTCGTGTGTTGATGTGGTACGCGAGAAAAATGAATCAGGAGAGGCATGGTGTCGCGGCGCGACAAAGAGGGCCGCGGCGCGGCGTTTCGAGTAAATCCAGACCAGAAGTGCGATTAAAAATGATCCCAGTTCAAGGCAATCATCGCGGCACGACGAATTAGGCCACGGCACGACAGACAGTGCAGACTGGTACCGTATTCTTGTGATTTTAAATAAGGATCAAGGGCAATTTGGTCATTTCGCGTTTGAGCCAGATTTGGGGTTTTAACCTCATCCACTCATTCATTTTCTTATTTTCTTTTTGCTTTTCTTTTCATTTTCTCTCAAGAAACTCAATTTCCCCAAGTGATTCAAGTGGGATTTAGGAAAGGAAGAAGCGGGTTTTGATCTTTGGCGTAGTTGACAAGTGTATTCTCCTCGTTCTTAGCTACACGGTGATACTAGTGGTACATTCCATCGGCGAGTTGCGGATTGTTGGAAGCATTCATCAAGACGAAAAGGTGAGTGTTAATATCCTATGTGCATATGTATGTATAGGATGGGTGCGGGTCGGGTGAAGTTATTCTCGGCTATAGAGCTAACTTCACATATAGGTGGTTTTGATGGACTTGTGTATGGGTCCAATTGGCACGGTTGTGCATTTTGGTTGACCACCTTTGGCGAAGTACACACTTTGGGTGTACGTTATCACACGTGGTTGTGAGTGGAATAAGTATACATGTATGTATATAATGTATTTATTTGTAGGAACGGATATGTGTTGTCCAAGTAGTGATATATGTGTTGTACGCTAACAGTTTTAAGAACGGATATGTGTTGTCCAATTTAGTGTTATATGTGTTGTACACTAATGATTTGTGAATGGATATGTGTTGTCTGATTTAGTGTTATATGTGTTGTACACTAACAATTTTATAAACGGATATGTGTTGTCCAAGGGTTAGTGATATATGTGTTGTGCACTAACGGTTGTTACGAACACCGATGGGAAATTCGAGTACCATTCCTTTGTACGATTGGTTAACCTTGGGCGGTTTTACGCTCTGTTATATATATATTAATGTATTGTTGTGATGTAGCTAACCCTCCGGGTGTAGCTTATTGGCGTTGTTCACATCGTCGTTGGTGACTTACTTTATGGTTGTTGTTACTAGCTTGTTGCTTAGTGATTATATGGTATGCTTAGCTTATCTTGCCTTTATGCTTGGATGCTCCGGTATGCGGTATTTGGATATTTGTGTGGCGTGTCCATTTTATGCATATATATGTATGTAGTATATTCTCACTCACTAAGCGTTAGCTTACCCTCTCGTTGTTGATATTTTTATAGGTTCGCATGCTTCGCGGCTCGGGTAAGCTTGAGGATTAGAGATCTTGGCTAGGTTGCTTAGAAGATCTTGCTTTTGTATTCGATTAGGATTTGGGTAGCGTAGTCCCAAATCACCATGCTCGGTTTTGTTGGAAACTAAACTAGTCGGGTCGTGTATGTCCGTTTGGATAATTAACTCACGTATTAAATGTTTTAAGGTTATTAAACCTTTTATTGTATTAAAGATGTTTATGGAAACACAATTGGGACCTAAAGTATTATTTAACGCGTATTAAAAGGAAAATTTTTTATGGGCCGGTCTTATTACGGGTTGGGTCGTTACAAGTGGTATCGGAGCATGGTCTAAGGGATTTAGATGACCTGAGATAGGTGCCTAGACTTAGACTTTTGTGTGTGCTTAATTTGTTGCGGGACTTGTAGGATTACGGGTCGAAATGGGTTTAGTTAGTGCCTTGTTTATAGGTTGACTAACGTTTATATTAGTAATGCGGATATTATTAATATATGATTGTGTTGTGATTATAATTCTCGCGTGTGTTTATATCGCGTAGAATTTTGTTTGTGTTTGTTTATATCATCGAGCGAGACGGACATTGTACTAGCAAGTGGATACGGTGTGTGTGCGTAATAAGGACTTGCAAACCTTATTACGGGTGCAATTCGTGTCTAACAAGTGATGTACGATGAGTGTTTAGCAAGATGGACCGGTGTGGAGTGTGTGTTTTATACGTTCGTGATCTAATCGCTTTGCATTCCTTAGAATGGTGACGGGAAGTGGGATCGAGAAGAACAATGCTGAGTTCAACACTAGAGATACGGCCGCCGTTGCGGAGCAAATGAGTGCGTTTCGAGAAGAAATGGATAGGAAGTATTCCGAATTTCAGGGTAGTAGTGAAATGGAGCGTTGTCTTAAGAGCTTAATGAGGACTAAACCCCCGATGTATGACGGGAAACCGGATCCTTTGATAAGCACAACTTGGATCTCGGATGTCGAAGGGTGTTTTCGTACTATTGAATGCCCTCCTGAGAAGAGGACAAGACTCGCTACTAGTTTGTTGCGGGGTAGGGCGAAGGATTGATTGGATGGTAAGATTGATCTTGTCGGTGGTGACCCGTTTATGGCTTTATCGTGGGACGAATTTAAGAAGGAATTCTTCGAGGAGTTCCGGACTTCAGCCGATTTGTCGATAATGCGTAATGAGTTGCGAAATTTGCAACAGGGTTCTATGAATTTGAATACTCTCAAGATTACCTTTATGGCGAAGGCTCGTTTTTGCCCAGAGTATTTGGGGAATGATCGTTTGTTAATGGGGGATTTCTATTGGACCATGAATGATGACTTGAAAAGTAAAATTAGTCGGGGTCAAGTGAAATCGTTTGCGGAATTATTCAACTTGGCTAGAGGTTTCGAGTCGTATACGCAATCAAAGATGTGTGAACCTTCAAGCAAGAGGAGGGTTGATTCGTACGACGCTCCGGGTAAGAAAAATAAGGGTGCAAGTGCGAGTACGGGTAATGTGGGAAAAGGCACGGTGGATTCTCGTGCACCTAGATGTTTCAATTGTGGTGTTAGGGGCCAGAAGTTGTGGGAGTGCACAATGCCGAGAAGTGATGACGGGATGTGCTACTATTGTCATAAGGAGGGGCATCGCAAGCTGGATTGTCCCGAGTTGGCGGCGAATGCCGGAAGGAGACGTTGAGGTACGTTTCGTTTTAATAAATATGTCATTTGAATATTTATTTATGTGGCGTTTAAGTTCGGATTTGTTAAATGCAATGTGTTGTGCATAGTGTTGTTATGGGTGACGTTCCTAATGGAAGTACCCAATGGTGATGTTGATTTTTGGACAAAGGGCATAACACTTGGTGCAACCAAGCATTCCTTAGTATTTGGGAAATGTTTCTACCAAGCCATGGAAATGGGTTTTGGTGTTCAATTGTTAAGCGCGTGTTCGCTTGTATGTTGGAGTTGATGAACCATGAGGTTCGACGGGTGGGATGAAACCCTTGAAATCGAGTGTTTTAGATCTCGATGTACGTTGGTAAAGGAGTCTATGTGACGCAACATTAGGTGCCTCTTTTATACCTACTAGCGTGGTGTTCGACTCCGATTGTGTGGTGGTTACATTGTACTTAGGGTACCGGAGTGAAACCCTTAGGTACATGAGTGACTAGGTGGAAATTGACAAACTAGAGCAATTGGATGATTGCGAGGGTGTGGTTTGTGTAATCGTGGTACACTTTTTGTTCGAAGTGTTTAAGGATTGATTGAAATCCTTCGTGTGCTCAAGGCTGGAGCAAGATATGGTGATGGGTCGTGTGAGCCCAATCGTTTGTAAAGTCTACCTTTGGTAGCATTGTACGGTTGTACGAGTTGTGGAGATGGAATGTAGTTCCAAGTGGGGGAGTTACACTCCCGCACGAGGAGGCTTTAGTGTGAGATTTCGGATGATGCTTTTGGTAGATCCGGAAAATGTTGTCGAGACCTGGTTTTGGTTGATTTGTGGTAGATTACAATTTCGGATAAATTGTACTTATGATTTGGATTTGAATTATCACCGAGGTGGTAATGTGGTAAATCTCGTTGAGAGATAATGGACGTGTTTGGTGAGCGAGGTGAAATCCTTCGGTTAAGGGAGGTGTGTGTCGGATTCTCTTTTAGAGAATTATTGTTTTGTGCCTATGTTTGATATAGGTGGTTCTTGCTCGAGTGTGTGAATGGTTAGTGGTATCCGTTAGGATTCACTATGGCGTAGCAGAGCTCGATGTTACGCTACTCGTCGTTCGAGGCCAAAAGGGCGTTGATTGATGAAGCATGACTTTCGGAGTCCGCTGACTTCATCATGGTATTGGTGATTGATGAAGCATGACCTTTAGGGTCCGCTGACTTCATCATGGGAGTATGTGATTGGTGGAGCATGACCTTCGGGGTCCGCTGACTTCATCATGAGCGTGGTGTTATATCGGTGAAGCATGACTTTCGGGGTCCGCTGACTTCATCCGGTGTTGAGATTGGTGGAGCATGACCTTTGGGGTCCGCTGACTTCATCAAGGGAGTAGTGTTACGTGGTCATGGCATAACATTATCGGGAAATGCGAGTACCGGTGGGAAATGAGAGTACCATTCATGAGTTATGTTGTGGGACGTGAATATCGGGTTGTTCGTATTCACAATATTTCGGGTTGTTTCGGCCATGTTGTGTTGTGATCTATTGGTTGTTTTATACACCAATGGTGGGGTCGTAAGGACCGTGTGGTGTGATCTATCGGTTGTTTTATACGCCAATGGTGGGGTCGTGAGGACCATGTTGTATGATTAGTGAAGCGATAGCCGCGCTTCGCTCACGTGTTGTTACGGGTGTGACAATAGTCGATTTTGTACACCATGGGTTAGCGTTGCCATGGTCGTTTTGGGCGCTAACGATTTTAGCCGTTGCTTGTGATGTTGTACGGTAGTTGCGTATTGGTCGTATTGCGCACTACAAGGGATGTTTAGTGATTTGGTGTTATCCGTAAGGATTCGCTTTATTTCGGTCTTCTTCGGTTGATGGTTGACCTTGTCTTGGTTTGTGGTTATTACTAGCGATGTACTTGGTATGGTACGCTAGGAGTTGAAATCTCGGTACGAAATTTGTCGAGTTTTTCCCGATGTGAGGGATTGAGTTAGTGCTAGTGCTCGGAATTATGGAATTTGATATATCGCGGGTGACAATTTAGCTGTTAAGGGTAACTTTTTGAGAAGAATTGTCTGAGGGATCGTTGTAGACTTCGGTTGTTGCGTGTATTGTACGTCTCGGGATGCGATCAAGTGTGTAATTTGTCTTTGGATTAACCATCGGGTTAGCGAATTTGTGGTAGAAGTCGGTTTGAAATGCATGTTCGACGACCATTGAGTGTGGGTCCGTTGGGTTCGTGACTAGGATCACGAGGACGTGATCGAATTTAAGTGGGGGAGAGTTGTAACACCTTGTTTTTCCCCGTACTTGTTTTATAGGTGTAAAGCGTACATACGACTAGTGGATGAAAGGTTCGAGACTTATTCATGTGTTGATGTGGTACGTGAGAAAAATGAATCAGGAGAAGCATGGTGTCGCGGCGCGACAAAGAGGGCCGCGGCGCGGCGTTTTGAGTAAATCCAGACCAGAAGTACGATTAAAAATGATCCCAGTTAAAGGCAATCGTCGCGGCGCTACGAATTAGGCCGCGGCGCGGCAGACAGTGCAGACTGGTACCGAATTCTTGTGATTTTAAATAAGGATCAAGGGTAATTTGGTCATTTCGCGTTTGAGCCAGATTTGGGGTTTTAACCTCATCCACTCATTCATTTTCTTATTTTCTTTTTGGTTTTCTTTTCATTTTCTCTCAAGAAACTCAATTTCCCCAAGTGATTCAAGTGGGATTTTGGAAAGGAAGAAGCGGGTTTTGATCTTTGGCGTAGTTGACAAGTGTGTTCTCCTCGTTCTTAGCTACACGGTGATACTAGTGGTACATTCCATCGGCGAGTTGCAGATTGTTGGAAGCAATCATCAAGGCAACAAGGTGAGTGTTAATATCCTATGTGCATATGTATGTGTAGGATGGGTGCGGGTCGGGTGAAGTGATTCTCGGCTATAGAGCTCACTTCACATATAGGTGGTTTTGATGGACATGTGTATGGGTCCAATTGGCACGGTTGTGCATTTTGGTTGACCACCTTTGGCGAAGTACACACTTTGGGTGTACGTTATCACACGTGGTTGTGAGTGGAATAAGTATACATGTATGTATATAATGTATTTATTTGTAGGAACGGATATGTGTTGTCCAAGTTAGTGATATATGTGTTGTACGCTAATGGTTTTAAGAACGGATATATGTTGTCCAATTTAGTGTTATATGTGTTGTACACTAATGATTTGTGAATGGATATGTGTTGTCCGATTTAGTGTTATATGTGTTGTACACTAACGATTTTATAAACGGATATGTGTTGTCCAAGGGTTAGTGATATATATGTTGTGCACTAACGGTTGTTACGAACACCGATGGGAAATTTGAGTACCATTCCTTTGTACGATTGGTTAACCTTGGGCGGTTTTACGCTCTGTTATATATATATATATATATTAATGTATTGTTGTGATGTAGCTAACCCTCCGGGTGTAGCTTATTGGCGTTGTTCACATCGTCGTTGGTGACTTACTTTATGGTTGTTGTTACTAGCTTGTTGCTTAGTGATGATGTAGCGTGAGGTGTACGAAATAGTATTATTTTTACTAGGAAATACTACAAAATATGACACAAGTTTTATTAATTTACGGATGGGATATACCTAAACCTTGCTACAACACTATAGGCAGTGTACCTAATCGTAGAGTAGTGTAGTTTTTAGTAAGTCCGGTTCGTTCCACAGGGAGCTGGTGAAGTTAACGCTATATTATTAAGTTTATTTGTAAAAATATATATATAAATAAGTAGTAGTATTATTATAAAATGGGGGTTTTACCGTTTAATGACCGGTTTGTCGATTTTAAGCGTAAAAATAAATGACAAAAATTAAAGTGCGTAAAATAAATTGCGATAAATAAAATGACAGAAAATAAAATGACAGAAAATAAAAGTGCGATGAAAAATACAATAAAACAATTATGCTTATTTAAACTTCCGTAATCATGATGTTTGACGTTTTGATTTTAATTAATTGTTACTCGGGTTAATTGTCCTTTGTCATGGTTTATTTGATACCTATCTGGTTTTTATCCATAATAGTCCATCGGTCATAAATATAAAGTGCGAGTGTCCTCGTCAAATTACCCTTATACCCGAAGTCAAATATTCCAACTAATTAAGGATTTAAACTGTGACGCAGTTATCACTTCTGTCAACAATTACACCAGTTATCACTGTATGTAATCTACCCCTGTTTTGATTAGATATGAATATTAATTTACCCACTTGATCAGTTTGAATAATCAATTACCCAACCCGAATAATTAATTAAATGATTATAATAGATTCCATATGAACGTCACTAAATAGGACAACCATAATCATTATTAATTATTAGGATAATTAATTTGAAGATAGGTTCGACAGACTCCAATGAGTTGTCACTCAATTAGACAATACCCCCCATCTATTAATAGTCAATAGTCCAATTTCCACAAGTGTCGGTCTTTTGCCCAAACCTTAATTATGGTACAAAATCCAATAACCCCGTCTTAATATTTAGTCAAACATCACGATTACTTTGGCTTAAATAAGCATAATAATAATTTAGTTACGAGACATTAATTTAAAAAGGAAGAACATAACTTACAGTGATTATTAATCGCGTAGCGTTACACGGACAGAGTTCCTACTTTAAAACCCGTAAAACATTTCTTACAATAACCCAATTATTATTAATCTTAAATTAAACTTAATATTATAAATATAAATATAAATTACATAAGAAAGAAAGAAGATTGGAAAAAGGTGTACATTTTCATTACTACATGAATTCCATTTTATAGGCAAATGTTGATTTGAAATTTTCACTTATGACCCCTTAACTATGCTCAATTAACAACTTTTTATTATTTATTATTATTCTTATTATGAATTATTTAAATATTATATTATATTCTTGTGCATAGTTGACTTGTACTTTCAGCTCCGTTGCGTCGAGCGTTGATAGTTGGCTCGGGTACCGGTTTCGGATTTTCGAACGTCCTTGCGTACAATTTAATATCTTGTACTTTGCGTTTTGTAACTTGTACTCTTGTCATTTTTAGACGTTTCTCATCAATAATTTGAACCACTTGGATTGTATCTTGTACATTTGAGCTTTTTGGACCTTTTTGTCTTCAATTTGTTGAATCTGCCTTTTGTCTTCGCACTTATTTAATATAAACGAATATCACTTGAAAATGGAACAATTGCAACTAAAATCTTGTCTTTCTTGGGGGATAATGCTATGAAATATATGTTCCTTTTTAGCCTTATCAATATCAACACACTTGAGCGTTGCTTGTCCTCAAGCAATATAGTCTTGAAATACTAGAATCACTTCTTTATTCTTCACACTTTGTACATCAGTGATTTTGATAGAGCGGTATAAACAATGATATTAACAATAGAACCATGGTTAAAGGTGGGTGTGTCATCCACAGTTGCCTTGGGTTTAGGTCAACGACACTTGCAATCAAATAGCCGATTTACTTTCGGTTTCCAAAGCAAAGTGCACATTTGAAAGGCGGTTTACAGTCCCACATGACTATAAAAATGTAGATCCTTTAGGAAATTGGATCTTTATGAAAACATTTGATCTTTTAAAAATTCAAGCTACATTTTACCCTAGACAAGTTTTCTGATTTGACCCACCATCGGTGTTGCAAAATATATTTGTGGATCAATATTTTGGCTAAAACTTTTAGGTTCGTGTAATCCACTGCTATCCCGGTATCGGAAAGCACACATCCAGTTTACTTGTTCCGTATATTACCTTTCGGTAAACTACCGTCCGGTTGTAAAGGAAAGCGATGAACAAGAAACTGTTAAGGCAATGTCCCGTGACATGCAGATGATTATGGTCTTATTAACGTGTCGGATGCTAGAACTATCCTTGGTAGGAGCGATAGTAAAGATCATCCTATGATTTTTCGGTCCGGCACAAGGTCCTGGCCCCGACCATGCTATGCAACCACCGTTCTTACGGTTGACACCCGATTTGGTTCAGGTGACCTAATGAATTCCAGTTGAATTCCTAGGATTTTACGTTCAATGGTAATGAACGCATTGAAAATGGGTTTTCAGAAAACAAATCGGTTTGTAATTTTGATCAAAATATTTTCTCGTTCAAGCTCGAGTTTAGATATCATCGAATTCCATGAGTTTGAATTCTCAATCTTTAAGGTCAATCTCAAGGATTGAGTAATATCAGTCTTAAAAGCTGATTTTTAATCTTTTAAGGAGATTATCCTTTCTGGGGATCTGATTCATTAGTCTTATCAAGCTAATTTGCACGGTGCCTCCCCATTGTACGAGATAAATCCTTCTCATGGTTAGGATAAATCTGACCACTTGGCGACCCTGTTTGATGCTGAGGTCCGTGGATTTCCTGCTGATTTTAGAGATGACTTTTCTAGATTTTTCGTCAACCTACAGCTGGTCTGGACGACAACTTCATGACCTAAATCAAGAAGCGCGTGTCTTTTTCGGAAGACTTTACTTCCTTTTAATGATGGAATTGATTCATCGTGTAGATCCATCTCTTCTTTTAAATATATTACAGTAAATTGGGTAAAACTGATTAGTATCGTCCAAAGCAAAAGTACCTGCAATATCTTTACAGAACATGTGATAGATAGTTTTCAATTGAATATGTGACGCCCCGTACTAAATCATCATGTACGGACCATCATTAACAGGATCATTACAAGGTTAAGTACTATATGCGTTTTAAAAACAGTGTTTGCATTCATTAATAAAAGTGACGTCATAACATACGTCAATTGTTTTACAAATCAAAAGTATGCTTCACTAAGTAGAAGCATTAAATAAGTGTACGTGTCCATAATGGTCGTTACATAACATAAGTTCATAAGTAAAAAGTTTGAATGCAACATAAGTAGTCATGCGATAACAACTCTAGGCAGCGGGTTCTACAACACGACTAGTAAGATAGCGGAAGCGACTTCAAGCACCTGAGAAAATACATGCTTAAAAAGGTCAACACAAAGGTTGGTGAGCTATAGTTTAAGTATAACAGTAATGTAAGTAGGCCACGAGATTTCAGTGCTACAACGAGCGTTTCAAAAGTATGTAAAAGTATATGCTTAACCGTGGGCACCCGGTAACTAACTTAACGTTTAATGTACCCCCTTAAAGTGCACTTGGCAAGTGCGTATAACCTCGAAGTATTAAACACTCGTTAAATGCTAGCGCTACTAGCCCGAGTGGGGATGTCAAACCCTATGGATCCATATCTAAGATTCGCGTTCACGGTTCAAAAACCAATGATTAAACGTTACCGAGCTAAAGGGAATGTTTCTGCCGTTATATAACCCACACATATATAAAGTTTGAGTACTCGTGCCTAGTATGTAAAACATAAAATCCGCATGTATTCTCAGTTCCCAAAATAAGTTAAAGTAAAAAGGGAATGCTATAACTCACAATGATTAGTAGTAATGGTAAGGTAGTAGTCGGAAAGTGGTGTGCAAGTAACGGTCCAAACGTCCTCAACCTAAGTCAAATAGCACTAAGTCAATAAGTCGTCTCAAAAGGTTTACAAGTACGTAATTAAGGTCATAAGGGTCATCATCAATCATCATTAAACAAAAGGTAACAAGTAAGACTCGTTTATGAAAGTCGTTTAAAACAAAGGCTGACTTCGGTCAGTCACCACGGCCTCTACCCTTACTGAATTAAGGTGAGACCAGTGGTCATGGCTCCGTCTATGAGTCCCTTAAGTGTGGTAAAATTTACAGAAGCAAACTCGTCTTGGTTTGACCGTGGCGACGGTCTAAGTGCGAGTAGGTCAGAAATTTCTGCACAACGTTAAAGGACATGGTAACGATCGGAGGGCCATAAATCCTAAACCGTAACTCGGATTAAGACGAGTCCTATATGAAAAGTTATCTACTCGAAAAGTTCTATCTAAAAATCAAGGTTAGAACAGCCCAGGTCTACTGGTCTGTTCCAGAAGCATCAGGTCAGTAGGTTTTGGACAGAACAGTGGGTTTTGGAGAGTTCCGGTTGTCTCGGTGCTTGATGTTCATCACGGTTCTCATCCTTGATGCGTATAGCTTCAAGTGTACAACTCGTTGATGTGTTAACATCATTTTGACCAAGGTTTGTCCATCATAACTCAAGTGCAAGTGTTGTAAGTGTTTGATGAACCAAGGTTATATGTAAGTTTATGAACAAGTTCATGAACACTAAGAAAGATCACAACCAAGTGTTGGATCCATGATACTTGCACCAAAGTGTAAGCTCTTGTTGGTTTCATGTCCTTGTTCAAATGTGTAGTAAGCAACTAACAATAAGAAATAAATAAAAATGAATGATAAGCCTAAACCAACCATGAAGGTGGTATTCTAGTAACATACAACAAACAAGAACACAAGTAACAATTATAAAGATTATAAACTTTAAATCTTTGAAACAAATAGAGTAGAAAGCTAACTAAACAAGAAGATGATTCATAGTTGCTCTTACTTTTAAAGATTCAACCCAAGTTGATCTTTAAGTGAAGTAACTTCAAAGTTACTTCAAGAACTACAAGTAAAGAGTTTATACAACTATGAACTTTAATTCTTTGAAACAAAATATGTAGAACATAACTAGAGAGATTATGTTCTTGATGTTCTTGTTAAATACAAGATATAAATGAAGAATCAAACTAAGAAGTTTGATCTTGTAACATGAAAGTAAGTAAGTAAACAACTTAGTAACCTACAAGTAATTAACTTTAAACAAGAACAAGTAACAAAAGTTTTAACAACAAAGATTGATGATGATTATGTTCATGTAGAAATCAGTTTTTTTTACCAACAAAGAAAAGAAGAAAAGAAGTTGTTACTTACAAGAAAGAAAGAAGAACTTGAGAGAAAGAGAGAGAAGAAAAATTGCAAGTAAAGTGTGTGTGTGTTTGAATGAGAGATACAAGGAATGAAGTAATGAATAAATGAAAGCAAATGACCTCTCTAAAGGCCTCAAACAAATCGGCCAGCAGCATAAGCAAGGGGGAATGGGTTTGTTTTGTGGTTACTTGGTGTTAAAGCTTACAAAAGATGGATAAAAGGGTTAGTCTCATGGGGATTATAAGGCAACTAGATTCCTTAAGCAAGTAACTAGTTAGTTTATGTTTAAATGATACTTACAAGTATGCAAGAGTGGGCTTAATGTCCATTAAAAGAAGTAGGGTGGGCTTGTGAGTCTTATTCAAGAGTCCATTACACTAATTAAAGCCCAAGTTGCAAATAATCCAAATAAGTCCAACCTAAGCCCAAGTAATTAACTAACCATCTTAGTTAATTAAAATGATTAATAAAATTAATCATGAATGTAAATAATACCTTAAAATATTATTCGTGCAAGTTCCGGGTGTCACAAAGACGTTTCGGGCATTTAAAGTTCAAGTACGGGCAATTAAAGCAACATGTAAATGTAATAACATACATTCATTTAATCAAGCGTATTAATAATAATAATTATTAATAAATAACGTTGGAAAAACCAGGGTCGTTACATTACCCACCTGTTAAAGAAAATTTCGTCCCGAAATTTAAGCTGAAGTAGATGAAGGAGTCGGGAAAAGATGAGGATATTTCCGCATCATTTGATCCTCTCGTTCCCAAGTAAACTCAGGTCCTCGTTTGGCATTCCATCGTACTCGTACAATCGGAATCTTGTTGCGTTTCAAAGTTTTGATCTCACGATCCATAATCTCAACAGGTTCCTCCACAAAGTGGAGTTTGTCATCAATAGTAAGTTCTTCCAAAGGTATGATGAGTTCGGGTGCAGCAAGGCACTTCTTCAAGTTTGACACATGGAAGGTAGGATGAACTGAGCTCAATTGTGCTGGTAGATCCAAACGGTAAGCAACTGGTCCAACACGTTCCAAGATCTCGAAAGGACCAATGTATCGTGGGTTCAACTTTCCACGTTTTCCAAAACGGATCACACCTTTCCAAGGTGCAACCTTCAACATTACACGATCACCAACATTAAATTCAAAGTCTTTCCGTTTAAGATCGGCATAGCTCTTTTGGCGATCACGGGCAGTCTTAAGTCTAGCTTGGATCTGAGCAATCTTCTCCGTGGTTTCGTGAACTACCTCGGGTCCGGTGATTTGCTTTTCGCCTACTTCGGCCCAACAAATAGGAGATCGGCACTTACGACCATACAATGCTTCAAAAGGTGCAGCATTAATGCTTGAGTGATAACTGTTGTTGTACGAGAATTCGGCGAGTGGCAAATGCCTTTCCCAGGCCTTTCCAAAATCAATGACACATGCACGCAGCATGTCCTCCAAGGTCTGAATCGTTCGTTCACTTTGCCCGTCAGTCTGAGGATGATAAGCAGTACTCATGTCAAGACGAGTTCCCATGGCTTCTTGCAAAGAACGCCAAAATCTGGAAGCAAAACGGGGATCGCGATCGGAGATGATTGATAAAGGTACACCATGACGAGATACAACCTCTTTGATGTACAGCTGAGCAAGTCTTTCCATTGTATCAGTTTCCTTCATCGCTAGGAAGTGTGCAGATTTGGTGAGGCGGTCAACAATAACCCAAATAGTATCGCATCCGCCCACCGTCTTCGGCAGCTTAGTAATGAAATCCATTGTGATCCTTTCCCACTTCCATTGTGGGATTTCCGGCTGTTGAAGTAACCCAGAAGGTCTCTGATGTTCGGCTTTAACCTTCGAGCAAGTCAAACACTTACCAACATAAGTCGCAACGTCCTTCTTAAGATTCGGCCACCAATACTGTTCTTTAAGGTCGTGGTACATCTTAGCTGCACCGGGGTGAATCGAATATCTCGATTTGTGTGCTTCATCAAGTATCAGGCTTCGTAGATCTCCATAGTAAGGTACCCAAATTCTTCCGGCATAACATCGGAGTCCAGACTCTCTAACCTCGAATCGAGAGACAAGTATGTTCAAATGCTCGTGAGATATGTTCTCCTCCTTGAGAGCCTCAGCTTGGGCTACTCTGATCTGGTTGTTGAGGTTCGAATGGATGGTGATGTTCAGAGCCCTAACACGGAGAGGTGCCGTCCTCTCCTTTCGGCTTAAAGCGTCAGCTACAACATTGGCCTTGCCAGGGTGATAACGGAGTTCACAATCGTAGTCGTTGAGCGTCTCGATCCATCGACGCTGTCTCATATTCAATTGCTTCTGATCGAAGATGTGCTGGAGACTCTTGTGATCGGTGAAGATAGTGCTCTTAGTTCCATACAAATAATGTCTCCACAATTTGAGTGCAAAGACAACGGCTCCAAGTTCAAGATCATGTGTAGTGTAGTTCCGCTCGTGAATCTTCAATTGGCGGGAGGCATAGGCAATAACCTTTGATCGTTGCATCAGTACACAACCAAAACCACTCTTCGATGCATCGCAATAAACAACAAAGTCGTCACTGCCTTCAGGAAGTGATAGGATAGGTGCGGAGGTTAACTTCTTCTTCAAAGTTTGGAATGCTGATTCGTGTGTGGGCTCCCAAATGAACTTCTTGCCCTTGTGAGTCAGTGCGGTCAAAGGACTCGCAATCAGAGAAAATCCTTCGATAAACCTTCGATAATAACCGGCGAGACCTAGAAATTGGCGAATATGCGTTGGAGTAGTGGGGGTCTCCCACTTGCTGATGGCTTCAATCTTGGCGGGATCAACTTTGATACCCTGGTCGCTCACAACATGACCCAAAAACTGTACTTCCTTCAACCAAAATTCGCACTTGGAGAATTTGGCGTAAAGTTGCTCTTGTCTTAAGAGTTCAAGCACTAATCGGAGGTGTTGCTCATGTTCTTCTTCGCTCTTAGAGTAGATGAGGATATCATCTATGAAGACGATAACAAACTTATCCAAGTAAGGCTTGCAGACACGATTCATGAGATCCATGAACACGGCAGGGGCATTTGTCAAACCGAATGGCATCACGAGGAACTCATAATGACCATAACGGGTCCTGAATGCAGTTTTCATCACGTCACTTTCCTTCACCCTCAGCTGGTGATATCCGGATCGCAAATCGATCTTTGAATAAACGCTCGATCCTTGTAGTTGATCAAAAAGATCATCAATTCGTGGAAGAGGATATCGATTCTTGATAGTCAATTTGTTGAGTTCACGGTAGTCGATACACATACGGAAGGATCCATCCTTCTTCTTTACAAACAACACAGGTGCGCCCCAAGGTGAGAAGCTTGGTTGGATAAACCCTCGATCTAATAGCTCTTGTAGTTGACTCTGTAATTCTTGCATCTCGGAAGGTGCGAGTCTATAAGGTGCGCGAGCTACAGGTGCAGCTCCTGGCACTAAGTCAATCTGAAACTCTACTGCTCTCTGCGGCGGTAATCCAGGCAATTCCTCTGGGAAGACATCTGAAAATTCTTTCACAATTCGTACGTCGTTCACGTTCTTCACCTCAGTTTCCACCGCTTTCACATGTGCTAGGACAGCAAAGCGTCCCTTCTTCATAATCTTTTGTGCTTTCACGCAACTAATGAGGTTCAACTTCGAGGTACATCTCTCTCCATAGATAACCAGTGGTTCGCCATCTCCTTGTGGTATGCGAAGTGCTTTATCTCCACAGATAACATCGGCCTTTATCTTGCTCAACCAATCCATACCGACGATCGCGTCAAAACTTCCCAGTTTGATAGGTATCAAATCAATTTCGAAATCTGCACCAGCTATGTTGATAATAGCTCCACGACTAATATGGTCAACCTTTTCAAGTTTTCCATTGGAGACCTCGACAAGCATACTTTCCTTCAAAGGAACTAACGACCAATCTAACTTATCACAAAAATGTCTACACACATAGCTCCTATCGGCACCAGTATCAAATAGGACAGAAGCTAAAAGATTGTTGATCTTGAATATACCTGTCACCAAGTCGGGGTTGTCGCGAGCGTCCCTTGCATTAACATTGAAGGCTCTAGCACGTGGTGGTCCGCCATCCTTACGCTTGTTAGGACACTCGTTTCTGAAATGGCCCGTCTTTCCACATTCATAACACTTCTTAGGCCCATTGTTGTTGTGGTTTGGCTTCACATTCAAAGTGGTAACCTTGCAATCCTTGCCAACATGTCCAGATCGTTGGCACTTCTCACAGATAACATTGCAATACCCAGTGTGGTGCTTGTAGCACCTATTGCATTGTGGTAAGGTTCCTTTGTAGTTCGGATTGGTGCGGTTGTTGTTGTTGGGGTTGGTGTTGTTGTTGTGCATGTTGTTGTTTTGCCTGAACCCTTCATGTCGTTTTGCCGGGTTTTGATCGTAGTTCCTACCCCTGTTGTTGTTGTGGTTGTTGTCCCATTTCCTCTTTTCACCACTAACAGTTTCGAACTTAGCCTTCTCCGGCTCGTCAAGGATGATTTGATTCAAGAGAGTATGCGCCATGCGCATTGCTTCGGGAACACTTGGTGGCTTGGATGAGGTAACATTACCCTTGATGGACTTAGGAAGTCCCGAGAAGTATTTCTCCAAACGCTTAAATTCGGGGGTGACCATGGTTGGACACATAAGAGCCAATTCCAAAAACCTACGGTTGTAGTTGTTAAGGTCGTTCCCTACGGTTTTCAATTGCATAAATTCGATTTCCATCTTTTGAATCTCGGTTCTCGGACAGTATTCCTCGATCATAGCACATTTAAATTCTTCCCAAGGCGTAGCATACGCCTCATCAATTCCTTTCGCTTGGGCCATGGTATTCCACCATGTAAGCGCGCCATCCGAAAGTGTGCAAGATGCAAATTTCGTTTTGTTAGCCTCAGAACAGTTGCTAACCCTGAATACCGATTCCAACTTTTCGAACCATCTGGTGAGACCGACGGGTCCCTCAGTGCCACTGAAGTAGTGTGGCTTGCAGTTTTGAAATTCCTTGTAAGTACACCCATCTCGGACGACAGGTGGATTGACAGGCGGTGGTGGTGGAACTTGGGGTGGTCTTTCAGCTAGTGCAGCAGCGACTCGCTCGTTAATCATTTCCTCAATTTGTGCCGCGGTGGGGATAGATCTCCCGTTGGCCATGATGTTCTATACAAACATTTTGACTCAAGTCAAAATCCATTATGCAAATAATAATAATATAGTATATAACAACCAACATGAAAACAGCACAACACATGTTGATTAAGTAATGCAAGCATATATAAGTACCACAAAACCATGATATGATAACGTAAATAGAACACTTGCGCACAAGTATCAACACAAATTCCATTCATTAATGATAATAAGTTCATACATTACAATAAGTTCGTACATTACATAAGTGAAATATGAAATTACAAAAAGAGATTACAATACAGAATCTAGTACAAAGTCCTACGGCGATGGTGGGTACAAGATGTCCAAAACATGAGCCAACTGCTCCTCGAGCTCAGTAACTCGAGTCTGGAGAATCTCAATCTCCCGCCTCATTTCCTCATTAGAGGAAGATGGTGGGGCAGGTGGTGCTGGCGGTGCAGGTGGAGCCGGTGGTGCTGAAGTGGATGGTCCGGCTCTGGGTGGAGACGGTAATATCAGTGGGTCGGCGGGGTACGGCACCAGCCGTTTACGAGCAGTGATCCTACGACGCCGACCATAAGCGTCAGTGACAGTACGACCAGGAATTATGCCAGCGAAGCGATACCGCTTCTTCGGCGGGGTAGAAGGTGCCTGAATCGGTCGGTCAGCGGGATCCTCCTCATCACTGGAGTCGTCAGATGAGGTGTCGTCTGAAGAAGCATCGGTGGAAGAACCGTCGTCTGAATCATGCGGTGGTGGCGCGGGTGGCTCAACGTATCCGAAAGCGGCCAACATCTGTCGGTGTCGGCCTGGCGTAATCACGGCTAAGCGGCCGTCGGCGGTGCGTCGGCAAGGTGTGCGCCAGTGATTACGAAAGGGTCCTTCCCCGAACTCCGCGGGGATCTCCATGCCACCAATGCGAGCCAGTTGCCTCAGGGGTCTGGAAGAAGACGCCGGGATAGGCACACTAGAGCTAGCTCCAGAACTAGAGGCGCCGGGGTCGCCAGTGGGTGTCGGGGCCGGAATGTCGGCAGCAGCAGCAGCAGCAGCAACAGGTGCAGCAGTGGGAGGAACAACGGGGCCTGAGCCGCTCGGGATGTCAGTAGGTGGAACGTCCGACATCTGAACAAGGAAAAATAAATTTTCCATGTCAGTATGTCATAAAGCAAGCAAATAATAGGCCAACAGTTTAATTCATGTGTAACAATAAGTAGCATGGCAATATCAGTAATCGTACGAAACTAGCATGCAATCGAAAGCAAGTAATAGCATGCAGTAGTGAAATCACGTAGTAGCATACGACATATAGCAGTAACAGTAAGCAGCAGCATGCAGTAAGTTCAGCGGAAACAAGTAAACTAACAAGTTGTAGATTAGCCCTATTAGTGAATCCTACTCGGGTCGGTCTTAGACTCACTAATGCATCCTAATTCCCTACAACCAATGCTCTGATACCAAATGTGACGCCCCGTACTAAATCATCATGTACGGACCATCATTAACAGGATCATTACAAGGTTAAGTACTATATGCGTTTTAAAAACAGAGTTTGCATTCATTAATAAAAGTGACGTCATAACATACGTCAATTGTTTTACAAATCAAAAGTATGCTTCACTAAGTAGAAGCATTAAATAAGTGTACGTGTCCATAATGGTCGTTACATAACATAAGTTCATAAGTAAAAAGTTTGAATGCAACATAAGTAGTCATGCGATAACAACTCTAGGCAGCGGGTTCTACAACACGACTAGTAAGATAGCGGAAGCGACTTCAAGCACCTGAGAAAATACATGCTTAAAAAGGTCAACACAAAGGTTGGTGAGCTATAGTTTAAGTATAACAGTAATGTAAGTAGGCCACGAGATTTCAGTGCTACAACGAGCGTTTCAAAAGTATGTAAAAGTATATGCTTAACCGTGGGCACCCGGTAACTAACTTAACGTTTAATGTACCCCCTTAAAGTGCACTTGGCAAGTGCGTATAACCTCGAAGTATTAAACACTCGTTAAATGCTAGCGCTACTAGCCCGAGTGGGGATGTCAAACCCTATGGATCCATATCTAAGATTCGCGTTCACGGTTCAAAAACCAATGATTAAACGTTACCGAGCTAAAGGGAATGTTTCTGCCGTTATATAACCCACACATATATAAAGTTTGAGTACTCGTGCCTAGTATGTAAAACATAAAATCCGCATGTATTCTCAGTTCCCAAAATAAGTTAAAGTAAAAAGGGAATGCTATAACTCACAATGATTAGTAGTAATGGTAAGGTAGTAGTCGGAAAGTGGTGTGCAAGTAACGGTCCAAACGTCCTCAACCTAAGTCAAATAGCACTAAGTCAATAAGTCGTCTCAAAAGGTTTACAAGTACGTAATTAAGGTCATAAGGGTCATCATCAATCATCATTAAACAAAAGGTAACAAGTAAGACTCGTTTATGAAAGTCGTTTAAAACAAAGGCTGACTTCGGTCAGTCACCACGGCCTCTACCCTTACTGAATTAAGGTGAGACCAGTGGTCATGGCTCCGTCTATGAGTCCCTTAAGTGTGGTAAAATTTATAGAAGCAAACTCGTCTTGGTTTGACCGTGGCGACGGTCTAAGTGCGAGTAGGTCAGAAATTTCTGCACAACGTTAAAGGACATGGTAACGATCGGAGGGCCATAAATCCTAAACCGTAACTCGGATTAAGACGAGTCCTATATGAAAAGTTATCTACTCGAAAAGTTCTATCTAAAAATCAAGGTTAGAACAGCCCAGGTCTACTGGTCTGTTCCAGAAGCATCAGGTCAGTAGGTTTTGGACAGAACAGTGGGTTTTGGAGAGTTCCGGTTGTCTCGGTGCTTGATGTTCATCACGGTTCTCATCCTTGATGCGTATAGCTTCAAGTGTACAACTCGTTGATGTGTTAACATCATTTTGACCAAGGTTTGTCCATCATAACTCAAGTGCAAGTGTTGTAAGTGTTTGATGAACCAAGGTTATATGTAAGTTTATGAACAAGTTCATGAACACTAAGAAAGATCACAACCAAGTGTTGGATCCATGATACTTGCACCAAAGTGTAAGCTCTTGTTGGTTTCATGTCCTTGTTCAAATGTGTAGTAAGCAACTAACAATAAGAAATAAATAAAAATGAATGATAAGCCTAAACCAACCATGAAGGTGGTATTCTAGTAACATACAACAAACAAGAACACAAGTAACAATTATAAAGATTATAAACTTTAAATCTTTGAAACAAATAGAGTAGAAAGCTAACTAAACAAGAAGATGATTCATAGTTGCTCTTACTTTTAAAGATTCAACCCAAGTTGATCTTTAAGTGAAGTAACTTCAAAGTTACTTCAAGAACTACAAGTAAAGAGTTTATACAACTATGAACTTTAATTCTTTGAAACAAAATATGTAGAACATAACTAGAGAGATTATGTTCTTGATGTTCTTGTTAAATACAAGATATAAATGAAGAATCAAACTAAGAAGTTTGATCTTGTAACATGAAAGTAAGTAAGTAAACAACTTAGTAACCTACAAGTAATTAACTTTAAACAAGAACAAGTAACAAAAGTTTTAACAACAAAGATTGATGATGATTATGTTCATGTAGAAATCAGTTTTTTTTACCAACAAAGAAAAGAAGAAAAGAAGTTGTTACTTACAAGAAAGAAAGAAGAACTTGAGAGAAAGAGAGAGAAGAAAAATTGCAAGTAAAGTGTGTGTGTGTTTGAATGAGAGATACAAGGAATGAAGTAATGAATAAATGAAAGCAAATGACCTCTCTAAAGGCCTCAAACAAATCGGCCAGCAGCATAAGCAAGGGGGAATGGGTTTGTTTTGTGGTTACTTGGTGTTAAAGCTTACAAAAGATGGATAAAAGGGTTAGTCTCATGGGGATTATAAGGCAACTAGATTCCTTAAGCAAGTAACTAGTTAGTTTATGTTTAAATGATACTTACAAGTATGCAAGAGTGGGCTTAATGTCCATTAAAAGAAGTAGGGTGGGCTTGTGAGTCTTATTCAAGAGTCCATTACACTAATTAAAGCCCAAGTTGCAAATAATCCAAATAAGTCCAACCTAAGCCCAAGTAATTAACTAACCATCTTAGTTAATTAAAATGATTAATAAAATTAATCATGAATGTAAATAATACCTTAAAATATTATTCGTGCAAGTTCCGGGTGTCACAAAGACGTTTCGGGCATTTAAAGTTCAAGTACGGGCAATTAAAGCAACATGTAAATGTAATAACATACATTCGTTTAATCAAGCGTATTAATAATAATAATTATTAATAAATAACGTTGGAAAAACCAGGGTCGTTACAGAATAACTTGGTACATTCTCCCCACACTTAATTTCTTTCTTTGCCTTTTTATTTTCTTCTATTCCATTTTAAATGAATTCAAGCATTTTAGGTTGTTTCTCAATTTATGTCCTTTCCGAGGTAACGATAATTTCGGTATTATCACCTAGTTTTCACCGTTCATAAATATGTATAAACATGATTTTGACTTCATTTAATTGAAAATTTTTCAAATTTTCACAAAATTTGGCAAATAAACTAAGTGTAAACCCGAGAGAATTTATAACCCTTCCCCACACTTGAGATCATGCAATGCCCTCATTTGCATGAAATCAGACTATAATTATAAATTCATGAGGGTGATTAGTGTAGAAAAGTGATTAAAAATACCCAGTTTGTAAGCATATTATTTTACATCACATTTGATATTTTGCGCCTTGTCGTCAAAATCAGTAGCTATTGCTGAACTTAATGTTAGTCTTTGAAAGTGCGTTGTTTTACCCTGTTTTGTACATAACATAAAATACAAACATATATACATATTTTTGAAGTTTGGTATATAACCCCACGTTCAAAAATTTATAAAATATAGTATTTTTGGCATACTTTAAATCAATAAAATTAAAAATAATGATAATAAAAGTTCTCGTCCCTCCCTCGGGTAAAGCAATTTCGGTTCAACGACCTAGTCTTTAACTCACGACGAATTTTAGAAATCATTTTTTAAACTTAATGAATTAAAGTAAATTTTGTTTTTAAATTCACACAAAACTTAAATTTAAAAAGCATATTAATTTCATATAAAACCTACAAAATAAAAAAAAATCAGAATGGGGGAGAAAACTAGTTCTTTAGTGTCTGCTAGCGGAAAAGACCAATCGAATTCCATTCTCGGAACTACACGAGAACAGAACAACTAACTCCAAACAGCATTTTCTTTTTAGAACATTTGAATCTCCCCACACTTAGGTAGCCGTGGTGTCAAAATTGTGATTAACTTCATCGTTAATTTCTCTTGGTCCATAATCAACTTGCATATCCGTGACTTTTTCTTTAAGCCATTGGTCGGATTCCTGTGTAATATCCACAATTTCAACTAGTTTCTCCTTTTCTTTAGGTGATAGATTGGATACTAACCAGTTACATAACTTAAAGTTCCCCTTGGTTCTAGCATCGCGAATCCGTTTAATAAGTTTCTTCATTGAACTATTAATAACGGGATCATTTAATTTCGTATCAACAATGGGGTTCTTTGTTATCATGTCATCATTAGGTGTTACTTCATTTTCCCCACACTTAGGCGTTTCATTATTGCTAAGTATTACCATTGGAGTTGGTAAAACAACATGGTTCTTACCAATCGTTTTTGCTGGTTCAACGGTTTTGGTTGGTGGAGGTTTAGATTTTCGAATCATAAAGGTGATCGATTTGTCACCACTTTTAAGTGTCATTCTTCCATTTCCTACATCAAATAACGCCCCGGTGGACGCAAAGAATGGTCGACCTAAAATTAGAGGAATGTTTGGGTCCTCTTCTATGTCAATGACAATGAATTCGACTAGAAAGGTTAAATTACCTACTTGAATGGGTAGGTTGTCAACAATTCCAACTGGGTGCTTAATGGTTTGATCAAAGAGTCGAACACTCATATCCGTTGGACTTAACTTACCTACACCTAATCTCTTATATAAGGAAAGAGGCATAACACTTACACTTGCACCTAAATCTGCTAGTGCATCATACATGACACAATCACTAAGTAGACAAGGAACAATAAATTCACCCGGATCACCTACCCTAGGTGGAGGTTTTGGTGGAACTGTCTTCACCGGGTTTACTTCTACGGCTTTTGTTTCTTGTACTTTCTTATTCTTTTTCTTCTTCTTCTTTCCAGAAGTATCACAATCTTTATTACTTATTACTTGCTCATACTCAACTCCTTTTTTTGGAAACGGGATGGGTGGTTTGTATGGTGCCACCACTGGCTTTACATACTCGGGTGGTGGTGGTGAAGTAACTTCTTCATTGTTACTCACATCTAAAACCTTCCCATCTTCTGGAGCTGGTTTTTCAGAATTCGTTGAAACCATATTAACATTCTCATTCCGAGGATTTACTTCAGTATTACTCGGTAGCTTTCCTTGTTCCCTCTCACTCATCATGCTAGCAAGAGTACCTACATGTTTTTCTAGATTCAAAATGGAAGCTTGTTGAGTTCTTAATGACTGATCAAATCTCTCGTTCATTTGGGTTTGAGTTTCAATAAATTGTGTTTGAGATTCAACTAGCTTGAATACCACGTCTTCCATATTTGACTTTTTCTCTTCAGTTTGTTGTTGTGGTTTATATAAGCCAGGTCTTTGTTGATTGAAAGTGTTGTTTTGAGTTGGTTGGTTATTCGGACCTTGTTGGTTATACCAGTTATTTTCGGGTCCTTTTGGATTGTAAAGAATGTTTTGATTTCGATTGAAGTTTAGCTTTGGCGGTTGATAATTATTTTGATAATTATTTCCAGGCCTTTGGTTCATATAGGAAACATTCTCTCGTTGTTCCAATGTTGGTTCAATGTGACAATCTTTCAATAAGTGTGGTCCACCGCATAGCTCACAACTGATTCGTATTGCGTGAATATCTTTATTCATCTTTTCCATTCGTCTTTCGAAAGCATCTATTTTTGCTGAAACGGAATCAAAGTCATGGCTAGAATCGGCACTAGCCACTTTAGATGAACGAAAAATATCTTTTTCTTGGTGCCACTCATGCGAGTGGGAGGCTGTGTTATCAATAATTTTGTAAGCTTCAGTTGCGGTTTTCTTCATAATGGAACCACCAGCTGTTATGTCGATGTCTTTTCGTGTAGCAACGTTGACACCTTGGTAGAATATTTGTACTATTTGGTAAGTGTCTAAACCGTGTTGAGGACATCCTCTCAACATCCTTCTGAATCTTGTCCACGCCTCATATAATGTTTCATTTGGCTTTTGCGCGAACGTAACAATTTCTCCTTGAAGTCTCACGGCTTTAGATGCCGGAAAGAATTGTTTAAGAAATTTTTCAACTAAAACATCCCATGTGTCAATCGCCCCTTCAGGTAACGATTCTAACCAATCTTTGGCTTCTCCCTTTAAAGTCCAGGGAAACAACATGAGATAGATCTGCTCATCTTCCACTTCTCGGATTTTGAATAGTGTACAAATTCTTTTAAACGTACGAAGGTGTTCGTTAGGATCTTCATTCGGTGCACCACTGAATTGGCATTGGTTAGTTACCATGTGTAGAATTTGTCCTTTGATTTCATAATCTGGCGCATTAACTTCTGGCTTAATAATGGCGTGACCTTGGCCCGTGCGTGTGGCTCTCATTCGATCTTCCATACTTAGAGGTTCCGTTACTTCCATAATTGAATTTGTTGAATACGAATCACTAGAGCATTCTGATTTAATGGTTTGTGGCTCAGGAGGAATAATTAGTGGTTCAAGATCTTGGAATTGTCCTTGAATATGCTCCGGGTTCTTAATTGTGAAGTCGGGTTCAAAAGATGGATTATCGGAAATTTGAGTTGGAGTTCTTGTTCGACTAGATGACGATTCTAAAGAAAAATCAACGGCGACAATATTTGCTAGATGTCTTGATCGAGTTACAGGTGTTGAACGTATGACCGGCGGCGAACGTCTTGCTCGGTGCATTCACTGAATATCCTATTAGTTTTTAAAAAGGAAAGAAAAATTATAATAAGTTATCCAATTAATAGACTTTTCTGATTTTGCCCACGTTTCGAATAGCCAAAAGATGCAGCAGAGGGGCAGGATTCGTTTGGTCTCAATATAATTGAGTACTGTTTGGCTCCAATAACCCGGTCCACGTACAAATCCAACTATTACTACGAACCAGAAAATTTTGATGTCTATCAATTTAACCACTTAAAATAAATTTTTGTAATTTTAAGAAATTTAGATAAGAAGTAGAATAAAAATCTATGTCCTAAAACTAGAATAGCGAGAAATAAGAAAGAAAAAGATTGCGCGTCGAAAAAGGTCGAAAAATAGGCGTCGAAAAATAAAAAATAAAAAGTAGCGCGAAAAACGGCGTCGTAAAATTCTAAAGCACCTAAAACTTAATCTAAGGAATAAGCACTTAAGGGATTTTACGGCAAAGCCTAAAAATTCTAGAAGTAAAAATAACTATGGCAAAACTAAACTTAATACTAAAAGTTGCGATTATAGTCTAAAAATCTAAAGGTAATAAAACTAAAAAAAAAACATTTTTTTTTTTTTACGTTTTTTTTTTTTTTTTTTTAAAACGATTTTTTTTTTACAATTTTTTTTTTTTTTTTTTAAAAAAACGAATTTTTTTCTTAAAAAAAACGTTTTTTTTTTTACAACTTTTTTTTTTTTTTTAAAACGATTTTTTTTTACAAATTAATAATTTTTTTATAATTATTATTTTTTTCAAAACTTTTTTTTTAATTCATTTACTATTCATGAATAGTAAATGAAAAGAAATTAATTAATTTACTATTCACATGAAAGCGATATGATAGAAATTATTAATTACAAGTTACATAATATACCCCTGAAGTATTTAATAAATACGACTTTTTAAAACTTTACGTATCATTTTGATTCTAAAATATTATTATATTATTATATTCTATTTCAATATTATTATATTATTATATTCTATTTCAATATTATTATATTATTATATTTTATTTCAATATTATTATAATTAAAAATATAGCGTTTTAGCGCTCCCCGGCAGCGGCGCCAAAAACTTGATGATGTAGCGTGAGGTGTACGAAATAGTATTATTTTTACTAGGAAATACTACAAAATATGACACAAGTTTTATTAATTTACGGATGGGATATACCTAAACCTTGCTACAACACTATAGGCAGTGTACCTAATCGTAGAGTAGTGTAGTTTTTAGTAAGTCCGGTTCGTTCCACAGGGAGCTGGTGAAGTTAACGCTATATTATTAAGTTTATTTGTAAAAATATATATATAAATAAGTAGTAGTATTATTATAAAATGGGGGTTTTACCGTTTAATGACCGGTTTGTCGATTTTAAGCGTAAAAATAAATGACAAAAATTAAAGTGCGTAAAATAAATTGCGATAAATAAAATGACAGAAAATAAAATGACAGAAAATAAAAGTGCGATGAAAAATACAATAAAACAATTATGCTTATTTAAACTTCCGTAATCATGATGTTTGACGTTTTGATTTTAATTAATTGTTACTCGGGTTAATTGTCCTTTGTCATGGTTTATTTGATACCTATCTGGTTTTTATCCATAATAGTCCATCGGTCATAAATATAAAGTGCGAGTGTCCTCGTCAAATTACCCTTATACCCGAAGTCAAATATTCCAACTAATTAAGGATTTAAACTGTGACGCAGTTATCACTTCTGTCAACAATTACACCAGTTATCACTGTATGTAATCTACCCCTGTTTTGATTAGATATGAATATTAATTTACCCACTTGATCAGTTTGAATAATCAATTACCCAACCCGAATAATTAATTAAATGATTATAATAGATTCCATATGAACGTCACTAAATAGGACAACCATAATCATTATTAATTATTAGGATAATTAATTTGAAGATAGGTTCGACAGACTCCAATGAGTTGTCACTCAATTAGACAATACCCCCCATCTATTAATAGTCAATAGTCCAATTTTCACAAGTGTCGGTCTTTTGCCCAAACCTTAATTATGGTACAAAATCCAATAACCCCGTCTTAATATTTAGTCAAACATCACGATTACTTTGGCTTAAATAAGCATAATAATAATTTAGTTACGAGACATTAATTTAAAAAGGAAGAACATAACTTACAGTGATTATTAATCGCGTAGCGTTACACGGACAGAGTTCCTACTTTAAAACCCGTAAAACATTTCTTACAATAACCCAATTATTATTAATCTTAAATTAAACTTAATATTATAAATATAAATATAAATTACATAAGAAAGAAAGAAGATTGGAAAAAGGTGTACATTTTCATTACTACATGAATTCCATTTTATAGGCAAATGTTGATTTGAAATTTTCACTTATGACCCCTTAACTATGCTCAATTAACAACTTTTTATTATTTATTATTATTCTTATTATGAATTATTTAAATATTATATTATATTCTTGTGCATAGTTGACTTGTACTTTCAGCTCCGTTGCGTCGAGCGTTGATAGTTGGCTCGGGTACCGGTTTCGGATTTTCGAACGTCCTTGCGTACAATTTAATATCTTGTACTTTGCGTTTTGTAACTTGTACTCTTGTCATTTTTAGACGTTTCTCATCAATAATTTGAACCACTTGGATTGTATCTTGTACATTTGAGCTTTTTGGACCTTTTTGTCTTCAATTTGTTGAATCTGCCTTTTGTCTTCGCACTTATTTAATATAAACGAATATCACTTGAAAATGGAACAATTGCAACTAAAATCTTGTCTTTCTTGGGGGATAATGCTATGAAATATATGTTCCTTTTTAGCCTTATCACTTAGTGATTATATGGTATGCTTAGCTTAGCTTGCCTTTATGCTTGGATGCTCCGGTATGCGGTATTTGGATATTTGTGTGGCGTGTCCATTTTATGCATATATATGTATGTAGTATATTCTCACTCACTAAGCGTTAGCTTAACCTCTCGTTGTTGATATTTTTATAGGTTCGCATGTTTGGCGGCTCGGGTAAGCTTGGGGATTAGAGATCTTGGCTAGGTTGCTTAGAAGATCTTGCTTTTGTATTCGATTAGGATTTGGGTAGCGTAGTCCAAAATCACCATGTTCGGTTTTGTTGGAAACTAAACTAGTCGGGTCGTGTATGTCCATTTAGATAATTAACTCACGTATTAAATGTTTTAAGGTTATTAAACCTTTTATTGTATAAAAGATGTTTATGGAAACACAATTGGGACCTAAAGTATTATTTAACGCGTATTAAAAGGAAAAAATTTTATGGGCCAGTCTTATTACGGGTTGGGTCGTTACAGTACAGTTGATCATAATTAGGGTTGCCATGCTTTTAGTAGTATTAGTTTCCTGTAGTAGTAGTAGTAGTAGTAGTTGACTGGTTGCATGTGCACAAGTTGTTGTTGTTGTTGTTGTAGTTGGAACCTTGGTCTGTTAGGTTCAGCTCAGAGATTTCAACCTAGTTGTGGTTGGGTCTAGTTGGCTACTGTTTGTTGAGTATAGTGCTGAATGACGCATCACCTGCGTGTAGATGACTATACTGGGATTTAGTAGTAAAGACTATCGGTAGACGCTAGACTGATCAGCTAGTGGTCGTATGCCCGTACAAGCCGCCGATCCTCTAGTTAGAGCAAAGTTGCTAGTTGCTAGTTGTTGTGTGTTGTATTTGGTTGCATATAGTTGTTGCTGTAGGAGTATAAGTTGGTACTGTAGGCTAGACCTTTTGATAATTCCATTCACTTAGCCTTGTGCTAACCTGTGACAACCCGTAAATTTTCGAACAAATTTAAACTTGATCTTTATATGTTTCTGACACGATAAGCAAAGTCTGTAATGTTGAAATCTCAAAAACATTGAACTGTGTTCATGTAATCAATTACCCGTCGACTGCTCTTGATGATTCACGAACAATTATGTGTAAATAGATATGTATGAATATATACATATGTGTGATTATTAAATTGAGGTATTAACAAAACATTAAATGGTTTGATTGACATGAAAATATAATAGGAAATCTATTTTATGACTTGTAAACGTTAGCAAAATATTAAACAAATAACGCTATACTTATTCGTTATAGATAAACGTCTACGTAATAAAAACGTGTTATGTGAAAAGTGTTTTTATATATATATATATATATATATATATATATATATATATATATATATATATATATATATATATATATATATATATATATATATATATATATATATATATGAACAAAGTATATTGAACGTATATTTGAGCGGCTTCGAATACAATTAATAGATATAGTAACACTTGATTATTATTATTAAACTAGTTAATTCAAACTTATGAGGATAAACATAAGTTCTAGTAATAAATTATGTGATATGAATATAATTAGTTTTAGAAGAATAAACCTTATGATAGTTATTTGATTCAGTTCCAAACGTACGAGAACATTTTCAGTCCAAAAGAATTCTATTACTAAAACGTTTCATAATGTAATTTGAAATGTAATTAAAGTTTTATGCTATATATATTAAATCACATTTACATATATACATATTGTTGTAAAGATATAAAACGTGTTATGATATATTTCGAAAGATTGTCACATTTTACAATATGTCAAGATATATATTATTAAAGTTATCATCATTAATTTTTATTATAAATTTTAAGAAATTATATATAACTAATAGAGTGTCACGTCTTCTTTAAAACGAATATAACTTTATATATAAAACCACTTTTGACATTTCATTACTGAGTCATTGGAATAAAAATAAAGGTTTTAACGTTACCCTGAATTTTAAATCTTTCTAGAAACCTTCTGACAAATCATCCTTAACAATGGTCCGTGATTCAATAAAATATAGATAAATATAACGAGAAACAAAAACGTGTTTTGAAACTTGTGATGTGTTAAAAATAAACTTTGGCGCATAAATGAATTATATCAAATTAAGTTTTAAAGTGTAAACGATACGTGTTATATTATTTTTCTAAACAAATTTAAAACGAACTTTGAAATATAATTAGTTTTGAAAAACTAAATTTTATATTATTAATAAATATATCAATTACATACGATACGTACGAATTTTATATTTTTTAATGAATATACGTACGAATTTATATAACGCTTTGATTTAAAATAATATTTTAATATATATTTTAGTAAGTAACGAGACGTCGATTTTTAGAAGCAAATGACCAAAACACTTAAATGATCAAGTTAAACTTTGAGTATTATGGTTATTAGTGAACTAAGTTTAATTATCGTGAAAGGTACACGTCGCGAAAAATAAAATACTAGTTTTCTAAACGTATGAAAATGCGTTCGAGAAACCAGAACCAGAACATAAGTCAAGTGACAACGTACGACTTATCGGAACTAAAATTATAAATTAACTATGCACATAAATATAATATATTATATAAATAAAATATATTATATATATAAAAATATAAACGAATGTCGACAGCCTTTAAAATGCAATTGTGAGCTGGACAAAGGGGCCATGCGATCGCATGGCCATTGCCTACATAAACCATGCGATTGCATGGTGTAGTAGGTGAGCTCCAATCCTTTAAATGTCGAACGTTTTGCATTTCTGAATCATTCTTATATCCCTCTCGATCTCTCTCAATATATATATATATATATATATATATATATATATATATATATATATATATATATATATTAATTATATTATTATTATTATTATTATTATTATTATTATTATTATTATTATTATTATTATTATTAGGATAATAATAATTATTATTATTATTAGGATAATTATTATTATTAATCTTAGTACTCGAAGTATTATTAGTATTAGTATTTACATAAAATACTATGACACGGTTCTGTTCGCGTGTTTTCAAAACGGGTTTTATGAGCGGAATAGAGCTAAGAAAATTATGAGTTATAGCTATGGAGGTTATGGGTATGGATCGGGGGTATGTTCGTCAGTCAAATCTAATGTTTATCATCTCCGTTGCGTCTACGTACTTTCCTGCAATATTGAATCTCAAAATTGATACGTGAGCACTCATAACTTAACTATTATATATTAATAGTGTATCCCTAACTAGTGCTCGAGTATATAGGATTATGCATGCTTGTATGCTTAATATTGTCGTTAGCTAGTTTATGATACATCACGAATTTGATACATATGCGATTGAGATAAGGTATATGATATGCATGTCGTTGGAAAGCTGGCGAAAAATCAATAACTTTTCATTTAGAAAGCGTATGGTTTCGATGAATGAATTAAAAGATATAGTCAACTGAATTATCGTTAATTTTAGTATTATTATTGTTAAAATGATTATTATTACGATCATCGTTATTATCGTCATTATCATTATTAACTAATTATTATTATTATTATTATTATTATTATTATTATTATTATTATTATTATTATTATTATTATTATTATTATTATTATTATTATTATTATTATTATTATTATTATTATTATTATTATTATTATTATTATTATTATTATTATTATTATTATTGTTATTATTATTACTATCATTTAATATATGTTTTATTATTAAAAATTGTTATTATTATTATTATTACTATAGTTATTATCATTAAGGTTATTATTAATATTATCATTATTAATATTATTATTATTATTATTATTATTATTATTATTATTATTATTATTATTATTATTATTATTAGGATAATAATTATTATTATTATTATTAGGATAATTATTATTATTAATCTTAGTACTCGAAGTATTATTAGTATTAGTATTTACATAAAATACTATGACACGGTTCTGTTCGCGTGTTTTCAAAACGGGTTTTATGAGCGGAATAGAGCTAAGAAAATTATGAGTTATAGCTATGGAGGTTATGGGTATGGATCGGGGGTATGCTCGTGAGACAAATCTAATGTTTATCATCTCCGTTGCGTCTACGTACTTTCCTGCAATATTGAATCTCAATATTGATACGTGAGCACTCATAACTTAACTATTATATATTAATAGTGTATCCCTAACTAGTGCTCGAGTATATAGGATTATGCATGCTTGTATGCTTAATATTGTCGTTAGCTAGTTTATGATACATCACGAATTTGATACATATGCGATTGAGATAAGGTATATGATATGCATGTCGTTGGAAAGCTGGCGAAAAATCAATAACTTTTCATTTAGAAAGCGCATGGTTTCGATGAATGGATTAAAAGATATAGTCAACTGAATTATCGTTAATTTTAGTATTATTATTGTTAAAATGATTATTATTACGATCATCGTTATTATCGTCATTATCATTATTAACTAATTATTATTATTATTATTATTATTATTATTATTATTATTATTATTATTATTGTTATTATTATTACTATCATTTAATATATGTTTTATTATTAAAAATTGTTATTATTATTATTATTACTATAGTTATTATCATTAAGGTTATTATTAATATTATCATTATTATTATTATTATTATTATTATTATTATTATTATTATTATTATTATTATTATTATTATTATTATTATTATTATTATTATTATTATTATTATTATTATCATTAATATTATTATTATACTTATTAGTATCATTATCATTAAAACTAATATTAGTATCACCTAATTATTATGATTGCTATTATTATCATTATTATGAACGCGTTATAAAAGAGGACCATAATCTATTAAACAAATCCATTAGGAAATAATGAGTATGAGTATCATGATAAAATTAAAACATTGTAAGATATTGATTTAGATAAAAATTTCATTTTTAGTATTTTTATCATCATTATTATTATTAAAAGTATTATTAATATTAAAATTATTATTTTTACTAAAATTATCATTTTTAATAGAAATATCATCTTCATTATAAAATATCATTATTATTATCATTTTAGTATTATTATTAAAAATTATCATTTCAAATAGAATTATTATTTTTATAAAATATTATTATTATTACAGTTAATATTAAAAAGTATCGTTATTATTAAGATTATTATGATTAGATTTATCATTTTATTTTAATTAATATCATCATTAGTAAATATAAATATTGTTATTATTATTATTAGTAGAATAATTATTATTATTACAAAATAATACAACTTTTACTTATTATTATTATTATTATTATTATTATCAATATTATTTTATCAAATAGATATGTGATACAAAGATATTTTTACCACACGTAATATAATTACATTAATAATACATACCACTATATTTTTATAATATTAAGTTAATTTTATAAATTTTATTACTTAAGATATATAAAAGTATACTTTTATTATATATAAAATTTAATATAAATTTTTATTTATTAATAAATGATTTATATTATTACTTTAAACAAAAATCTGTTAAATATATTTAAATATATAAAATGACTATACTTAAGTTATATAATAATCATGTATAGATTTTAGAAGTCATTTTTAGATCAAGTTAACTTTTGTTGACTTTTGCATATTAATCTCGAGCATTAAGATTGTGATACACTACGGTTTGACCTAAATTGTTAGACAGATATTGACCAACATATAAATATATATAATTAATATAGGTTCATGAATCCGAGGCTAACCTTGCATTTGTTCAATGACGTCATATGTATTTTTACTACGAAATACAGTATTGTGAGTTTCATTTGCTCCCTTTTTAAATGCTTTTGCAATATATATTTTTGGGACGGAGAATACATGAGCTGCTTTTATAAATGCTTTACATAATAGACACAAGTAATCGAAACTACATTCTATGATTGGATTATCGAACCGAGTATGCCCCTTTTTAGCTTGGTAGCCTAAGAATTGGTGTTTATGATAATTGCCACCAATTGACGCGAATCCAAAAGATAGATCTATCGGGCCCAACAAGCCCCATCCGAGTTACGGATGCTTTAGTACTTCAATTTATCATATCCGATGAGAGTCCTGGAATGATGGAGATATTTTATATGCATCCCGTTAAGGTCGGTTACCAGGTGTTCAATCCATATTAAACACTTGCGAGTGTATGATTATTGAATAAATGAAATCTTGTGGTCTATTAAAATTATGGAAATGATTGATTACAATAAACTAATGAACTCACCAACCTTTTAGTTGGCACTTGAAAGCATGTTTATTCTCAGGTATTAAAGAAATCTTCCGCTGTGCATTTGCTCATTTTAGAGATATTACTTGGAGTCATTCATGACATATTTCAAAAGATGTTGCATTTAAGTCATTGAGTTCAATAAAGATTATTATTAAGTAAATAACAGATTAGGTCATTTATAGTTTGGATATTATGAAATGGTATGCATACCTGTCAACTTTCGATGTAATGAAAGGTTATCTTTTGAAAACGAATGCAATGTTTGTAAAACGTATCATATAGAGGTCAAAACCTCGCAATGTAACCATATGTTATTGTATTTGTCCTTATGAATTTGGATGGGTCATCTCATGTGGTATCAGAGCGGTGGTCTTAGGGAACTAGGTCTTGCATTAGTGTGTCTAACGAATAGTCATAAAGATGCATTAGTGAGTCTGGACTTCGACCGTGTCTGCATATCAAAAAGTTTTGCTTATCATTCTTTGTCGGAAATTACATGCTTATCATACTTAATTCTAGACATGTTTTCCTGCATATATTGCATACATAGTGTACAGACCAATTCATATATTAGCGTATCTGATAATTCATACCTTAGCGTATCTGTTACTGTAAACTTTGTCTGACATATTCCGTAAATTCCTCCGAAACTTATGGGACTCGGGTATTATAAATACATATGTGATTTATGTATTAAGGAATACCAAACTAAATCCTATAATCTATTTCATATCATAAATCATCTACCTAATTATACAAGATGGATCCCGTATCTAGTTCAAACTCCTTAAACTCCGACAACTATTCTGATATGGATATTCACCTGAACTCCAAAGACAGTGTAATCGTAATGGATCAACCGATCAGCCATCATCAATTCTGGATGAATTGGGGATGAGTTTATAGTTTACTAAATCATTGGAGGTAAGAAGAAGGTGACCCCTTCCATCCCGCACATTCCCCTCTTGGCAAAGAACCCGAAGCACTTACCGGCGAACCTATTCGTGATACCATTTTCTCTCTCATCTCCAGAGTATCTCACCATGACTACATATTATCTCGAATTCTAGATCTTATTCATCCGCTCGTCCGAACCGACAATCACCCCGGTGTAATATAAGAAGTCAACGAGCTTTGCGCTCGGGTAGTGGCTTTGAAGAATATGGTGCAAAGGTTACAAGCACCAGCAGCAGCACCAGCAGCAACAGTATCACCATCAGCAACACCAACAGTACCACCAACAGTACCATCACTACCACCAATAGTAACATCCGCATCTCACACCTCAACATCACAATTTGTACCTCAAGCATCAACATCACACACACCATAGATACCAAGGAGTACCAATAACACTAACCGATGAAGTATTGATTAATAACTTCATTTGAGAAACATTCCGCGGCGATTATATAAACTCTAAAGTCTTAGATATTATCTATGATAGGTCAGATCATGTTGAGATTAGAAGAAAAGACAAGTTAGAATGATATTCGGTAAGTGTGAAGGAGATTCGGTATTAGAGAGAATTAACAAGATTTACATTCCACAGATTCTAGAACTCAGTTACAATGTAATGGCTATCTAATTAGGACTACTTAGGTTCCTTATATAGCCCTCTTCTAAGGAACCATCAATTAAGCTTATTTCACATTAACACTATACAACTTCGGGGTCCTAACAATCTCCCCCTTAGTGTTAAATGTGAACTTTACAATATAATCCTATTGAGTAATCTTGAGAGGTCCAAATGTTAGTTTCCATATTGTTCCATCTGGTTTTGAAACTTCTACTTGATTTTTAGAAATTTTCTTAGAAGGTTTCCAGACGCCCCACGCTTTTCTTGGATCTCCCTCATGTAATGGATATTCATCCATTTCTTTGAAATACCTTCTCTTTCTCTAGCCGCGAAGAATCTCAAACTATCTTGTACGGATCCAGAGCTTCAGACGATCTCTGATATGCTTTATAAACTCTCCAAGACCCATTTTCATGTCAATGTCATCAAACTTGCTTTGACGAATTTTAAGATACTTCAGTGCAGCCTTGAGTGTACCATCTGAGTATTTGTTTAACTCTTTAGTACGGATGAACACTTTTTCTTTCTGAGAATTCACAAATACAAACCCTTCAGGTTCGAATTGCATTTGAAACATTCTCATATCCTTTAGTCCCTCTGTGTATTGATTCAGACAGGTTATTCGAATCTTTTTCCTATTCGCTTCGAGACCAATTTGAAAATCTTCACATCTCATCAGTTCAATTGTCTCCATCATGTATCTTTTCACAGCTTCTAAAGCTTGATCCTTAGTAAAAGGTCGAATGGTGATGATACGGAGATAGTTGTAGATGTGAATGAAATCAAGCATATCTAGATTATGAAAATCTGCTTCTGTGAACTTGTATTCCTTCTCATCTTCTCTAATAACGTGGAACTGACTGATGACGTCTTTCTTTTTGCTTATATCTACTCCGACTCGAGTAATATTCAACACTTCTGTAATACGATATTTTATTTGAAGCCACAAGTCATCTTCATCTTTGTTGATGTGTTTCCTCCACATAAACTCATACCAGTATCTTTCACTTGCTGGAAGCAATCGTGAACCTATATAAGTAAATCTTTTACTCCTTGGTGTTTCGTTAATGTGGAAGATCTTGTAAGCATTCTCCCCGATGAATGTGTTTCGTAAAGTAATGAAATCGTGTTCAACTCCCAATAACAATCTTTGTTCCCGATTCTTAAAGAATATACCATGATTGTATTTGAATATGGAATTCACTGTTTCACTTGATGTAGATGTACCAGATGTTGAGCTTTCATTAGCTTTTGTTGGATTTGAACTCGATAAAGGCGAAGAATTCGATGAATGATTAGTAGGATTTGTCGCATCATCAGTTGGAATATTATCATCTTCAATATGATCAAAGATATCATCATCATTTGGATTAACATAAAGATTGTCTTCATCATCATCAGAAGAATCCATTTCATCATCACTTTCAGTTACTGGATCAGGATTACCTTCATCTACAATCTCTACATTTTCCAAGATTGAAGATACTGAAGATAATTTGCTTAGAATGACAAACCCATCATCATCTGTTTCTTCAAGATAGAAATCACTTAAGTTCAAATCCTCGTCTACCGGTCTACTATCAGCCTCTGAATGCACAATTGGAATTATAACTTGCTCAGGCTCCTTATCATCAACTTCACCATTAGTAGAAACCATTTTTGATTCTGTCTGAAACTGTTGAGCTTGAGGAGCTGATGAAGACCTCACACCACCACACGTAGTTGAAATGTTCACCGTTATATAATCTCCATCTACTCCTATCTCCCCCTCATGACTATTCTGAGGAACAGAATTGTAGTGACCCAAACTTTTCCATGTATATATATATATTAAATAAAATTGTTATTTACATGATTAAGTGTTTCCAACATGTTAAGCAATCAAACTTGTTAAGACTTGATTAATTGAAATAGGTTTCATATAGACAATTGACCACCCAAGTTGACCGGTGATTCACGAACGTTAAAACTTGTAAAAACTATACGATGACATATATATGGTTATATATATAGTTAACATGATTTTATTATAAGTATGTATCTCATTAGGTATTTTAACAATGAGTTATATACATAAAAATGAGACTATTAATTTAAGAAACTCGAAAACGATATATATAACGATTATCGTTATAACAACGTCTTACTAGGTACATATGAATCATATTAAGATATTGATACACTTGGTTAATTATGTTAAATGATAAGTAAATATATTATTAAGTGTATTAACAATGAAATACGTATGTAAAAATAAGACTACTAACTTAATGATTTCGAAACGAGACATATATGTAACGATTATCATTGTAACGACATTTAACTGTATATATATCATACTAAGATATATTATATATCATAATATCATGATAATATAACAATTTAACATCTCATTTGTTATAATAAACAATGGGTTAACAACATTCAACAAGATCGTTAACCTAAAGGTTTCAAAACAACGTTTACATGTAACGACTAACGATGACTTAACGACTCAGTTAAAATGTATATACATGTAGTGTTTTTATATGTATTCATACACTTTTGAAAGACTTCAAGACACTTATCAAAATACTTCTACTTAACAAAAATGCTTACAATTACATCCTCGTTCAGTTTCATCAACAATTCTACTCGTATGCACCCGTATTTGTACTCGTACAATACACAGCTTTTAGATGTATGTACTATTGGTATATACACTCCAATGATCAGCTCTTAGCAGCCCATTTGAGTCACCTAACACATGTGGGAACCATCATTTGGCAACTAGCATAAAATATCTCATAAAATTACAAAAATATGAGTAATCATTCATGACTTATTTACATGAAAACAAATGTACATATCCTTTATATCTAATCCATACACCAATGACCAAAAACACCTACAAACACTTTCATTCTTCAATTTTCTTCATCTAATTAATCTCTCTCAAGTTCTATCTTCAAGCTCTAAGTGTTCTTCATAAATTCTAAAATTTCTAGTTTCATAAAATCAAGAATACTTCCAAGATTGCAAGTTTACTTCCAAGTTTTCTAAATCCATTCCAAGTAATCATTCAAGATCAAGAAACCTTTGTTACTTATAGTAGGTTATATTTCTAATACAAGGTAATAATCATATTCAAACTTTAATTCAATTTCTATAACTATAACAATCTTATTTCGAGTGGAAATCTTACTTCAAATTCTTTTCGTGTCATGATTCTGCTTCAAGAACTTTCAAGCCATCCAAGGATCCTTTGAAGCTAGATCTATTTTTCTCATTTCCAGTAGGTTTATCCAAGGAACTTGAGGTAGTAATGATGTTCATAACATCATTCGATTCATACATATAAAGCTATCTTATTCGAAGGTTTAAACTTGTAATCACTAGAACATAGTTTAGTTAATTCTAAACTTGTTCGCAAATAAAAGTTAATCCTTCTAACTTGACTTTTAAAATCAACTAAACACATGTTCTATATCTATATGATATGCTAACTTAATGATTTAAAACCTGGAAACACGAAAAACACCGTAAAATCGGATTTACGCCGTCGTAGTAACACCGCGAGCTGTTTTGGGTTAGTTAATTAAAAACTATGATAAACTTTGATTTAAAAGTTGTTATTCTGGGAAAATGATTTTTATTATGAACATGAAACTATAACCAAAAATTATGGTTAAACTCAAAGTGGAAGTATGTTTTCTAAAATGGTCATCTAGACGTCGTTCTTTCGACTGAAATGACTACCTTTACAAAAATGACTTGTAACTTATTTTTCCGAATATAAACCTATACTTTTTCTATTTAGATTCTTAAAATAGAGTTCAATATGAAACCATAGCAATTTGATTCACTCAAAACGGATTTAAAATGAAGAAGTTATGGGTAAAACAAGATTGGATATTTTTTGATTTTTGTAGCTACGGGAAAATTGGTAACAAATCTATTCCAACCATAACTTAATCAACTTGTATTGTATATTATGTAATCTTGAGATACCATAGACACATATACAATGTTTCGACCTATCATGTCGACACATCTATATATATTTCGGAACAACCATAGACACTCTATATGTGAATGTTGGAGTTAGCTATACAGGGTTGAGGTTGATTCCAAAATATATATAGTTTGAATTGTGATCAATACTGAGATACGTATACACTGAGTCGTGGATTGATTCAAGATAATATTTATCGATTTATTTCTGTACATCTAACTGTGGAAAACTAGTTGTAGGTTACTAACGAGGACAGCTGACTTAATAAACTTAAAACATCAAAATATATTAAAAGTGTTGTAAATATATTTTGAACATACTTTGATATATATGTATATATTGTTATAGGTTCGTGAATCAACCAGTGGCCAAGTCTTACTTCTCGACGAAGTAAAAATCTGTGAAAGTGAGTTATAGTCCCACTTTTAAAATCTAATATTTTTGGGATGAGAATACATGCAGGTTTTATAAATGATTTACAAAATAGACACAAGTATGTGAAACTACATTCTATGGTTGAATTATCGAAATCGAATATGCCCCTTTTTATTAAGTCTGGTAATCTAAGAATTAGGGAACATATACCCTAATTGACGCGAATCCTAAAGATAGATCTATTGGGCCAAACAAACCCCATCCAAAGTACCGGATGCTTTAGTACTTCGAAATTTATATCATATCCGAAGGGTGTCCCGGAATGATGGGGATATTCTTTTATATGCATCTTGTTAATGTCAGTTACCAGGTGTTCACCATATGATTGATTTTTATCTTTATGTATGGGATGTGTATTGAAATATGAAATCTTGTGGTCTATTGTTACGATTTGATATATATAGGTTAAACCTATAACTCACCAACATTTTTGTTGACGTTTAAAGCATGTTTATTCTCAGGTGAATACTAAGAGCTTCCGCTGTTGCATACTAAAATAAGGACAAGATTTGGAGTCCATGTTTGTATGATATTGTGTAAAAACTGCATTCAAGAAACTGATTTCGATGTAACATATTTGTATTGTAAACCATTATGTAATGGTCGTGTGTAAACAGGATATTTTAGATTATCATTATTTGATAATCTACGTAAAGCTTTTTAAACCTTTATTTATGAAATAAAGGTTATGGTTTGTTTTAAAAATGAATGCAGTCTTTGAAAAACGTCTCATATAGAGGTCAAAACCTCGCAACGAAATCAATTAATATGGAACGTTTTTAATCAATAAGAACGGGACATTTCAGTTGGTATCCGAGCGTTGGTCTTAGAGAACCAGAAAATTTGCATTAGTGTGTCTTATCAAGTTTGTTAGGATGCATTAGTGAGTCTGGACTTCGACCGTGTTTTCTTTAAAAATGATTACTTAACATTTTTGTTGGAAACTATATATTATTAACATGTATATATTATGTGATATATTAATCTCTTAACATGTTTGATATTGTATGATTGATGTCTACCTCTAGCACAAATCCCATTGACTCACCTAATAATAACGAAGAGTCAAATATATATTGGACTGATTCACAAGTTCCCAAAGAAGAATCGGAAGAAGAATCAGAACCGGAAGAAGAATCAGAACCGAAAGAGGAGGAACCGGAGGAGGAAATAGAACCGGTGGGGGAAATAATAAAACAGTTAAGTAAAAGAAAATCCTCAACCAACCGACCAAGGTTAATTATGGTCAATGGTGTTTCCGCCAAGGAAGCAAAATATTGGGAGGATTACCAATTCTCCGATGAATCGGATTCCGACGAGAATTCCGATGATGTTATAGAAATTACCCCAACTGAATTTAAAAAGGCAAAAGAAAATAATAAGGGAAAGGGCATAAAAATAGAGAAATCTAATTCCAACCCCGATGAACTTTATATGTATCGTCAACCCCCGAAGCCCTTAAGTTGTAACAATGACCCGGGAACCTCTAAACCACCAGGTTTTTCTAAACCGTTGTGGAAAATGACAGCTCGTATTAGGGGAACATCATACATCCCTAGAAACTTGGCAAAACGAACCAAAACCGAAGAAGAAGAAACGAGCGAGTCGGAATAAGATAGTTGTATTCGTGTGGTGTAATATATGTAATATAGTGTGCTTATGCTTTATGATATATGTAAAAATTGCTTGTATTAATAAGTATTTTTTTTTATGAATCTAACTCTTGTCTATTTTACAGTATAAAAACACAAAATGGATAGACAACCCAATATTTTAAGAGACCTACCCGGAGACATGATTGATGAAATCTTTTCTAGAGTCGGTCAGAATTCTTCGGCACAACTATTTACGGCGAAATCAGTTTGTAAGACATTCGAAGAACGTTCCAAGAATGTCTTGGTTTATAAGAGACTTTCGTTTGAAAGATGGGGGATATCACATTGGGAAACCCATAAGTTACGATGTGTTTACTTTGACGCATATATTGCGGGGAACCCAAATGCTATTTTACGCAACGGGTTAAGAAATTATTTTGACTCAATGTATCCAAATATAGGACTTCATGATTTAGAAAAAGCGGCTAACATGCAACATAAAGAAGCATGCTATGCTTACGGATTAGTAATGTTCGCTTCTCACCAAAGTGAGAAAAAGAACATCGGGCTACAACTATTAAACAAAACGTTCCCACAAGTGACGGAGTCGGTAATTGGGGTAAGAAATGAGGTTTTTAGGTTATTACGAGACTGTTGGTCATTACGTAACCCTCGTCCCTTTGACGACGTTACAACACGCTGTCTTATCAACGGCCATAACGGTTATGTTCCACAAGACCAAGGATGGGAAGTAGTCCTAGTAAAACCAGAATGCATGACTTGTTTCTGGACGTATGAATTACGTGTCTTTATTGCCTTTGCTGAACGACTTGTGTACTAGCTAGAATTATCTTCACAACTATCTTGTATCAAAGTTATTGTGTGCTATATTTCATGCTTTATGTAAAATAAGCGGTGTTGTAAGTTTGTAAAATATTGTATAAAAGTTTGAACGCGAAATATTATTATAATCAGTTTTTCATATGGAATTGTAGTAGTTGAATTGTATATTAGCTACTAAGTATGAACTTAAAGGGTAGGTACTACCCGAATTTAAACTTATAAAACGCTAATATGAAGAAAACGCTTTTATAAATGAGTTCATATTATGCTACGAAATACTATTAACTACTCTTAATATTCTGTATGATTAACTTGTTCCATTTGACTATTTTGAAGGAAATGGCGCTGACTACTCGACACACCGTGAATATGAATGAAGAGGAATTCCGTACTTTTCTAGCTTCAAACATAGCCGCAGTACAGGCTGCGCTACATACCAACAATAACCTTGGATCTAGCAGTACAGGAAATCGTGTAGGATGCAACTACAAAGAATTCACTGCCTGCAAACCTTTAGAATTTGATGGAACCGAAGGACCGATCGGATTGAAATGGTGGACCGAGAAGGTCGAATCGGTGTTTTCCATAAGTAAGTGTACTAAAGAGGACAAAGTGAAGTACGCTACACATACCTTCATAGGTTCTGCGTTAACATGGTGGAATACCTATCTAAAGCAAGTGGGACAAGATGATGCGTACACACTACCGTGGTCAGCATTCAAGCACTTGATGAACGAGAAGTACCGTCCCAGAACCGAGGTCAATAAGCTCAAGACAGAACATAGAGGGTTACGAACCGAAGGATTTGATATTACCACGTACGAAAGATAATTCACAGAATTGTGCCTATTGTGTCCGGGAGCGTTCGAAGATGAGGAAGAGAAGATCGACGCGTTTGTGAAAGGATTACCGGAAAGAATCCAAGAAGATATAAATTCATACGAGCCAGCCTCCATACAACAGGCATGTAGAATGACTCACAAACTAGTGAACCAGATTGAGGAAAGAATTAAAGAACAGACGGGTGAAGAGGCCAATGTGAAGCAAGTCAAAAGAAAGTGGGAGGAAAACGGTGATAAGAATCACCAATACAACAACAACAGCAATTACAATAATAATCGCAACAATTATCCCAACAATCGCAACATCAATCGCAACTACAACAAACGGCCCAACAACAACAACAACAACATCAACTACAACAATCATCCCAACAACAATAACAACCGCAACAACAACAACAACAATCAGAAGCAGCTATGCCAAAGGTGTGAAAAGTATCACTCGGGGTTCTGCACCAAATTTTGCAACAAGTGTAAAAGAAATGGTCATAGCGCGGCGAAGTGTGAGGTCTACGCACCAGGGGTTAACAGAACGAAAGGAACAAATGGTGTCAGAACGAGTAATGGCGGAGCAAGTAGTGTCGGAGCAAGTTATGCCAATGTAGTTTGTTATAAATGTGGAAAACCGGGCCACATTATTAGAAATTGCCCGAACCAGGAGAACACGAATGGACAAGGCCGCAGAAGAGTTTTCAATATTAATGCGGCAGAGGTACAGAAAGACCCGGAGCTTGTTACGTGTACGTTTCTTATTGACAATAAATCTGCTTACGTTTTATTTGATTCGGGTGCGGATAGAAGCTATATGAGTAGAGATTTTTGTGCTAAATTAAGTTGTCCATTGACGCCTTTGGATAGTAAATTTTTACTCGAATTAGAAAATGATAAATTAATTTCAGCAGATAATATATGTCGGAATCGAGAAATTAAACTGGTTAGCGAAACATTTAAGATTGACTTGATACCCGTAGAGTTAGGGATTTTTGATGTGATAATCGGTATGGACTGGTTGAGAGAAGTGAAAGCAGAGATCGTTTGTTACAAAAATGCAATTCGCATTATACGAGAAAATGGAAAACCCTTAATGGTGTACGGAGAAAAGGGCAACGCAAAGTTAAATCTTATTAGTAACCTGAAGGCACAAAAACTAATAAGAAAAGGTTGCTATGCTGTTCTAGCACACGTCGAGAAAGTACAAACTGAAGAAAAGAGTATAATGATGTTCCCGTCGCAAAAGAATTTCCCGATGTATTTTCGAAAGAATTACCGGGATTACCCCCACATCGATCCGTTGAATTTCAAATAGATCTTGTACCAGGAGCTGCACCAATAGCTCGTGCTCCTTACAGACTCGCACCCAGCGAGATGAAAGAACTGCAAAGCCAATTACAAGAACTTTTAGAGCGTGGTTTCATTCGACCAAGCACATCACCGTGGGGAGCTCCTGTTTTGTTTGTCAAGAAGAAAGATGGTACATTCAGGTTGTGTATCGAATACCGAGAGTTGAACAAACTTACCATTAAGAACTGCTACCCACTACCGAGAATCGATGACTTATTTGATCAACTACAAGGCTCGTCTGTTTATTCAAAGATTGACTTACGTTCCGGGTATCATCAAATGCGGGTGAAAGAAGATGATATTCCAAAGACTGCTTTCAGAACACGTTACGGTCAATACGAGTTTATGGTAATGCCGTTTGGTTTAACTAATGCACCAGATGTGTTCATGGACCTTATGAACCGAGTGTGTGGACCATACCTTGACAAGTTTGTCATTGTTTTCATTGATGACATACTTATTTACTCAAAGAATGACCAAGAACACGGTGAACATTTGAGAAAGGTGTTAGAAGTATTGAGGAAGGAAGAATTGTACGCTAAGTTTTCAAAGTGTGCATTTTGGTTGGAAGAAGTTCAATTCCTCGGTCACATAGTGAACAAAGAAGGTATTAAGGTGGATCCGGCAAAGATAGAAACTGTTGAAAAGTGGGAAACCCCGAAAACTCCGAAACACATACGCCAGTTTTTAGGACTAGCTGGTTACTATAGAAGGTTCATCCAAGACTTTTCCAGAATAGCAAAACCCTTGACTGCATTAACGCATAAAGGGAAGAAATTTGAATGGAAGGATGAACAAGAGAAAGCGTTCCAGTTATTGAAGAAAAAGCTAACTACGGCACCTATATTGTCATTGCCTGAAGGGAATGATGATTTTGTGATTTATTGTGCCGCATCAAAGCAAGGTCTCGGTTGTGTATTAATGCAACGAACGAAGGTGATTGCTTATGCGTCTAGACAATTGAAGATTCATGAACAAAATTATACGTCGCATGATTTGGAATTAGGCGCGGTTGTTTTTGCATTAAAGACTTAGAGGCACTACTTATATGGGGTCAAAAGTATTATATATACCGACCACAAAAGTCTTCAACACATATTTAATCAGAAACAACTGAATATGAGGCAGCGTAGGTGGATTGAATTGTTGAATGATTACGACTTTGAGATTCGTTACCACCCGGGAAAGGCAAATGTGGTAGCCGATGCCTTGAGCAGGAAGGACAAAGAACCCATTCGAGTAAAATCTATGAATATAATGATTCACAATAACCTTACTACTCAAATAAAGGAGGCGCAACAAGGAGTTTTAAAAGAGGGAAATTTAAAGGATGAAATACCCAAAGGATCGGAGAAGCATCTTAATATTCGGGAAGACGGAACCCGGTATAGGGCTGAAAGAATTTGGGTACCAAAATTTGGAGATATGAGAGAAATGGTACTTAGAGAAGCTCATAAAACCAGATACTCAATACATCCTGAAACGGGGAAGATGTACAAGGATCTTAAGAAACATTTTTGGTGGCCAGGTATGAAAGCCGATGTTGCTAAATAAGTAGGAGAATGTTTGACGTGTTCTAAGGTCAAAGCTGAGCATCAGAAACCATCAGGTCTACTTCAACAACCCGAAATCCCGGAATGGAAATGGGAAAACATTACCATGGATTTCATCACTAAATTGCCAAGGACTGTAAGTGGTATTGATACTATTTGGGTAATAGTTGATCGTCTCACCAAATCAGCACACTTACTACCAATAAGAGAAGATGACAAGATGGAGAAGTTAGCACGACTGTATTTGAAGGAAGTCGTTTCCAGACATGGAATACTAATCTCAATTATCTCTGATAGGGATGGCAGATTTATTTCAAGATTCTGGCAGACATTACAGCAAGCATTCGGAACTCTTCTAGACATGAGTACTGCCTATCATCCACAAACTGATGGGCAGAGCAAAAGGACGATACAAACGCTTGAAGACATGCTACGAGCATGTGTTATTGATTTCGGAAACAGTTGGGATCGACATCTACCGTTAGCAGAATTTTCCTACAACAACAGCTACCATTCAAGCATTGAGATGGCGCCGTTTGAAGCACTTTATGGTAGAAAGTGCAGGTCTCCGATTTGTTGGAGTGAAGTGGGGGATAGACAGATTACGGATCCGGAGATAATACAAGAAACTACCGAGAAGATCATCCAAATTCAACAACGGTTGAAAACTGCCCAAAGTCGACAAAAGAGCTACGCTGACATTAAAAGAAAAGATATAGAATTTGAAATTAGAGAGATGGTCATGCTTAAAGTTGCACCTTGGAAAGGCGTTGTTCGATTTGTAAACGAGGGAAATTAAATCCAAGGTATATTGGACCATTCAAGATTATTGATCGTGTCGGACCAGTAGCTTACCAACTGGAGCTACCTCAACAACTCGCGGCTGTACATAACACTTTCCACGTCTCAAATTTGAAGAAATGTTTTGCTAAAGAAGATCTCACTATTCCGTTGGACGAAATCCAAATCAATGAAAAACTTCAATTCATTGAAGAACCCGTCAAAATAAAGGATCGTGAGGTTAAGAGACTTAAACAAAACAAGATACCGATTGTTAAGGTTCGATGGAATGCTCGTAGAGGACCCGAGTTCACCTGGGAGCGTGAAGATCAGATGAAGAAGAAATGCCCGCATTTATTTCCAGAAGATACGTCAACACCTCCAACTGCTTAAAATTTCGGGACGAAATTTATTTAATGGGTAGGTACTGTAGTGACCCGAACTTTTCCATGTTTATATATATATATATATTAAATAAAATTTTTATTTACATGATTAAGTGTTTCCAACATGGTAAGCAATCAAACTTGTTAAGACTTGATTAATTGAAATAGGTTTCATATAGACAATTGACCACCCAAGTTGACCGGTGATTCACGAACGTTAAAACTTGTAAAACTATACGATGACATATATATGGTTATATATATAGTTAACATGATTTTATTATAAGTATGTATCTCATTAGGTATTTTAACAATGAGTTATATACATAAAAATGAGACTATTAATTTAAGAAACTCGAAAATGATATATATAACGATTATCGTTATAACGACGTCTTACTAGGTACATATGAATCGTATTAAGATATTGATACACTTGGTTAATTATGTTAAATGATAAGTAAATATATTATTAAGTGTATTAACAATGAAATACGTATGTAAAAATAAGACTACTAACTTAATAATTTCGAAACGAGACATATATGTAACGATTATCGTTGTAACGACATTTAACTGTATATATATCATACTAAGATATATTATATATAATAATATCATGATAATATAACAATTTAACATCTCATTTGTTATAATAAACAATGGGTTAACAACATTCAACAAGATCGTTAACCTAAAGGTTTCAAAACAACGTTTACATGTAACGACTAACGATGACTTAACGACTCAGTTAAAATGTATATACATGTAGTGTTTTAATATGTATTCATACACTTTTGAAAGAATTCAAGACACTTATCAAAATACTTCTACTTAACAAAAATTCTTACAATTACATCCTCGTTCAGTTTCATCAACAATTCTACTCGTATGCACCCGTATTCGTACTCGTACAATACACAGCTTTTAGATGTATGTACTATTGGTATATACACTCCAATGATCAGCTCTTAGCAGCCCATGTGAGTCACCTAACACATGTGGGAACCATCATTTGGCAACTAGCATGAAATATCTCATAAAATTACAAAAATATGAGTAATCATTCATGACTTATTTACATGAAAACAAAATTACATATCCTTTATATCTAATCCATACACCAACGACCAAAAACACCTACAAACACTTTCATTCTTCAATTTTCTTCATCTAATTAATCTCTCTCAAGTTCTATCTTGAAGTTCTAAGTGTTCTTCATAAATTCCAAAAGTTCTAGTTTCATAAAATCAAGAATACTTCCAAGATTGCAAGTTTACTTCCAAGTTTTCTAAATCCATTCCAAGTAATCATCCAAGATCAAGAAACCTTTGTTACTTACAGTAGGTTATCTTTCTAATACAAGGTAATAATCATATTCAAACTTTAATTCAATTTCTATAACTATAACAATCTTATTTCGAGTGGAAATCTTACTTGAAATTCTTTTCGTGTCATGATTGTGCTTCAAGAACTTTCAAGCCATCCAAGGATCCTTTGAAGCTAGATCTATTTTTCTCATTTCCAGTAGGTTTATCCAAGGAACTTGAGGTAGTAATGATGTTCATAACATCATTCGATTCATACATATAAAGCTATCTTATTCGAAGGTTTAAACTTGTAATCACTAGAACATAGTTTAGTTAATTCTAAACTTGTTCGCAAATAAAAGTTAATCCTTCTAACTTGACTTTTAAAATAAACTAAACACATGTTCTATATCTATATGATATGCTAACTTAATGATTTAAAACCTGAAAACACGAAAAACACCGTAAAATCGAATTTACGCCGTCGTAGTAACACCGAGGGCTGTTTTGGGTTAGTTAATTAAAAACTATGATAAACTTTAATTTAAAAGTTGTTATTCTGGGAAAATGATTTTTATTATGAACATGAAACTATATCCAAAAATTATGGTTAAACTCAGAGTGGAAGTATGTTTTCTAAAATGGTCATCTAGACGTCGTTCTTTCGACTGAAATGACTACCTTTACAAAAATGACTTGTAACTTATTTTTCTGACTATAAACTTATACTTTTTCTGTTTAGATTCATAAAATAGAGTTAATATGAAACCATAGCAATTTGATTCACTCAAAACGGATTTAAAATGAAGAAGTTATGGGTAAAACAAGATTGGATAATTTTTCTCATTTTAGCTACGTGAAAATTGGTAACAAATCTATTCCAACCATAACTTAATCAACTTGTATTGTATATTATGTAATCTTGAGATACCATAGACACGTATACAATGTTTCGACCTATCATGTCGACACATCTATATATATTTCGGAACAACTATAGACACTCTATATGTGAATGTTGGAGTTAGCTATACAGGGTTGAGGTTGATTCCAAAATATATATAGTTTGGTTGTGATCAATACTGAGATACGTATACACTGGGTCGTGGATTGATTCAAGATAATATTTATCAATTTATTTCTGTACATCTAACTGTGGACAACTAGTTGTAGGTTACTAACGAGGACAGCTGACTTAATAAACTTAAAACATCAAAATATATTAAAAGTGTTGTAAATATATTTTGAACATACTTTGATATACATGTATATATTGTTATAGGTTCGTGAATCAACCAGTGGCCAAGTCTTACTTCCTGACGAAGTAAAAATCTGTGAAAGTGAGTTATAGTCCCACTTTTAAAATCTAATATTTTTGGGATGAGAATACATGCAGGTTTTATAAATGATTTACAAAATAGACACAAGTATGTGAAACTACATTCTATGGTTGAATTATCGAAATCGAATATGCCCCTTTTTATTAAGTCAGGTAATCTAAGAATTAGGGAACAGACACCCTAATTGACGTGAATCCTAAAGATAGATCTATTGGGCCTAACAAACCCCATCCAAAGTACCAGATGCTTTAGTATTTCAAAATTTATATCATATCCGAAGGGTGTCCCGGAATGATTGGGATATTCTTATATATGCATCTTGTTAATGTCGGTTACCAGGTGTTCACCATATGAATGATTTTTATCTCTATGTATGGGATGTGTATTGAAATATGAAATCTTGTGGTCTATTGTTACGATTTGATATATATAGGTTAAACCTATAACTCACCAACATTTTTGTTGACGTTTAAAGCATGTTTATTCTCAGGTGAATACTAAGAGCTTCCACTGTTGCATACTAAAATAAGGACAAGATTTGGAGTCTATGTTTGTATGATATTGTGTAAAAACTGCATTCATGAAACTGATTTCGATGTAACATATTTGTATTGTAAACCATTATGTAATGATCGTGTGTAAACAGGATATTTTAGATTATCATTATTTTCTTTTTAAACCTTTATTTATGAAATAAAGGTTATGGTTTGTTTTAAAAATGAATGCAGTCTTTGAAAAACGTCTCATATAGAGGTCAAAACCTCGCAACGAAATCAATTAATATGGAACGTTTTTAATCAATAAGAACGGGACATTTCAAGAATCGTCATGCTCATTATCACGGTGAGGACTTATTGGAGAAGAGCAAAAAGTAAGTGGGTATCGTACTCTAGCTCAAAACAATGCTTGAAGTGAAGTGCGTCGAAGAACATCAAGATTAACTCGAGAAACCATACGACTGAAATATTCTTGCTCCAAAGCATCATAGAAATTTGGTGGATGCGAGGGTGGTGGTGGTAAAGTGACAATAGGAACAGCAGCAGCAGCAGCATCTGTTAGAGGCGATGTCGGTGGAAGTGTTTGATTTGCCGTGAGGGCAGGTAAGGATATATGTGCGGTATTATACTTATATGTAGGGCTGTACATACTACTAGTCAAATTTGTGATATCCCCTTCTGATGGAGGTTGGGCAATAACCGGAGTTGTCGCCGGCGAAGTTTCTTTCGAAGCATCCGCCTCCATGACTTTAGTCTCATGGGACTCTGACAAAGTAGTAGAACTACCCGTCGATTTTGATCTCGTAGAGATATTGCTATCTTCCACTCCTGAAATCATTTATATACTATGAGGTGGTATATCTCTTTTAGTTAACGACTCTTCCTCCAGACCCTGAGATTCAGAATCTAGAAGAAAAGTGGTTTGAACCAATGGATCACTTTCAGGAATCAAGGGATCAGTCTGCTGGAAGTCTGATAAATATCCCGAAGGATTGTCATGTTGACTCGTTTCCATGGGACGTGGCAGATCTCCCTCATCAAGATAAGCCGGACCTCGAGACCCTGTTGTACGTTGAGGCACAGGAGGATTTTCAGCCGATACGAAGGGTGCCTTTTCAAGATTTTTTGACTCCCCTTCAGCCGTTCTGGACTTCAATGATTGAGTTTCCTCAATCGATTGAGTCAATGCAGACTTTACTGCAGAGGAACACTTTACTTCCTTAGATGCCGAAGCATCTTTCTGTGTAAGATTTATTATTAAGTCATGTTTAGATTGGATGGGCTTAGTGGTCTTTTTACCATCCTTGCGTTTAGCTCTCTTGCCTACCGAAGCTTGCGCTTCATTTAGCGTAGGGCTTACTATTATTATTGGATGTGATACGGAGATGGGTGAGGGTGACCAAATTGGCTCTAGGTCTTGATCCGTATCACCAACGATTGGAGTAACTGTTTGGTGAACGATGGGTGTCGAAGTCCTAGATCTAGTTACTCGTTGGGTTGGCGGAGTCTGAATCATCTCATCAGGTATAAATCGAGTTCTCTTAAGAGAATGTCCAGGAGATGACTCAGTAGCTGAAGAAACAGTGTCACTGCTCACTTCGGGTGTTGTTGAAAGGGTTGGTTCAATCCTAGGTGAACTAGGCTCCCTGATCTTCACAGGTTGAGCTTGGTGTGCTGCCCAAGAACGTTTGAGGTTCACCCTAAGCGGAAGATTAGCTGGCCCGGGTGGTTGTACTACCGGTTCCTCTACAACCTCTGGGGCTGGAACCGCGGCGGGTTCAACTTGTTCTTGTTGTGCCGGGTTCGGAAGAGGTATTCCTAAAGCCTCAAAATAAGAACGCATTCGAACGTCTTGGGGTGCAGCTAGCCCCATAAGCCAATTTGGAATCGGCACAGTGAATTGATTGTCAGATACCATTGGGGTATTCATCTTCAGCTCCCCAAATCTTTTCATCTGTAATCCAAGTATACCTGGAACAAATATATTTGCATTTCTGCAAGAAGTGATAGCATCATGGATAAAGATACATAAAAACCTTTCACAAGGGATGTATGAACCCCTTGGCTTATCAACTTCTGCCTGAACCAAATCCCATAATAGTTCTGCATAATCAGGAGTTTCTACTCTTGTGAAAGAGTAGAACAATCTCAGCATTGGCACAGTTAGGCTGTTGGATCCACTCCTGGTCATCAGCAAGCATCTGTTGATGATTGAGAAGATCACATACCAACTTGAGTGCAGGTATTTCTTCTGAAACTTTGCCGGTGGAACATTGTTTGCTCCAACATAACCAAGATCAAAGATTGATGACATCATCTACTGTGTAGTAGGGAAAGCAGGAGCATTCTGTATAAGAGGAAGCCTAAAGATCCTCCTAAAATCAGCCTTAGTGATACTCCTCCTCCCTTGAACTCCTCTTAGCTCAAACTCCAATCGAGCTTGTGTACCATCTGGATTTGCAGCAGTAGGTTGTGTAGTGTCCACAAACCTAATGGTTCTATTGAGTGGCTCTAGATCTGTCACATATACACTGATAGTTGTGCTTAGAGCAAGCCATAGTGTATGCCTCTCTAGTATTGCAGTCCAGTAATTGCAAGGAATGTTGGTTTCAGAGTTGATGAAGTGATTGTTCGCCATTTAGCTGTATGAATAAGAAATAGAAGACCACAAGATATTCAACATAAATCACATATCTCTATTCTTATTTGCCTTTGAAATCCTTTGTATTTTTCAAATTTTATAATTTTTATGATTTTTCTAAGTTAAAAACATCATTTATTCCAAATATGAACAAGTAATTGACAAACATGACATTCATATGATATTCATCACAGTATAAAGTCATCATGCAAAGTCAATTATATAACACAAAGAATCATAACAACACTTAGTCAATTTTAAGCACAAATCAAGCAGATTCAGTAGTCATGAAAACTTGAGATTCTGTAACCAAATAAGCTTGAGTTTTCATACCAAAGACTTAAATAAAGCATGCAAGATTTATCAAGTTGAAAATATCAAATTTTAAAAGTACCAAATAGCAGACTCGGTATAATGCCAAGAACAGATTCGGTATCTACAAAAATCACATATTATCACCCAAACATGCATATTCAGTCTTATATCATGCAAAAACATAGTCACAATCAATTAACAACTCAAACAAATCAGAAAAACATGTTAATGACTTGAACAGACTCGGTACAGTAGCAAGAACACATTCGGTATGTACATAATCTATCAAATACTCAATTAAACATGTAATCAGACTCGGTCAATTGATAGATAAACTAATTTAACATGGATTTGACAAGATTTCATGTTAATCAACCAAATCAGATGAGTTTAATCAAAGCTTTATGAAATACGACTCAGATTCGATATAAGCAACATTTTTCAAAATTAAGTGTCACAATCATGTTATTTGCTTTATTTTTTGGTTTATAAATGTTAAATTATCTCAGATCTACAACATGTGATACTTAAATTCAATTAAAACAAGAATATACCAAATATTTAAAGATACAGAGAGACAGATTCAGTAGATTAGGCAATTAGGTAAAAGTAAAAGAAAGTTTGACACAGATTCGGTATGCAATTAGGTAAAAGTAAAAGAAAGTTTGACTTTGACCCTACTATTTATAGATACCGAATGTTTTGAAGACATGGGATTTACCGAATGGGCCTTAAGTACCGAATGCAGTCCATTTTTATATTTTGACACATTGCACTTCAAACTTTGACAAATCTTTATCAAAACTCATTCAAGATTATCACATTTTTGATTGAAAAACATTTCTGAGACAATTGTTGAAGATTTTGAACTTATCGAATCTGTACTGTTGGTTGTCAGATTCGGTATAATGCTAAAATTAGCATTTATTCATTAAAATTCAAATCTTTTTGGATTTTATCTTTTCCAATTTTTATGAATTTTATCAAAACAAGATTTGTACTTAGAATTTTTTTTAAATTATATGCAAAGTACAAATCTTCAGTGATACCAATTGTTAAAACGGGTTGCATACTGAGATGTATACAAGCCTTAGTGAATTATTTCAGATAAAAACAAGGAATTTATAAAGTTCACTATTGAAAAACAATTTTCTTTTCATTTTCTCCCTTTTTCTCCCCCTCAAAATGTGATATACAAGAAAGTAAATCACCATTTTGATATATTCTCAAGAAAATGAGCTAACTCTCCCTTGAAATATGATATAAATGAGTTACCTCCCCCTTTCGTAACCATTGAAATTTAATCCCAGGAAATTAACAGAATTCTAAAAGAAAGGCTCCCTCTTGAAAGATGTTATCTAAAGCATAAGAAGTAGTTGCTTCCCCTAGAATGTATCTACTCCCCCTAAACACAAGATCCTAAGTATAAGTCCCAACAGATCTAAGGAATGTCAAGCACTATACTCTACCATGCCAATTTCTTTGATCAAGAACTTTAGCCTAAGTTCATCTAAGGGCTTAGTGAACATGTCAGCTAATTGCACTTTGGTAGGCACAAAGTATAACTCTACATCCCCTTTCTCTACATGGTCCTTAATGAAATGATAACGAATATCAATGTGTTTAGTCTTAGAATGCTGGACCGGGTTGCTCGTAATTGCAATAGCACTTTTTGAATCACAGTAAATTGGGGTCTTAGAAATCTTAAAGCTATAGTCCAAAAGTTGTGTTTGCATCCACAAAACTTGTGAACAACAGTGAGCTGCAACGATGTACTCAGACTCAGCTGTTGATAAAGACACACAGTTCTGCTTTTTGGATGACCAACCAACTAGCCTATTCCTCAACATCTGAATTGATCCAGATGTGCTTTTTCTATCAACATGGCAACCGCCATGATCCGCATCAGTATAAGCAGTGAGATTGAAATCCGATCCATGAGGATACCAGATCACAAGGTTAGGTGTACCTTTAAGGTACTGAAAAATCCTAACAACCGCTTTGGAGTGAGATTTCTTAGGGTTGGACTGAAAGCGGGTACAGACAGTTACAGCAAGTGTAATGTCTGGTTAACTTGCAGTCAGATACATTAAAGAACCAACCATGCTTTGATAAAGCGTAATATCAAAGGGTTCCCCATTAGCATCAGTATCCAGTAAAGTCCTCATTGGGGTTGTCATTGGTTTTAAATCAGTCATTTTAAAATGTTTTAGCATATCATTGATATACTTTATTTGACTAATAAAAATCCCATTTGGTAATTGTTTTACTTGTAACCCCAAGAAGAAATTTAACTGGTCAAGCATGCTCATTTCAAATTTGTTAGCCATAAGGTCACCAAATTCTTTGCATAAGGTCGGGGATGTGGAACCAAAAATAATATCATCAATGTAAATTTGAACCAAGAGAATGTGACCGTGGTTTTTACGGATGAATAGCATCGTATCAATCTGTTTGCCCCTTGATAACAACAGGAGTATCGTAGAGGGGGGGTGAATAAAATTTCTTTTAATTAACTTAACAGTTAAACACGATTAGTATTCAAACATGAAGATTAAATAGAGTCACAGGTAATTTTCAACAGTTATTCTTGGCGGAATGATAGTTGGTTGATACAGATATCCTAGAATATAGCTAAGAGGTAAACTAAAAGCTATTACACATTTTTGACTCTAAATAAATAAACCCACACCACTAGTTGTTACAATAGTGGATACAACAATTTATAGTAGTCCTATTAACCGTGTAATGGTTCTATTATCCACTGGTACATAGGATGTCTGTACTTGTGGGGACAACTGCATCAGAGAGCATGCTCTCCTCTTTCCTCTTTGGTAGCTATTTGCAGGAACACCCCAATTCAGTTTGGCACCACTATTTGATTAAACAAATAGAATGTTGTGTTCCATAGGTGTTGACAAAGTATAACCCATGTCTGCACATGCGTTACACTTCTGCATTCCCACGTGGTCTTGTAAGGTCACTTGTCAGCCGCCGACGCGTGTCCTTTTCTGTTCAACTTTTTCTTTGACTTTTGTTGAATAGTGCAATTGATGTAGACCACTCGAGAAACTACTATGCTTATAATGGAGCATAGCTGTCTTGTGTAGTAAGCTACATTCCAGCTGTGCTGGTTCTTCATTGCTGAGACACTTGATATTCTTAAATTACAGAGTACACATCCTGTGCTGATTGAAGAAAACTGTCTACCTTGTGCTGGTAGACTAAGCAGTAAACTAAACATCCGATACAGCAATATCTCCTGTCTATACATAAACAAACTTGTGCTGGCTGCACATAATATTTTAGTGCAAATAAATTACAGTTTTGTCATAATTAAATCCTTAATTATTTTGGGGACTCAACAATCTCCTCCTATTTGATGATGACAAAACCTATGACATATAGAGAAAACACTAAAGCTAGCACATAGGGACCTAATGAAAAATGGGCAGTAAATTTATCCCTTTTAAGTTTGTTTTTGGGATCTTTTGCTGAGTTATCTATATCTTATAATTTGATATGATTTTGAAGATAAACTCATTTCACTTTCATTACAACAGAGTATATATAGAAATTATAAGAAAATCATAATGAAAAATGAAGTAAACAAAAGATACAATTTAAAAACTAGAGGGCTATCTATCTTTATCTTTATCTAATTCCTCTTCAGATAGCTCCTCTTGTTTGATTCTCCAGGCTTCAGGAAACAGGATAGATATATCAGCAGGATGAAATACAGGGTTATGAGGTGGTAGAATGATGTGATCTCTTCTTTGTGGGCCTTCACCAGTAGATTTTTTCCCTTTAGGTTTTTGAGAAAGTACCTCTTCTACGTTTACTACTGGTGCATTCCCAAATTTTGTAGCTTTGTTGAAGAGATCTTGAAGTTCTAGTTTTAATGACTTTTTAATACCACTTTCAGCTTTACCAATGAAATACTCCAATATCTCCATCCATTCACTAAATCCTAAAGATCGTAACTCATCATAATTTATCCTTTCTTGAACATTATTCTCCCTGCTGATGTTGAAAGCTCTTTTTGAGCCTCTGTGCACCTTGATGATCTTGCTGGGATTTGATCTTCTATTCACCACATCACCATACTTGCTCCTATAATAATGATCAGATAGTTCTATAGTTCGGGCTTTTTCTATAGGAGCAATAGTAGGTGCTTTCTCAGTAGCTTCTAGTTCATCAAGGGCCTTATCCTGTTCCTTGACAATGGCTTTAGCTAATTTGAGGGACTTAGCCTCTAGCTTTCTATCAGTAGCCAATTTGTCTTCTATCTCCTGAAGCCTTATCCTCTCAGCGAGTTCAGCATCAGCAGTCTCCCTTCTTTGCATTTCATCTTCTAAGCCCAATAGATAATCATCAGCAGTAATTCTCAGGGACTTTGCTGTTTCAATCATCTTTCTACCCTCTTCAGTTCTAAGGGCAACACGATACTCCCTTAGATCCATACCCAGCTGGCGAGCCTCTTGAAATTGAGCTTTCTCCTCATCAGTAGAGAGCCTTTGACCACTGTTATTTAAGTATACACCAATTTCAATGCCATATGTCAAGGCAGTGATGTAGAGTGGCTGATCAAGAGGATGATGCAGCAATCTAACATGGCGTATCCTTTCATTAATAGCTGCTTGTCTTTGCTCAAGCAATTCTGGTACAGTGATCTCCAGCCTGTAAGCATCTCTTTCATTTAGATTCATTTTAGATAGATCTAGCTCATCACGGGCAACTGAATCATCTTCCCAAGTTATGTGTTTACCATGACGTTTTAGGGAAGATGGAGGATACATGATTGATTCACCTATGCCAGATGAACTCACTGGAAACTGATTAACACGATTATACTGTGTTCTGTTAAAATAAGTGAGGGTCCAGGTAGAGATAAGTGATTGAACAAATAAGTGATCTCCACTACCCCAGACTGTAAAGTCAGCAGGATTAACCATACCATCATCTTGATTAGCACCCAACACATCCACCTTTGCTGGGTCTTCAACACTTGTTCCACCCAGCAGCACACTACTGGCTGGGTCTTCATTCACAGCACTCCTTTCTGTGTCTTCAGTACCAGCTAACTGATTAGTATCAGCTGGCACAATTGCCTCATTATATTCATCAGCTTCCTCAAATTAGGGGTCCTTTCCTTAGGGACTGGTTGTCCCTAGGTGCAGATTTCACCCTTTGTTTGTCAATTGGCTTTGGTTCAGCTGATGGCTCTTGTGTTGATACTGGTTCTTGCGGTGGAAGATAGGGAACAATAGCAAGATGCTCCCCCTGAACATCAATATTTGCTGGCTGTTGTTGTGTAGCTGGCTGAGTAATGATACTGGTCGAGAAGATGAGCTATTTCTAATATTGCATCTAGCCATTTCATAAATACATCAGCTCTAACTCCTCCTGACTTAGTAGAATCTAAGTAATCTTTCATCTCTTTAGGAGTCACCTTCTTTATTCTATCTGCTCGCTCAACATACAACTTGGCTTTCTTTTTATCATACTTGATCATTAACTTAGCATTTCTTTTCAGTGTAGCCCTTTTATATTCTTCAATGTTGATTAGATCATCATCAATTTCATGCTTATCAGGAGTGAGGGTTCGCCTACGCTCCATTTTAAGTCTTTTTGGAGCAGCATAGGCCCTAAACTTAGCGTTGAAAGCAGCATCTAATTCCTGCTGTCTCTTCTGATGTCTCTCCATTTTTCTTTTCAATTTACGTTCAATGGTTTGAGAGACAACAAAAGATTCAGTAATAGCCAATTCAGAAAGGTCACTGGGCTTACTGCCAGAACCAATATCATCCACTGATGTGGCAGACACACTGGGTTGAGATTCACCAGCTGCCTGTACACCAGCTTTAGTATGTGCGTTGCTGGACTTAGTGCCAGTACCATCACCACCATCATCACCATCTTTCCTCTGCTGTTTACTAGCCTTTTCATGCTCATGCTCCCCCTCAGATTGTTTTCTCTTTTTAGACTTTTTCTTAGACTTCTTCTCCCCCTTTTTGTCATCCGCAGGGGCAGAAGGGTGAGCAGGGGAGACCTGTGCATCAAGGTCACCATCTGACTGAGGAACAGAGAAAACAAAATTGTTCCAGTCAGCATCATCAGGAGAAATATGGGCACCAGGATCTATGCCATATTGTCTTAGGCAGAGGTTGGAAGTACGAAATTCATTTCTAGCAACACCCATGGCCATGATTTGGACATCAGCCCTAACACCAGCTTGAAGATCAGCCATGCGTTGCATTACCTCCACCATTTAAACATAAGCTGAGGCAGGAATCATAGTAGCCATTTGTTGTTCCTGCGAATCCAATCTATCTTCTAACACCCTGTTTTCTTCATCAAGGAAAAGAATTCTACGATTTGCAGCATCCAAATCAGCTTGAAGAAGGGCAATATCCTCAGTATACTCATTGTGAGAGATGATTCGCTTCTTTAAATCCTCCTCCTCTTCATGTGGTTTGACAATGGCGTCCACCGCAAGATCTGCAAAGGCACACACTTGTTTGAGCTTGTTCTCTATAGAAGAAGTGGTAACCTCCCCAGCTGTGCGTACTGCTTCAAAAACTCTATCAACAATAGCAGAACGAATGGTGTTTTGTAGATCCGGTGTGACCTCAGCTAATGTCTTATAGACAGCCAAAGTGGAGATGGCAGCTACCTCATCAGCATTAAACTTAGTATAGCTGGTTGAGGGGCGATCACTAGTAGCTAACACAGGAGTACCTCTGTGGGGTGTTGGAGGTGGAAGGTCAGAGTCTGACTCGTCACCATGATCACCATCATTTTTACCTTCACCCGAAGGTTTAGAACTACTGGTATCCTTGTCAGCATCATTATCAGCATTATCAGTGAGATCCACTGGTTTATCTTTGGAGCCAGTCACATTATCATGAATAACTGGCTCTTCCTTACCAGTACCTTTATCAGCATCATCATTAGATGAAGAAGATGATGAGGAAGAAGCTGGTGAATCAGAAGGTACTGGCGAATCAAGAAGTTGTTGCATGATAAACTTACCAGTAATGGGATCTCTGGTGAACTTGAGAGTCCTCTATGTACCAGGCCATGGAGAAGCAGCTGGAGCCATACCAAAATAGTGATAGTATGGCTGCTCGTTGATCTGTTCTAAAGTAGCCAGCCTCTCATATACCTCTTCTCTTGCTGGATGATCAAGATGAGACAGCATTTCAATCAGCTCTTCCCTAGGTAGTTTACTGGCTGACACCAGAGCACTTTGGGGATCAATAGTCAGCTGATCCACCATCAAGGCAACTCTGGAAGTGATGGAGGCTCCCCTATAGATGAAGTTAGGTACAACTTCATCAGGATCTGGTACCTGGCATACATATGGCTGCTGGTCAGCAGAAGCAGTAGCCTGAGACGAGTCAGTAGTGGCAGTAGCAGAGGTACCAGAATCCATAATGGGTTCCGCAGAACCAGTAGCAGCAGTAGGTAACTGTACAGTAGGTGAAGAAGCAGCATCTGTAGCACCTTTAAAGAAAGTATCCGGTGTTGAATCAGAAACCTATAGATTACCAGCGGAATCTACAGTAATAAATTGTCTCGATTGAAGATAAGAAACATCTGGAATAACAGTAGGAGCAGCAGTCGTAGTAACAGTGGGAGTGGTAGCAGCATTAATATCAAGAACCTCCTTAACAATGTTATCAATAACCTTTTCAAGTACCGGAGGAGGTTCCATTATCATCTCATCAACCACTTCAGAATCAGTGGTTGAAGCAGCAATACCAGAGACAGTAAGAGGAGTAGCAGATATATCAGCAATAGCTACCTCCTCATTAACGGTAAGATCAGTGGAACCAGCAACCACATTGTCTCCAGTAGAGCCAGCAGCAGTAGAGACAACAGTACTAGTGTCAGCACCACCAGTAGGCAAATAAGTAGCACCAACACTAGTAGCAGTAGCAGAGAGCTCATCAGTAGAAACATTAACATACTTTTCTTGCTCCCCTCTGCCTGTTCATCTACCCTGCTAAGAATTGAAACAAAAGAACATTTTATGTTAACAACTGTAGAACCAAATAAATTTGACTCAACAATTGTATCTGTTGTTGGTCTCTGGGGACAGACTGGTAGTTTAGTCTGCCCTTTAATTGAGACAGAGTTAGGTGTCTGTAAGTGCAGATGTGACTCTGCTGACTCATTGGCAACACATGTTGACCCAGATAGTGTAAGAGTTCTGGCTGGTAATGATGTAGGAGTGAGACTCTTATCATGATCCAAGTAACATATTGGCTGTGCAGTAGCCTGAGCTGATTCAACACGATGAGGAGCCAACTCAAGATTGCTTCGGGGGTCAGTGATGTTCTCTGCTGGTTGTACTGTCAGCAGAGGATATTGCATTATGTTCATTTGAGAAAAATGTGAAAGTGTCTGGTTAGAAGAATATGAGTTGATACTCTTCTTAACACTAGTTTTAAAACCTGTCAGCTTGGGAGCCAAGGTTATACCTTTAACTCCACTTTCATTTTTCAAGTCAGCAGTTAAAATGTTTTCAATTAAGTTAGAATTTTCTGCTGTATGGTCTAGAAACGCACCAGGTTCGATAGCCACATCCTTTGCAGGAGCAGCAGTTGAGACTGGTGCAATCTCCCCTATGGTTTTCTTGGAGCCAGTCTTTGCACATTTGGATTTGCCTGTTACCAAGAAATAGATAAGCAACGGATTCAAATACTAGAATTGGGTAGTCAGTATATAAACTAGGGTTGTTCTTTATTATCAGAGAGCACTAGATTCTAATACAACTACTGCTTTACTAGTATGTGAGACGGTGATGGCTGCTTCCTACGCGTAGCTGGCTTACGCTGAGGACTCTCCCCCTCAGTTGGTGCAGAACCAGAGGCAGTCGATTGGTTAGCTCCACCCCGAGCAGCAAGATACTCGAGCATGCCTAGTTTCAAACCAGTATATGGAGCAGCAGGTGCATCTTTTGGCATACCCCCTTATTTTAGAGGCAAGTCGTATGATTGATCAGCAATCTGCTGGTAAGCTTCACCCAGCTCACTTTTAAAAACCAGGCTTAAGAACCTTGAAAAGGGGATTAAATGTGTTCGTTTAGGTGCTTGCACCATCTCCCTTAGCCTCAAATAAATTTCCCCAGCATAATCAATGTTCCTGTTGAATAACAAACCATGACCAATTTTAAGCTCAAAATCTGAGCACTGGTCAAAACTTCCAGATTTCTGGCTGATTCACTGGGTCAGCAGCCCAAAGAAGTAGTACCAAAGAGGTGGCATATGCTTCCTCAAAGGTGTATGAGCAATTAGTTGAGTAAACCCAATGATTTATATCACCTCCCTTCTGAATACATCGCTGGTTGGTGAATCAACAAACGGTCCATCTGGTAACTGAAGGGCACGGAGGATGGCCTCAACGGTGATGGAGTAAGTTAGGGTTTCAGTTACCATGCCACGAATACATGGAACATTCTGGGGAGTGGTGGCAGTGGTGGCAGTATACCAAAATCCTGCCAAGCAGGCAGCATATAAGCGTGAAGGTACACCGGTGATAGCTCTAGCCAGAGGGGATTACCGGATGTAGTCAATTAGCATTTCATAACCCATATTGACTTTTGATTTGGGAATGGAGAGTGAATAAGCAGCATTGCCTCTTGATAGGCGAATAGTCGTGTGTTCAGGTGCATTAGTAGCCCTAACCAGAGCTGGGTGGAGATTGAACAGTGGTCCTTGAACAACCTGTTCCTTCGGTGCAAGTTGTGGTCGTTGATCAGGTTGTTGTGCTGGTTGTTATTGCTGTTGTTGTTCCTCTGGCTGGTGTTCAACATGTGGTGATTGTGGTTGGTCTGCCATTGATGATGTGTAAAGATGAAGATATGCAGTTGTGAAAGTTGGAAGATTTGAAGATTTTGAGAGAAAAGAGTATTGTGATTTTGAATAATGAATAATTGAAGGTTATTATGGAAGATAAAACATACTTTTAACCGTTGTGATTGGATGAAAAAGTGCAGGAGAGAGAAAATGGCAACTGTCAGCTGCAGGCACGTGGGCAGATGTGACAGACTGGAACACTTTCGAGGGGACACAGACTATTGACATGATGTATATATGGCTTGAACACTCATACCTCCCATTCAGCATTAAATGCAGTAGGTTTTAATTCAAAATTGATTTAAAGACCACAAAATAAGTTTTGTATTAAATACAAAATACTTTGTTACATTTAATATGTCATGAATTTAATTTAAATCATTGGGAGTAAATGAGTTTCAGTTTTAAGGAAACATTTAATTTTGCGAGCAATTTATTATTTCATTTAAAACATTTTGAGTAACCAATGTATAAAAGACCTTGTTGTGCTGAGTGTTTGACATGTAGGCAGTAAGTTTAAAAAAAAAATTGTGACCTACTGGTTTGCCCTACATGTTGTAGAGCCAGCACACCTACAAAATTGTCTTTTATTTAAAGTTCAAGCATACCCAGCTCAGAGATGAGATAGTTAAAACGTTTCTCATCTAAGGGCTTTGTTAATAGATCTGCTAACTGCTGGTCTGTTGAAATGAAATGTAGCTCCACATCTCCTTTTTGAACATGATCCCTCATGAAATGATATCGAACGTCAATGTGCTTCGTCCTTGAATGCATCACATCATTGTTGGTGATAACAATTGCACTTGTGTTGTCACAGTAGATTGGAGTCTTTGTAACATGAACACCATAGTCCTTCAGCTGGCTTTGCATCCATAGTACTTGAGCAGTACAACTACCAGCAGAAACATATTCTGCCTCAGCAGTAGATGTGGACACAGTATTTTGCTTTTTGCTCGTCCAGATGACTAGCCTACCACCCAGTAACAGGCAACCACCAGTAGTACTTTCCTGTCTATTTTACACCCTGCAAAGTCAGCATCTGAATACCCAATTAGCTTAAAATCCTGGACTTTGGGATACCAAAGACCACGTTTAGCAGTAGCTTTCAGATACCTAAATATCCTTTTAACTGCTAGCAAGTGTGACTCTTTAGGATCAGCTTGATATCTAGCACAGGGACATGTGGCAAACATAATATCTGGCCTGCTGGCTGTAAGATAAAGTAGGGATCCAATCATACCTCTATATTCAGTGGTATTGATTGGTTCACCATTGGGATCAGCATCTATTTTAATAGATTCTGCCATTGGGGTCCCTATATCTTTTAAATAGGTCAGACCAAATTTCTTTAACATATCTTTGATATATTTATCTTGACATATAAAAATTCCATCATCAAGTTGTTTAATTTTCAATCCCAAAAAGTATTGCAAATCTCTTTGTAAGCTTATTTCATATGTCTTTGACATAAGTTTTGAAAAATCTTGACAATGTTTCTCATTTTTAGATCCATAAATAATATCATCCACATATATATGTACCAGCAAGAGATCACCATCTGTCTCTTTTGAGAACAGAGTGGTATTAATTATTCTAACTTTAAAACCTATACCAGTGAGATACACATGAAGTGTCTCATATCATGCTCTTGGAGCCTGTTTGAGGCCATAAAGAGCTTTGTCTAGTTTGTAGACATGGTCTGGATATTTACTGCTTACAAAACCAGGAGGCTATTTGAAATGTCCCGTTCATATTGATTATAAACGTTCCATATTAATTGATTTCGTTGCGAGGTTTTGACCTCTATATGAGACGTTTTTCAAAGACTGCATTCATTTTTAAAACAACCATAACCTTTATTTTATCAATAAAGGTTTCAAAAGCATTACATAGATTATCAAATAATGATAATCTAAAATATACTGTCTACACACGACCATTACATAATGGTTTACAATAGAAATATATTACATCGACATATGTTTCTTGAATGCAGTTTTTACATAATATCATACAAACATGGACTCCAAATCTTGTCCTTATTTTAGTATGCAACAGCGAAAGCTCTTAATATTCACCTGAGAATAAACATGCTTTAAACGTCAACAAAAATGTTGGTGAGTTATAGGTTTAACATATATATATCAAATCGTAACAATAGACCACAAGATTTCATATTTCAATAAACATCCCATACATAGAGATAAATATCATTCATATGGTGAACACCTGGTAACCGACATTAACAAGATGCATATATAAGAATATCCCCATCATTCCAGGACACCCTTCGGATATGATATAAATTTCGAAGTACTAAAGCATCCGGTACTTTGGATGGGGTTGTTAGGCCCAATAGATCTATCTTTAGGATTCGCGTCAATTAGGGTGTCTGTTCCCTAATTCTTAGATTACCAGACTTAATAAAAAGGGGCATATTCGATTTCGATAATTCAACCATAGAATGTAGTTTCACGTACTTGTGTCTATTTTGTAAATCATTTATAAAACCTGCATGTATTCTCATCCCAAAAATATTAGATTTTAAAAGTGGGACTATAACTCACTTTCACAGATTTTTACTTCGTCGGGAAGTAAGACTTGGCCACTGGTCGATTCACGAACCTATAACAAATATGTACATATATATCAAAGTATATTTAAAATATATTTACAACACTTTTAATACATTTTGATGTTTTAAGTTTATTAAGTCAGCTGTGCTCGTTAGTAACCTACAACTAGTTGTCCAACGTTAGATATACAGAAAAAAAATTGATATATATTATCTTGAATCAATCGACGACCCAGTGTATACACGTCTCAGGCTAGATCACAACTTAAAGTATATATATTTTTGGAATAACCTCAACCCTGTATAGCTAACTCCCTCATTACTGCATATAGAGTGTCTATGGTTGTTCCAAATAATATATACACATGGGTCGATATGATATGTCAAAACATTTGAATACGTGTCTATGGTATCCCAAGATTACATAATATATTAGAATACATGTATAATACAATATAAGTTAGCTAGGATATGATTAATATAGATTTGTTACCAATTTTCACGTTGCTATAACAAGAAAAATTATCCAATCTTGTTTTACCCATAACTTCTTCATTTTAAATCCGTTTTGAGTGAATCAAATTGCTATGGTTTCATATTGAACTCTATTTTATGAATCTAAACAGAAAAAGTATAGGTTTATAGTCAGAAATATAAGTTACAAGTTGTTTTTGTAAAGGTAGTCATTTCAGTCGAAAGAATGACGTCTAGATGACCATTTTAGAAAACATACTTCCACTTTGAGTTTAACCATGATTTTTGGATATAGTTTCATGTTCATAAGAAAAATCATTTTCCCAGAAGAAAAACTTTTAAATCAAAGTTTATCATAGTTTTTAATTAACTAACCCAAAACAGCCCGCGGTGTTACTACGACGGCGTATGTCCGATTTTACAGTGTTCTTCGTGTTTCCAGGTTTTAAATCATTAAGTTAGCATATCATATAGATATAGAACATGTGTTTAGTTGATTTTAAAAGTCAAGTTAGAAGGATTAACTTTTGTTTGCGAACAAGTTTAGAATTAACTAAACTATGTTCTAGTGATTACACGTTTAAACCTTCGAATAAGATAGCTTTATATGTATGAATCGAATGATGTTATGAACATCATTACTACCTCAAGTTTTCTGGATAAAGCTACTGGAAATGAGAAAATGGATCTAGCTTCAAATGATCCTTGGATGGCTTGAAAGTTCTTGAAGCAGAATCATAAAGTTTTCTGAATGAACATCATTACTACCTCAAGTTTTCTGGATAATGCTACACGAAAACAAGTTCAAGTAAGATTTCCACTCGAAATAAGAATGTTATAGTTATAGAAATTGAATCAAAGTTTGAATATGATTATTACCTTGTATTAGAAAGATATCTTACTGTAAATAATAAAGATTTCTTGAGGTTGGATGATCACTCTACAAGATTGGAAGTAAGCTAGCAAACTTGGAAGTATTCTTGATTTTATGAAACTAGAACTTGTAGAATTTATGAAGAACACTTAGAACTTGAAGATAGAACTTGAGAGAGATCAATTAGATGAAGAAAATTGAAGAATGAAAGTGTTTGTAGGTGTTTTTGGTCGTTGGTGTATGGATTAGATATAAAGGATATGTAATTTTGTTTTCATGTAAATAAGTCATGAATGATTACTCATATTTTTGTAATTTTATGAGATATTTCATGCTAGTTGCCAAATGATGGTTCCACAAGTGTTAGGTGACTCACATGGGCTGCTAAGAGCTAATAATTTTAGTGTAAATACCAATAGTACATACATCTAAAAGCTGTGTATTGTACGAGTACGAATACGGGTGCATACGAGTAGAATTATTGATGAAACTGAAAGAGGATGTAATTGTAAGCGTTTTTGTTAAGTAGAAGTATTTTAATAAGTGTCTTGAAGTCTTTCAAAAGTGTATGAATACAAATTAAAACACTACATGTATATACATTTTAACTGAGTCGTTAAGTCATCGTTAGTCGTTAAATGTAAGTGTTGTTTTGAAACCTTTAGGTTAACGATCTTGTTAAATGTTGTTAACCCAATATTTATAATATCAAATGAGATTTTAAATTATTATATTATCATGATAATATGATGTATGAATATCTCTTAATATGATATATATACATTAAATGTCGTTACAACGATAATCATTACATATATGTCTCGTTTCAAAATCATTAAGTTAGTAGTCTTGCTTTTACATATGTAGTTCATTGTTAATATACTTAATGATATGTTTACTTATCATAATATCATGTTAACTATATATATATATCCATATATATGTCATCATATAGTTTTTACAAGTTTTAACGTTCGTGAATCACCGGTCAACTTGGGTGGTCAATTGTCTATATGAAACCTATTTCAATTAATCAAGTCTTAACAAGTTTGATTGCTTAACATGTTGGAAACACTTAATCATGTAAATAACAATTTCATTTAATATACATATAAACATGGAAATGTTTGGGTCACTACAGTACCTACCCGTTAGTTGGAGGTGTTGACGTATCTTCTGGAAATAAATGCGGGTATTTCTTATTCATCTGATCTTCACGCTCCCAGGTGAACTCGGGTCCTCTACAAGCATTCCATCAAACCTTAACAATCGATATCTTATTTTGTTTAAGTCTCTTAACCTCACGATCCATTAATTCGACGGGTTCTTCAATGAATTGAAGTTTTTCATTGATTTGGATTTCTTCCAACGAAATAGTGAGATCTTCTTTAGCAAAACATTTCTTCAAATTCGAGACGTGGAAAGTGTTATGTACACTCGCAAGTTGTTGAGGTAACTCAAGTCAGTAAGCTACTGGTCCGACACGATCAATAATCTTGAATGGTCCAATATACCTTGGATTTAATTTCCCTCGTTTACCAAATCGAACAACACCTTTCCAAGGTGCAACCTTAAGCATGACCATCTCTCCAATTTCAAATTCTATGTCTTTTCTTTTAATGTCGGCGTAGCTCTTTTGTCGACTTTGGGCGGTTTTCAACCGTTGTTGAATTTGGATGATCTTCTCGGTAGTTTCTTATATTATCTCCGGACCCGTAATCTGTCTATCCCCCACTTCACTCCAACAAATTGGAGACATGCACTTTCTACCATAAAGTGCTTCAAATGGCTCCATCTCAATGCTTGAATGATAGCTGTTGTTGTAGGAAAATTCTGCTAACGGTAGATGTCGATCCCAACTGTTTCCGAAATCAATAACACATGCTCGTAGCATTTCTTCAAGCGTTTGTATCGTCCTTTTGCTCTGCCCATCAGTTTGTGGATGATAGGTAGTACTCATGTCTAGACGAGTTCCTAATGCTTGCTGTAATGTCTGCAGGAATCTTGAAATAAATCTGCCATCCCTATCAAAGATAATAGAGATTTTTATTCCATGTCTGGAGATGACTTCCTTCAAATACAGTCGTGCTAACTTCTCCATCTTGTCATCTTCTCTTATTGGCAGGAAGTGTGCTGACTTGGTGAGACGATCAACTATTACCCAAATAGTATCATAACCACTTGCAGTCCTTGGCAATTTAGTAATGAAATCCATGGTAATGTTTTCCCATTTCCATTCCGGGATTTCAGGTTGTTGTAGTAGACCTGATGGTTTTTGATATTCAGCTTTGACCTTAGAACACATCAAACATTCTCCTATATATTTAGCAATATCGGCTTTCATACCTAGCCACCAAAAATGTTTCTTAAGTTCCTTGTACATCTTCCCCGTTCCAGGATGTATTGAGTATCTGGTTTTAGGAGCTTCTCTAAGTACCTTTTTTATCATATCTCCAAATTTTGGTACCCAAATTCTTTCAGCCCTATACCGGGTTCCGTCTTCTCGAATATTAAGATGCTTCTCCGATTCTTTGGGTATTTCATCCTTTAAATTTCCCTCTTTTAAAACTCCTTGTTGCGCCTCCTTTATTTGAGTAGTAAGGTTAGTGTGAATCATTATATTCATAGATTTTACTCGAATGGGCTCTCTGTCCTTTCTGCTCAAGGCGTCGGCTACCATATTTGCCTTCCCCGGGTGGTAACGAATCTCAAAATCGTAATCATTCAACAATTCAATCCACCAACGCTGCCTCATATTCAGTTGTTTCTGATTAAATATGTGTTGAAGACTTTTGTGGTCGGTATATATAATACTTTTGACCCCATATAAGTAGTGCCTCCAAGTCTTTAATGCAAAAACAACCGTGCCTAATTCCAAATCATGCGTCGTATAATTTTGCTCGTGAATCTTCAATTGTCTAGACGGATAAGCAATCACCTTCGTCTGTTGCATTAATACACAACCGAGACCTTGCTTTGATGCGTCACAATAAATCACAAAATCATCATTCCCTTCAGGCAATGACAATATAGGTGCCGTAGTTAGCTTTTTCTTCAATAATTAAAATGCCTTCTCTTGTTCATCCTTCCATTCAAATTTCTTCCCTTTATGCGTTAATGCAGACAAGGGTTTTGCTATTTTGGAGAAATCTTGGATGAATCTTCTGTAGTAACAAGCCAATCCTAAAAATTGACGTATATGCTTCGGAGTTTTTGGGGTTTCCCACTTTTCAACGGTTTGGATCTTTGCCGGGTCCACCTGGATACCTTCTTTGTTCACTATGTGACCGAGGAGTTGAACTTCTTCCAACCAAAATGCACACTTTGAAAACTTAGCGTACAGTTTTTCTTTCCTCAATAATTCTATCACTTTTCTTAAATGTTCTTCGTGCTCTTGATCATTCTTTGAGTAAATAAGTATGTCATCGATGAAACAATGACAAACTTGTCAATATATGGCCCACACACTCGGTTCATAAGGTCCATGAACACAGCTGGTGCGTTAGTCAATCTAAACGGCATAACCATAAACTCGTAATGACCACAACTCGTCCTAAAATCAGTTTTTGGAATATCATCCTCCTTTAATCGCATTTGATGATATCCAGAATGTAAATCGATCTTCGAATAAACCGACGAGCCTTGTAGTTGATCAAATAAGTCGTCAATTCTCGGCAGTGGATAACGGTTTTTGATGGTAAGTTTGTTCAACTCTCTGTAGTCAATACACAACCTAAATGTACCATCCTTCTTCTTGACAAACAAAACAGGAGCTCCCCATGGTGATGTGCTTGGTCGAATGAAACCACGTTCTACTAGTTCTTGCAGTTGGCTTTGCAGTTCTTTCATCTCACTGGGTGCGAGTCTATAAGGAGCACGAGCTATTGGTGTAGCTCCTGGTACAAGATCTATTTGAAATTCAACAGATCGATGTGGAGGTAGTCCCGGTAATTCTTTCGGAAATACATCGGGAAATTCATTTGCGACGGGAACATCATTGATGCTCTTTTCTTCAGTTTGTACTTTCTCGACGCGTGCTAGAACAACATAGCAACCTTTTCTTATTAGTTTTTGTGCCTTCAAATTACTAATAAGATGTAGCTTCGTGTTGCCCTTTTCTCCGTACACCATTAAGGGTTCTCCTTCTTCTCGTACAATGCGAATTGCATTTTTATAACATACGATCTCTGCTTTCACCTTCTTCAGCCAGTCCATCCCAACTATTACATCAAAACTCCCTAACTCTACTGGTATCAAATCGATCTTAAATATTTCGCTACCCAGTTTAATTTCTCGATTCCGGCATATATAATCTGCTGAAATTAATTTACCGTTTGCTAATTCGAGTAAAAATTTACTATCCAACTGCGTCAATGGACAACTTAATTAGCACAAAAATCTCTACTCATATAGCTTCTATCCGCACCCGAATCAAATAAAACGTAAGCAGATTTATTGTCAATAAGAAACGTACCCGTAACAAGCTCCGGGTCTTCCTGTGCCTCTGCCGCATTAATATTGAAAACTCTTTCGCGGCCTTGTCCATTCTTGTTCTCCTGGTTCGGGAAATTTCTAATAATGTGGCCCGGTTTTCCACATTTATAACAAACTACATTGGCATAACTTGCTCCGACACTACTTGCTCCGCCATTACTCATTCCGACACCATTTATTCCTTTCTTTCTTTTAACCCCTGTTCCGTAGACCTCACACTTCGCCGTGCTATGACCATTTCTTTTACACTTGATGCAAAATTTTGTGCAGAACCCAGAGTGATACTTTTCACACCTTTGGCATAGCTGCTTCTGATTGTTGTTGTTGTTGCGGTTGTTATTGTTGTTGGGATGATTGTTGTAGTTGTTGTTGTTGTTGTTGTTGGGCCGTTTGTTGTAGTTGCGATTGATGTTGCGATTGTTGGGATAGTTGTTGCGATTATTGTTGTAATTGCTATTGTTGTTGTATTGGTGATTCTTATCACCATTTTCCTCCTACTTTCTTTTGACTTGCTTAACATTGGCCTCTTCAGCTGCCTGTTCTTTAATTCTTTCCTCAATCTGGTTCACTAGTTTGTGAGCCATTCCACATGCCTGTTGTATGGAGGCGGGCTCGTGTGAACTTATATCTTCTTGGATTCTTTCCGGTAATCCTTTCACAAACGCGTCGATCTTCTCTTCCTCATCTTCGAACGCTCTCGGACACAATGGGTACAATTCTGTGAATCGTCTTTCGTACGTGGTAGTATCAAATCCTTTGGTTCGTAACCCTCTAAGTTCTGTCTTGAGCTTATTGACCTCGGTTCTAGGACGGTACTTCTCGTTCATCAAGTGCTTGAATGCTGACCACGGTAGTCCGTAAGCATCATTTTATCCCAGTTGCTCTAGATAGGTATTCCACCATGTTAACGCAGTACCTGTGAAGGTATTTGTAGCGTACATCACTTTGTCCTCTCCAGTACACTTACTTATGGCAAACACTGATTCGACCTTCTCGGTCCACCGTTTCAATCCGATCGGTCCTTTGGTTCCATCAAATTCCAAAGGTTTGCAGGCAGTGAATACTTTGTAGGTGCATCCTACATGATTTCTTGCGCCGTTAGCTGCATTGCTAGATTCAGAGTTATTGTTGGTATGTAGCGCAGCCTGTACTGCGGCTATGTTTGCAGCAAGAAAGGTACGAAATTCCTCTTCGCTCATATTCATGGTTTGTCGAGTAGTCGGTGCCATTTCCTTCAAATAGTCAAATGAAACAAGTTAATCATACAGAATATTAAGAGTAGTCAATAGTATCTCGTAGCATAATATGAACTCATTTATAAAAGCTTTTTCTTCATATTAGCGTTTTATAAGTTTAAATTCGGGTAGTACCTACCCGTTAAGTTCATACTTAGTAGCTAATATACAATTCAACTACTACAATTCTATATGAAAAACTGATTATAATAATATTTCGCGTTCAAACTTTTTCACAATATTTTACAAACTTACAATACCGCTTATTTTACATATAACATGAAATATAGCACACAATAACTTTGATACAAGATAGTTGTGAAGATAATTCTAGCTAGTATACAAGTCGTTCAGCAAATGCAATAAAGATACGTAATTCATACGTCCAGAAACAAGTCATGCATTCTGGTTTTACTAGGACTACTTCCCATCCTTGGTCTTGTGGAACATAACCGTTATGGCCGTTGATAAGACAGCGTGTTGTAACGTCGTCAAAGGGACGAGGGTTACGTAATGTCCAACAGTCCCGTAACAATCTAAAAACCTTGTTTCTCACCCCAACTACTGAGTCCGTCACTTGTGGGACCGTTTTGTTTAATAGTTGTAGCCCGATGTTCTTGTTCTCACTTTGGTGAGAAGCGAACATTACTAACCCGTAAGCATAACATGCTTCCTTATGTTGCATGTTAGCCACTTTTTCTAAATCACGAAGTCCTATATTCGGATATATTGAGTCAAAATAATTTCTTAACCCGTTGCGTAAAATATCATTTGGGTTCCCCGCAATATATGCATCAAAGTAAACACATCGTAACTTATGGATTTCCCAATGTGATATCCCCCATCTTTCGAACGAAAGCCTTTTATAAACCAAGGCATTCTTGGAACGTTCTTCGAATGTCTTACAAACTGATCTCGCCTTAAATAGTTGTGCCGAGGAATTCTGACTGACTCTAGACAAGATTTCATCAATCATGTCTCCTGGTAGGTCTCTTAAAATATTGGGTTGTCTATCCATTTTTTGTTTTTAAACTGTAAAATAGACAAGAGTTAGATTCATAAAAAAAAATTACTTATTAATACAAGCAATTTTTACATATATCATAAAGCATAAGCACACTATATTACATATATTACACCACACGAATACAACTATCTTATTCCGACTCGCTCATTTCTTCTTCTTCGGTTTTGGTTCGTTTTTCCAAGTTTTTAGGGATATATGATGTTCCCCTAATACGATCCATCGTTTTCCACATTGGTTTTGAAAAACCTGGTGGTTTAGAGGTTCCTGGATTATTGTCACAACTTAAGAAATACGGGTGTTGATGATACATATAAAGTTCATCGGGTTTGGAATCAAGTTTCTCTATTTTTATGCTCTTTCCCTTATTGTTCTTTTTTGCCTTATTAAATTTTGTTGGGGTAATTTCTATAACATCATCGGAATCCTTGTCGGGATCCGATTCATTGGAGAATTGGTAATCCTCCTAATAATTTGTTTCCTTGGCGGAAACACCATTGACCATAATTAACTTTGGTCGGTTGGTTGAGGATTTTTTTCAACTTAACCGTTTTATTATTTCCCCCACTGGTTCTATTTCTTCTTCCGGTTTCGATTCTTCTTCCGGTTCCGACTCTTCTTCCGGTTCCTCTTCGGGAACTTGTGAATCAGTCCACGAATCATTCCAATTTACATTTGACTCTTCATTATTATTAGGTGAGTCAATGGGACTTGTTTTAGAGGTAGACATCTATCACATAATATCAAACATGTTAACAGATTAATATATCACATAATATTCACATGTTAAAAATATATAGTTTCCAACAAAATTTGTTAAGCAATCATTTTTTAAGTAAACACGGTCGAAGTCCAGACTCACTAATGCATCCTAACAAACTCGATAAGACACACTAATGCAAAATTCTGGTTCTCTAATACCAACGCTCGGATACCAACTGAAATGTCCCGTTCATATTGATTATAAACGTTCCATATTAATTGATTTCGTTGCGAGGTTTTGACCTCTATATGAGACGTTTTTCAAAGACTGCATTCATTTTTAAAACAACCATAACCTTTATTTTTTCAATAAAGGTTTCAAAAGCATTACGTAGATTATCAAATAATGATAATCTAAAATATACTGTCTACACACGACCATTACATAATGGTTTACAATAGAAATATATTACATCGACATATGTTTCTTGAATGCAGTTTTTACATAATATCATACAAACATGGACTCCAAATCTTGTCCTTATTTTAGTATGCAACAGCGGAAGCTCTTAATATTCACCTGAGAATAAACATGCTTTAAACGTCAACAAAAATGTTGGTGAGTTATAGGTTTAACCTATATATATATCAAATCGTAACAATAGACCACAAGCTTTCATATTTCAATATACATCCCATACATAGAGATAAAAATCATTCATATGGTGAACACCTGGGGGGTTGTTAGGCCCAATAGATCTATCTTTAGGATTCGCGTCAATTAGGGTGTCTGTTCCCTAATTCTTAGATTACCAGACTTAATAAAAAGGGGCATATTCGATTTCAATAATTCAACCATAGAATGTAGTTTCACGTACTTGTGTCTATTTTGTAAATCATTTATAAAACTTGCATGTATTCTCATCCCAAAAATATTAGATTTTAAAAGTGGGACTATAACTCACTTTCACAGATTTTTACTTCGTCGGGAAGTAAGACTTGGCCACTGGTCGATTCACGATCATATAATAAATATGTACATATATATCAAAGTATATTCAAAATATATTTACAACACTTTTAATACATTTTGATGTTTTTAGTTTATTAAGTCAGCTGTCCTCGTTAGTAACCTACAACTAGTTGTCCAACGTTAGATGTACAGAAAAAAAATTGATATATATTATCTTGAATCAATCCACGACCCAGTGTATACACGTCTCAGGCTAGATCACAACTCAAAGTATATATATTTTTGGAATCAACCTCAACCCTGTATAGCTAACTCCCTCATTACTGCATATAGAGTGTCTATGGTTGTTCCAAATAATATGTACACACGGGTCGATATGATATGTCAAAACATTTGCATACGTGTCTATGGTATCCCAAGATTACATAATATATTAGAATACATGTATAATACAATATAAGTTAGCTAGGATATGATTAATATAGATTTGTTACCAATTTTCACGTTGCTACAACAAGAAAAATTATCTAATCTTGTTTTACACATAACTTCTTCATTTTAAATCCGTTTTGAGTGAATCAAATTGCTATGGTTTCACATTGAACTCTATTTTTATGAATCTAAACAGAAAAAGTATAGGTTTATAGTCAGAAATATAATTTACAAGTCGTTTTTGTAAAGGTAGTCATTTCAGTCGAAAGAACGACGTCTAGATGACCATTTTAGAAAACATACTTCCACTTTGAGTTTAACCATGATTTTTGGATATAGTTTCATGTTCATAAGAAAAATCATTTTCCCAGAAGAACAACTTTTAAATCAAAGTTTATCATAGTTTTTAATTAACTAACCCAAAACAGCCCGCAGTGTTACTACGACAACGTATGTCCGGTTTTACAGTGTTCTTCGTGTTTCCAGGTTTTAAATCATTCAGTTAGCATATCATATAGATATAGAACATGTGTTTAGTTGATTTTAAAATTCAAGTTAGAAGGATTAACTTTTGTTTGCGAACAAGTTTAGAATTAACTAAACTATGTTCTAGTGATTACAAGTTTAAACCTTCGAATAAGATAGCTTTATATGTATGAATTGAATGGTGTTATGAACATCATTACTACCTCAAGTTTTTTGGATAAAGCTACTGGAAATGAGAAAAATGGATCTAGCTTCAAAGGATTCTTGGATGGCTTGAAAGTTCTTGAAGCAGAATCATGACACGAAAACAAGTTCAAGTAAGATTTCCACTCGAAATAAGATTGTTATAGTTATAAAAATTGAATCAAAGTTTGAATATGAGTATTACCTTGTATTAGAAAGATATATTACTGTAAATAATAAAGATTTCTTGAGGTTGGATGATCACTCTACAAGATTGGAAGTAAGCTAGCAAACTTGGAAGTATTCTTGATTTTATGAAACTAGAACTTGTAGAATTTATGAAGAACACTTAGAACTTGAAGATAGACCTTGAGAGAGATCAATTAGATGAAGGAAATTGAAGAATGAAAGTGTTTGTAGGTGTTTTTGGTCGTTGGTGTATGGATTAGATATAAAGGATATGTAATTTTGTTTTCATGTAAATAAGTCATGAATGATTACTCATATTTTTGTAATTTTATGAGATATTTCATGCTAGTTGCCAAATGATGGTTCCCACATGTGTTAGGTGATTCACATGGGCTACTAAGAGCTGATAATTGGAGTGTATATACCAATAGTACATACATCTAAAAGCTGTGTATTGTACGAGTACGAATACGGGTGTATACGAGTAGAATTGTTGATGAAACTGAACGAGGATGTAATTTTAAGAATTTTTGTTAAGTAGAAGTATTTTGATAAGTGTCTTGAAGTCTTTCAAAAGTGTATGAATACATATTAAAACACTACATGTATATACATTTTAACTGAGTCGTTAAGTCATCGTTAGTCGTTACATGTAAGTGTTGTTTTGAAACCTTTAGGTTAACGATCTTGTTAAATGTTGTTAACCCAATGTTTATAATATCAAATGAGATTTTAAATTATTATATCATCATGATAATATGATGTATGAATATCTCTTAATATGATATATATACATTAAATGTCGTTACAACGATAATCGTTACATATATGTCTCGTTTCAAAATCATTAAGTTAGTAGTCTTGCTTTTACATATGTAGTTCATTGTTAATATACTTAATGATATGTTTAGTTATCATAATATCATGTTAACTATATATATATCCATATATATGTCATCATATAGTTTTTACAAGTTTTAACGTTCGTGAATCACCGGTCAACTTGGGTGGTCAATTGTCTATATGAAACCTATTTCAATTAATCAAGTCTTAACAAGTTTAATTGCTTAACATATTGGAAACACTTAATCATGTAAATAACAATTTCATTTAATATATATATAAACATGGAAAATTTTGGGTCACTACACTATTTGACATAAACTTCTTCTTGTAGCTTCCCATTTAGAAATGCAGATTTAACATCCATCTGGAATACTCTAAAGTTCATCTTAGCAGCTTATGCCAAGAACAATCTGATAGCTTCCATCCTAGCCACTGGAGTATATGTCTCTCCATAATCCAATCCTTCTTCCTGTTTGAACCCTTGAGCTACCAATCTAGCTTTGTTTCTGATCATAATCCCATCTTCATCCATCTTGTCCTTGAAAACCCACATGGTACCAATGATCTTCTTAGTTTCATCATCAGGTTTAGGTACCAATGTCCAAACCTTATTTCTGTCAAACTGGGAGATCTCTTCTTGCATAGCTCCTGCCCAGCTTGGATCTTTGATTGCTTCATCAGGACATGTAGGTTCAATGGTAGACACAAAATTCACATGCATACAAAAGTTGTTGGTTGCATGTCTTCTTGTTTTAACACCACTAGCCAGATTACCAATAACTTGCTCAATAGGATGCTCTTTTGTCCATCTAGTGTTATGAACAGGTGAGCTTGTCGTGGAACAAACAGCATCTTAATCATTAGCTGGTTCAAAGGTATGAACAGTAGTTGGAGACAGTTGTTCATTATTCATGTAACCAGTACCAGCTTGTGATCCTTTAGAGCCAGTAGAGCTGTAGGACTTCAGTAGAGCCAGTAGGTCCACTTGGTTTAGACACAGATGGAACAGAGTGTTCCATCTCATCATCAGAGAACCCAGCAACATGGATTGGTGAGGGATTTCCAGCTGGTTCTTCTTCATCATCAAGAGCTTGTTGAGTAGGCTCTTTAAACAATAACTCTTCATCTTCTTGACTGGGAGATGAAGCTGGGGCAGTTTTATCAAATGTAACATTAATTGATTCTTCAAAACAACCCCTTCTTTTATTGAAAACCCTATATGCCTTTGACATGTTGTAATATCCCAAGAATATACCTTCATCATCCTTAGCATCAAACTTCCCTAGCTGATCCCTATTGTTTAGAATGAAACAGGGAGTGCCAAATACATGAAGAAATAAAATTGAGGGTCTTCTTCCTTTGAGAACTTCATAAGCAGTTTTCTGATGTCTTTTGACTATTAAAGATCTATTCTGGGTAAAACATGCAGTGTTCACAGCTTCTGCCCAATATGAATTTTTCAGCTGTAACGACCCGGAAATTTCCGACCAAATTTAAACTTTAATCTCTATATGTTTCCGACACGATAAGCAAAAATCCTAATTTTGAGTCTAGAAAGTTTGAAATCTATATTTGGATAATTAGTTACCCTTTTGACCAAGCCTGACAATTCACGAACATTTATGTGTATATACGATATATTAATTGATAACGTTAACAAGGTATTAGATATATAATATTAGGTTTCGATATAAGATTACTATATTTATCGGCGAGAGTAAAAGATAATATAATTTTATAAATATCTGAAACTGGCTTTGTAAAAATATTAATGAGTTCTATAAATTTTAATCTTACTAAAATTTTACTTAGGACCTAGTTATTACATTTCAACACTTTATATCTTTCACCCATAAATAAGAGGGACAGTTGAGGTAATTTTTATTTAATAGTTAATGACTAAATTTTATACCATAATAATCAAAATAAATAAAGACTTTTAATTTTTTTAAAATTTGGAATTTATCAGAGAACTTTATTCGCCACTAATTATCAAACGGAGCTCGAAATACTATACCTAACCAAGTGTCGGCAGATAAATATTTTATGCAAGCTGTAAACCTGTTTCTTACTATTATTGATTGTTATCATATTATAAAATTTTTATTTGAATTACAAGTTGCATTATAAAAGATGATACATGCGTTTGCTATAACAACACCCACAAATATATCTCTCTTTCATTCTTTCTTTCCCTCTCTTATTTGTGATCACCAAGAACTATCACCGTATACCACTATACCACATCGCATTTCATAAAAACGATCACCTTGAGCCCTTCTTCTTCATGAATCACAAACCGCCAACCATCTATCTCCACCGTCATCACCCCGAATCCACCACAACACCATCACCCATCGTCACCACTGTTTGAACCATCACAAACACATACCACTTGTGTGCTATTTAATCGGTTTCTTCATCGATAAATATGATATTTGATCTCTTTCCTTTTATCTTCTCCGCCACCACCGAAGTCCACCGTCCCCCTAATCATTACTATAACAACAAATAATCACCAAGAATTTCAACTATCAACCTCTTCATCTCTAAATATATACATATACATATGTAACTAAAAACATCACTGCCATAACCATCACTATTATCGCCACCTTTCACCTTCCTTTATCAAAACACCACACCATGAAACCCATTTCCATATTTTCATCATGAACCACCGTCAACGAGTCACCTTCAACCATGATGATCACCGTAAACACCGCGTCGCCAACAAATGCACCCCAAACAAAATCCATTTAAATCTTCTATTATTCGAACAAGATCATCATTATCATCACCTTTCTGTTGCAACCTCTTTTTATGTTTTAACCCTCACAAAACCACCGCTAAAACACCATCGTTATATATATATTCTATCCTCTTCCTTTCTCTTTTTCTTTTTGCAGCTCTAAACATTTCTGAACCTTCTTACAGTTTTGCTGCAAAGATTGTATTGCTACAACCCTGCGTTATTTCTCCTCTTTCGAGTCCCAAACACTAAATACCTACTTACTATATATAATCCTTTTTATCTCGAAACCCGCCTATTTTATTCAAGTAATTTCTCTTTTGGCCGCCAAATATCAAAGTGGATAACCCCACTAGTTTATAAAAAAGATTTTGGTCGGCCATCTAAAGGGACCTCACCTCCACTTGAAACCGAAAGTTTGGGTATTCAAAACAATTAAGTTATTCATGCAAGTGTTACACGTGTTTCCTTGTTTTTATGAGAATTCTATCACCACAAAAGTATTATTGTTGCTGCTCCGAAACGTTTTCCTATTTCTGTAACAAACGTGATGATAAGGAGTTAGGTGATGAATTATTTGAACCATGACAATGATATAATTATGCTAAACGAATATAAAAGTGAGTGGGGGATGTAGGGTTAAAGATAGGGACGTATCTTGCTTTCCAAATTCAATAATCGATGAAAAACAGCTTCTTTAAATTGATTACAAATTGACTCGGGACTGTTGGACTGAGGGTTTGCATATATAATTTGGGCCGTGACAATCTATTAATCAGTTGGGCCGAGAACTAGATTTCCTAGTTGGGCCAAAAAGATATAAGAACAAGAAATTAAGGTTTATATTTAAATGGGTTGAGCTAATTCCAGTAAAAGAAAGAGTGGAGCCATGGTCGTGGGTATTGTTGGGTAATCAAGAGGTCATGGGATCGAGTCTTGCATGCAACAATTCTTTTTAGGATGGCTTTTGAAAGGGTATACATATTTCATTATTATTATTATTAATATAATCATTAAATTAATACTATTATTATCATTAAAATTATCATTTTATTAAAAAATATCATTTTTATTGAAGTTATCATTTTTAGTAAAATTATTATTATTATTTTTATCATTATTAGTATTACTTTTATCATTATTTTTATTATTATCATCATTATCATTTTATGAACCTAAATATTATTTTTATGAAAATTACTATTTTATTAATTTATTAATTTTATGAATATTATAATTACTACTAATATTATTATCATCACTATTGTTAACATTAAAATTTTTTTTTTTTACATTATTTATCTAAAGTATACAAAATTAAATATAGTTCAATTATTAATGAAACCTATATTTTATTAAAATAAAAATTATTAATAAATATATATAAAGTTGATCGATTACTACCATATGTGTTAATATATATATATACCTGATATAGGTTCGTGAATTCGAGACCAACCTTGCATTGTTCAATGATGTTATATGTATTTTTACTACAAAATACAGTATGGTGAGTATATAGTCCCACTTTTAAACTCTAAGTATTTCGGGATGAGAATACATGTATTTTATGTTTTACGTTATGGACACAAGTAACTGAAAAATATATTCTACGTTGAGTTGTACCACTGGCATACTTCCCTGTAGCTTGGTAACTGTTATTTACAGCGGTATTGTAAACGCGAATCCTGTTGATAGATCTATCAGGCCTGACAACCCCAACCGGACTGGACGACCAGTATTCAACGGTTGCACAGTACTTCGTTTGGTAACTACACTTGGTACGGTGTAGTAAGATTTCATAATAAAGGGAATATGCGACGTGATTAAATGTTAAGTATGGTTACCAAGTGCTCAACCACTTAGAATATTTTTATTAAAATGTTTACATATGAAATCTTGTGGTCTATATTTATATCGCCGCCGGCATTAAACCTATATATATCTCACCAACTTTATGTTGACATTTTAAAGCATGTTATTTTCAGGTACGAATTAAGTCTTCCGCTGTGCATTAGCTCATATTAAGAACCTTACTTGGAGTCGATCATCGCAATGGGACCAACTGTTGAAGACTTCGTCCGAAGGATTAGTTTCGGATTCTTACACTTGGTATCAGAGCGTTGGTCTTAGCGAACCAGGCCTTGCATTAGTGTGTCTAACTGGTAGTTGTTAGGATACATTAGTGAGTCTGGACTTCGACCGTGTCTGCATGACAAAAAGTTTTGCTTATCATTCATAGTCGGAAACTATCTGCTTATCATCTTTAGGAATTGCCTGCTTAAGTCTAGACACGTCTTATTGCATTTACTGCATTGATAGTGTATAGACAAATTCATATCCTAGCGTATCTATTACGGTAAACTTTACCTAATATTTTCCGTAAATTTCTCCGTAATTTAAGGGATCCTGGTACTATATATATTTATGCATATTATGCATTGAGTATACCATCCAAATCTCATTGCTCTCACTAAGCTTTTCATACCAAAAATCTTTCTGTGATCGCGTACGATGGCCTCCACGAATCGACAAAGTTCCTCTGACCCCGAAGATAGTGGGACGGGAGCGCATCAACCGATCAACTACCGAGATTTCTTTAGAAAGTGGGGATGGATTCGTGAAATACTTACTCTATGGAGAAATGAAGAAGGTACTCCATATCATGAGCCGAATCTACCGCCTAATGTCGGAGTACTCGACCCGCTCACCGGCGAACCTGTTCGCAATACTGTTTATACCCTCGTTGCAAGAATCTTTTGTCTTGAGGCTACCATTAACGGAACTAGAGAAGATATCCAACCTCCATCTCACACTAATAACCGACCAGGGTTAGTAGAAGAAGTCAACGAACTTCGCGCTCGAGTAGTAGTCTTGGAGAATATGGTGCAAAACTTAACAGCTCCAGCAACATCACCGGCACCAACATCAACACCAGTACCACCAACAACCCAAGTTTCAACATCACCTGCCTCAACATCTCATTCTGTACCTCGAGCCTAATCATCGTTCTACGTATCGTTCTATCTACTTTATCTTCGTTCTACCTATCGTTCTACATCGATTATCTTCGCTTTACGTATCGTTCTACCTCATTTATCTTCGTTCGACATGGCAATTATGAAATCTCTAATGTTTTAGAAATCATGTAATCCAGTATTAACGATAAATCAAATGAGTATAATATTCTATTGACTCATTAAATTCATAATTACATCCGAAGAAAATATATATGCAAGTATATTTTCATAAATATTGTAATTAAAAATTCTTTTGTACAAACTGTTAATGATGAAAATATTTTAATGGGTGGGTAGTACCCGAGGAATATTTAGAATTCACATTAATAAGTTACACTGTACATTCTTCGAATCTGATTTAACGGTCATTTACTATCCTACCTACGACTACCGATATACGTATCCGTTCACCACAGAATAACCATTTCTATTCAAATTTCATATTTGGATTTTGACCTATCAGAATTCAACAAGTGGCATAATGAAGAAAATATTGGACAAAAATAAAAAGTGTTAGAAACAAACGAATTAATTAATTGAAATTGTGATAGGAATTCACGCTAACTGTTCCGGCTAACTGTTCCCAGCTAACTGATTAACATTTAATTTATCGCAATTTACATTCTCGCAATTTTATTTATCGTCATTTAATTTCTGTTATTTACTTTTACGCACTATAAATAACGGGACACGTATGCAAGGTTTCGACTTATCATATTGACCCATCTATATATATATTTTGGAACAACCGTAGACACTCTATATGTGAAGGTGGGAGTTGGCTATACAGGGTCGGAGTTGATTCCAAAATATATATATACTTTGAGTTGTGATCGACACCGAGACCTGTACACGGGTCACGATACGTATTATTTAATTCGAATATTATATATTAAATTATATATGAATCATTGAACCATCGGACTATTGAACTGCTAACTTTGGACAATTAAAATGAATTAAATTAAAATATTGATTATAACATATGAAACTAAATAATTCTTCAAGTTTGCCACTTGAATTCGTCATAAACTTCATTTGCACCCCGACAATTTCAATCCGCGTTCAAATCTTTTCATGATTCTTGAAAACACCTCGATCGAGAAGTTGAACCAGCCGCACCTCGTCTACGGAAGAAAGATTTATGCATACAGTTATGCACCTGAAAAACTTTTGAAACCGAAGTTATAGATTAAATCGTACCCGCATCAAATTCTTTATCATTCATCAGCAAAAACAACCTTACAATTCCTTTTCAAGAAGCTAATTTTGTCACAGCTCCACTTTGACTTCTCAGTGAGACTACTCTTATTATAACCTCGATATTTATACCTTGTTCTTTTGCCGTCATTACCAGAAAACCTTTCATATTACACAACATCATCAGCAGACATACCAGCAACTCGTTATCTCTTTGGTGAAATCCGCAATTAGTATTTTGAAAATCTCGCAGAACTTCTCCAGTTATATCTATAGCGTCTATCCCTAAGAATTTTATACTTTGAATGTGAAGTTTCTGAAAAACACCCTGAACTGTGAAGTAGTTCTGGAAATGCTGATGAAGCAGCAAAAATCGTAAACGACCTTAACAGTCAAAAGTTTGACGATAAAGTACAATATGTTGGTAAAGCTCAGAAAAAGAGAAGGATGGAAACTGGAAAAAGAATTGAGCAAAGTATGAAAGAGGCTGTGGACAAATCATAAAGAATAAGTTTGACTTTAAAGAATCCAAACGATTCAGTGCCTGCTAAAACCGTTAGTAAGAACCCTACTCCTTATTCTAAACCTTTCCGGATGATATTCTTCATCGTCATCTTATTTTAGATATTATAAGATATATTCATATCTTCCGTTATATATATTCTCCATACTCCTGGAGATATTTTCACAACTATTCCTATCTGCGATCATGTATCTCTCCGTAATATCTGCGTTATAAAAGAAACTGTGTTAGTTCCTAAATTCTGAAACCTTCGAAATTAAAATATAAATGTTTTGAAGTAGTGTTGGGAACTGATGCATGAATTAGTATAATATAATGAAACTTGATCAACTTCATTATATTACAGTAAGTCATGTTAAGTTTCTAATGGATGTGATGATTCACAGTACCATCATCATGTGCCATGTTACACGACTCTTTCATTCTATTTAATTTCTAAGCATATCATGGAAATATTTCCTTGATATTACTGTTCTTCCGTAATTTCAACATTTTGTTAATAAATCGTGCAATTTCATTCTCTTTCTGATTAGAAGATTTCCGTAATTTCTTTGAATTTCGGAAATCAACCGTGACTACGTCAAAAGTTAAATCTCTATCTCAATCTTTTGTGACAGCTTCACTCGTACGCTTTACATGATTGAACGTTTTATCTATATTACTCAATGATGATAAAACTCTATTTATCCACTCATATTCGTCATGAAAACATACTTATTGTCAACCATGACAATCTCTACCAAATTTCGGGGACGAAATTTTTTTAACGGGTGGGTACTGTAACGACCCGGAAATTTCCGACCAAATTTAAACTTTAATCTCTATATGTTTCCGACACGATAAGCAAAAATCCTAATTTTGAGTCTAGAAAGTTTGAAATCTATATTTGGATAATTAGTTACCCTTTTGACCAAGCCTGACAATTCACGAACATTTATGTGTATATACGATATATTAATTGATAACGTTAACAAGGTATTAGATATATAATATTAGGTTTCGATATAAGATTACTATATTTATCGGCGAGAGTAAAAGATAATATAATTTTATAAATATCTGAAACTGGCTTTGTAAAAATATTAATGAGTTCTATAAATTTTAAGCTTACTAAAATTTTACTTAGGACCTAGTTATTACATTTCAACACTTTATATCTTTCACCCATAAATAAGAGGGACAGTTGAGGTAATTTTTATTTAATAGTTAATGACTAAATTTTATACCATAATAATCAAAATAAATAAAGACTTTTAATTTTTTTAAAATTTGGAATTTATCAGAGAACTTTATTCGCCACTAATTATCAAACGGAGCTCGAAATACTATACCTAACCAAGTGTCGGCAGATAAATATTTTATGCAAGCTGTAAACCTGTTTCTTACTATTATTGATTGTTATCATATTATAAAATTTTTATTTGAATTACAAGTTGCATTATAAAAGATGATACATGCGTTTGCTATAACAACACCCACAAATATATCTCTCTTTCATTCTTTCTTTCCCTCTCTTATTTGTGATCACCAAGAACTATCACCGTATACCACTATACCACATCGCATTTCATAAAAACGATCACCTTGAGCCCTTCTTCTTCATGAATCACAAACCGCCAACCATCTATCTCCACCGTCATCACCCCGAATCTACCACAACACCATTACCCATCGTCACCACTATTTGAACCATCACAAACACATACCACTTGTGTGCTATTTAATCGGTTTCTTCATCGATAAATATGATATTTGATCTCTTTCCTTTTATCTTCTCCGCCACCACCGAAGTCCACCGTCCCCCTAATCATTACTATAACAACAAATAATCACCAAGAATTTCAACTATCAACCTCTTCATCTCTAAATATATACATATACATATGTAACTAAAAACATCACTGCCATAACCATCACTATTATCGCCACCTTTCACCTTCCTTTATCAAAACTCCACACCATGAAACCCATTTCCATATTTTCATCATGAACCACCGTCAACGAGTCACCTTCAACCATGATGATCACCGTAAACACCGCGTCGCCAACAAATGCACCCCAAACAAAATCCATTTAAATCTTCTATTATTCGAACAAGATCATCATTATCATCACCTTTCTGTTGCAACCTCTTTTTATGTTTTAACCCTCACAAAACCACCGCTAAAACACCATCGTTATATATATATTCTATCCTCTTCCTTTCTCTTTTTCTTTTTGCAGCTCTAAACATTTCTGAACCTTCTTACAGTTTTGCTGCAAAGATTGTATTGCTACAACCCTGCGTTATTTCTCCTCTTTCGAGTCCCAAACACTAAATACCTACTTACTATATATAATCCTTTTTATCTCGAAACCCGCCTATTTTATTCAAGTAATTTCTCTTTTGGCCGCCAAATATCAAAGTGGATAACCCCACTAGTTTATAAAAAAGATTTTGGTCGGCCATCTAAAGGGACCTCACCTCCACTTGAAACCGAAAGTTTGGGTATTCAAAACAATTAAGTTATTCATGCAAGTGTTACACGTGTTTCCTTGTTTTTATGAGAATTCTATCACCACAAAAGTATTATTGTTGCTGCTCCGAAACGTTTTCCTATTTCTGTAACAAACGTGATGATAAGGAGTTAGGTGATGAATTATTTGAACCATGACAATGATATAATTATGCTAAACGAATATAAAAGTGAGTGGGGGATGTAGGGTTAAAGATAGGGACGTATCTTGCTTTCCAAATTCAATAATCGATGAAAAACAGCTTCTTTAAATTGATTACAAATTGACTCGGGACTGTTGGACTGAGGGTTTGCATATATAATTTGGGCCGTGACAATCTATTAATCAGTTGGGCCGAGAACTAGATTTCCTAGTTGGGCCAAAAAGATATAAGAACAAGAAATTAAGGTTTATATTTAAATGGGTTGAGCTAATTCCAGTAAAAGAAAGAGTGGAGCCATGGTCGTGGGTATTGTTGGGTAATCAAGAGGTCATGGGATCGAGTCTTGCATGCAACAATTCTTTTTAGGATGGCTTTTGAAAGGGTATACATATTTCATTATTATTATTATTAATATAATCATTAAATTAATACTATTATTATCATTAAAATTATCATTTTATTAAAAAATATCATTTTTATTGAAGTTATCATTTTTAGTAAAATTATTATTATTATTTTTATCATTATTAGTATTACTTTTATCATTATTTTTATTATTATCATCATTATCATTTTATGAACCTAAATATTATTTTTATGAAAATTACTATTTTATTAATTTATTAATTTTATGAATATTATAATTACTACTAATATTATTATCATCACTATTGTTAACATTAAAATTTTTTTTTTTTACATTATTTATCTAAAGTATACAAAATTAAATATAGTTCAATTATTAATGAAACCTATATTTTATTAAAATAAAAATTATTAATAAATATATATAAAGTTGATCGATTACTACCATATGTGTTAATATATATATATACCTGATATAGGTTCGTGAATTCGAGACCAACCTTGCATTGTTCAATGATGTTATATGTATTTTTACTACAAAATACAGTATGGTGAGTATATAGTCCCACTTTTAAACTCTAAGTATTTCGGGATGAGAATACATGTATTTTATGTTTTACGTTATGGACACAAGTAACTGAAAAATATATTCTACGTTGAGTTGTACCACTGGCATACTTCCCTGTAGCTTGGTAACTGTTATTTACAGCGGTATTGTAAACGCGAATCCTGTTGATAGATCTATCAGGCCTGACAACCCCAACCGGACTGGACGACCAGTATTCAACGGTTGCACAGTACTTCGTTTGGTAACTACACTTGGTACGGTGTAGTAAGATTTCATAATAAAGGGAATATGCGACGTGATTAAATGTTAAGTATGGTTACCAAGTGCTCAACCACTTAGAATATTTTTATTAAAATGTTTACATATGAAATCTTGTGGTCTATATTTATATCGCCGCCGGCATTAAACCTATATATATCTCACCAACTTTATGTTGACATTTTAAAGCATGTTATTTTCAGGTACGAATTAAGTCTTCCGCTGTGCATTAGCTCATATTAAGAACCTTACTTGGAGTCGATCATCGCAATGGGACCAACTGTTGAAGACTTCGTCCGAAGGATTAGTTTCGGATTCTTACACTTGGTATCAGAGCGTTGGTCTTAGCGAACCAGGCCTTGCATTAGTGTGTCTAACTGGTAGTTGTTAGGATACATTAGTGAGTCTGGACTTCGACCGTGTCTGCATGACAAAAAGTTTTGCTTATCATTCATAGTCGGAAACTATCTGCTTATCATCTTTAGGAATTGCCTGCTTAAGTCTAGACACGTCTTATTGCATTTACTGCATTGATAGTGTATAGACAAATTCATATCCTAGCGTATCTATTACGGTAAACTTTACCTAATATTTTCCGTAAATTTCTCCGTAATTTAAGGGATCCTGGTACTATATATATTTATGCATATTATGCATTGAGTATACCATCCAAATCTCATTGCTCTCACTAAGCTTTTCATACCAAAAATCTTTCTGTGATCGCGTACGATGGCCTCCACGAATCGACAAAGTTCCTCTGACCCCGAAGATAGTGGGACGGGAGCGCATCAACCGATCAACTACCGAGATTTCTTTAGAAAGTGGGGATGGATTCGTGAAATACTTACTCTATGGAGAAATGAAGAAGGTACTCCATATCATGAGCCGAATCTACCGCCTAATGTCGGAGTACTCGACCCGCTCACCGGCGAACCTGTTCGCAATACTGTTTATACCCTCGTTGCAAGAATCTTTTGTCTTGAGGCTACCATTAACGGAACTAGAGAAGATATCCAACCTCCATCTCACACTAATAACCGACCAGGGTTAGTAGAAGAAGTCAACGAACTTCGCGCTCGAGTAGTAGTCTTGGAGAATATGGTGCAAAACTTAACAGCTCCAGCAACATCACCGGCACCAACATCAACACCAGTACCACCAACAACCCAAGTTTCAACATCACCTGCCTCAACATCTCATTCTGTACCTCGAGCCTAATCATCGTTCTACGTATCGTTCTATCTACTTTATCTTCGTTCTACCTATCGTTCTACATCGATTATCTTCGCTTTACGTATCGTTCTACCTCATTTATCTTCGTTCGACATGGCAATTATGAAATCTCTAATGTTTTAGAAATCATGTAATCCAGTATTAACGATAAATCAAATGAGTATAATATTCTATTGACTCATTAAATTCATAATTACATCCGAAGAAAATATATATGCAAGTATATTTTCATAAATATTGTAATTAAAAATTCTTTTGTACAAACTGTTAATGATGAAAATATTTTAATGGGTGGGTAGTACCCGAGGAATATTTAGAATTCACATTAATAAGTTACACTGTACATTCTTCGAATCTGATTTAACGGTCATTTACTATCCTACCTACGACTACCGATATACGTATCCGTTCACCACAGAATAACCATTTCTATTCAAATTTCATATTTGGATTTTGACCTATCAGAATTCAACAAGTGGCATAATGAAGAAAATATTGGACAAAAATAAAAAGTGTTAGAAACAAACGAATTAATTAATTGAAATTGTGATAGGAATTCACGCTAACTGTTCCGGCTAACTGTTCCCAGCTAACTGATTAACATTTAATTTATCGCAATTTACATTCTCGCAATTTTATTTATCGTCATTTAATTTCTGTTATTTACTTTTACGCACTATAAATAACGGGACACGTATGCAAGGTTTCGACTTATCATATTGACCCATCTATATATATATTTTGGAACAACCGTAGACACTCTATATGTGAAGGTGGGAGTTGGCTATACAGGGTCGGAGTTGATTCCAAAATATATATATACTTTGAGTTGTGATCGACACCGAGACCTGTACACGGGTCACGATACGTATTATTTAATTCGAATATTATATATTAAATTATATATGAATCATTGAACCATCGGACTATTGAACTGCTAACTTTGGACAATTAAAATGAATTAAATTAAAATATTGATTATAACATATGAAACTAAATAATTCTTCAAGTTTGCCACTTGAATTCGTCATAAACTTCATTTGCACCCCGACAATTTCAATCCGCGTTCAAATCTTTTCATGATTCTTGAAAACACCTCGATCGAGAAGTTGAACCAGCCGCACCTCGTCTACGGAAGAAAGATTTATGCATACAGTTATGCACCTGAAAAACTTTTGAAACCGAAGTTATAGATTAAATCGTACCCGCATCAAATTCTTTATCATTCATCAGCAAAAACAACCTTACAATTCCTTTTCAAGAAGCTAATTTTGTCACAGCTCCACTTCGACTTCTCAGTGAGACTACTCTTATTATAACCTCGATATTTATACCTTGTTCTTTTGCCGTCATTACCAGAAAACCTTTCATATTACACAACATCATCAGCAGACATACCAGCAACTCGTTATCTCTTTGGTGAAATCCGCAATTAGTATTTTGAAAATCTCGCAGAACTTCTCCAGTTATATCTATAGCGTCTATCCCTAAGAATTTTATACTTTGAATGTGAAGTTTCTGAAAAACACCCTGAACTGTGAAGTAGTTCTGGAAATGCTGATGAAGCAGCAAAAATCGTAAACGACCTTAACAGTCAAAAGTTTGACGATAAAGTACAATATGTTGGTAAAGCTCAGAAAAAGAGAAGGATGGAAACTGGAAAAAGAATTGAGCAAAGTATGAAAGAGGCTGTGGACAAATCATAAAGAATAAGTTTGACTTTAAAGAATCCAAACGATTCAGTGCCTGCTAAAACCGTTAGTAAGAACCCTACTCCTTATTCTAAACCTTTCCGGATGATATTCTTCATCGTCATCTTATTTTAGATATTATAAGATATATTCATATCTTCCGTTATATATATTCTCCATACTCCTGGAGATATTTTCACAACTATTCCTATCTGCGATCATGTATCTCTCCGTAATATCTGCGTTATAAAAGAAACTGTGTTAGTTCCTAAATTCTGAAACCTTCGAAATTAAAATATAAATGTTTTGAAGTAGTGTTGGGAACTGATGCATGAATTAGTATAATATAATGAAACTTGATCAACTTCATTATATTACAGTAAGTCATGTTAAGTTTCTAATGGATGTGATGATTCACAGTACCATCATCATGTGCCATGTTACACGACTCTTTCATTCTATTTAATTTCTAAGCATATCATGGAAATATTTCCTTGATATTACTGTTCTTCCGTAATTTCAACATTTTGTTAATAAATCGTGCAATTTCATTCTCTTTCTGATTAGAAGATTTCCGTAATTTCTTTGAATTTCGGAAATCAACCGTGACTACGTCAAAAGTTAAATCTCTATCTCAATCTTTTGTGACAGCTTCACTCGTACGCTTTACATGATTGAACGTTTTATCTATATTACTCAATGATGATAAAACTCTATTTATCCACTCATATTCGTCATGAAAACATACTTATTGTCAACCATGACAATCTCTACCAAATTTCGGGGACGAAATTTTTTTAACGGGTGGGTACTGTAACGACCCGGAAATTTCCGACCAAATTTAAACTTTAATCTCTATATGTTTCCGACACGATAAGCAAAAATCCTAATTTTGAGTCTAGAAAGTTTGAAATCTATATTTGGATAATTAGTTACCCTTTTGACCAAGCCTGACAATTCACGAACATTTATGTGTATATACGATATATTAATTGATAACGTTAACAAGGTATTAGATATATAATATTAGGTTTCGATATAAGATTACTATATTTATCGGCGAGAGTAAAAGATAATATAATTTTATAAATATCTGAAACTGGCTTTGTAAAAATATTAATGAGTTCTATAAATTTTAAGCTTACTAAAATTTTACTTAGGACCTAGTTATTACATTTCAACACTTTATATCTTTCACCCATAAATAAGAGGGACAGTTGAGGTAATTTTTATTTAATAGTTAATGACTAAATTTTATACCATAATAATCAAAATAAATAAAGACTTTTAATTTTTTTAAAATTTGGAATTTATCAGAGAACTTTATTCGCCACTAATTATCAAACGGAGCTCGAAATACTATACCTAACCAAGTGTCGGCAGATAAATATTTTATGCAAGCTGTAAACCTGTTTCTTACTATTATTGATTGTTATCATATTATAAAATTTTTATTTGAATTACAAGTTGCATTATAAAAGATGATACATGCGTTTGCTATAACAACACCCACAAATATATCTCTCTTTCATTCTTTCTTTCCCTCTCTTATTTGTGATCACCAAGAACTATCACCGTATACCACTATACCACATCGCATTTCATAAAAACGATCACCTTGAGCCCTTCTTCTTCATGAATCACAAACCGCCAACCATCTATCTCCACCGTCATCACCCCGAATCTACCACAACACCATTACCCATCGTCACCACTATTTGAACCATCACAAACACATACCACTTGTGTGCTATTTAATCGGTTTCTTCATCGATAAATATGATATTTGATCTCTTTCCTTTTATCTTCTCCGCCACCACCGAAGTCCACCGTCCCCCTAATCATTACTATAACAACAAATAATCACCAAGAATTTCAACTATCAACCTCTTCATCTCTAAATATATACATATACATATGTAACTAAAAACATCACTGCCATAACCATCACTATTATCGCCACCTTTCACCTTCCTTTATCAAAACTCCACACCATGAAACCCATTTCCATATTTTCATCATGAACCACCGTCAACGAGTCACCTTCAACCATGATGATCACCGTAAACACCGCGTCGCCAACAAATGCACCCCAAACAAAATCCATTTAAATCTTCTATTATTCGAACAAGATCATCATTATCATCACCTTTCTGTTGCAACCTCTTTTTATGTTTTAACCCTCACAAAACCACCGCTAAAACACCATCGTTATATATATATATTCTATCCTCTTCCTTTCTCTTTTTCTTTTTGCAGCTCGAAACATTTCTGAACCTTCTTACAGTTTTGCTGCAAAGATTGTATTGCTACAACCCTGCGTTATTTCTCCTCTTTCGAGTCCCAAACACTAAATACCTACTTACTATATATAATCCTTTTTATCTCAAAACCCGCCTATTTTATTCAAGTAATTTCTCTTTTGGCCGCCAAATATCAAAGTGGATAACCCCACTAGTTTATAAAAAAGATTTTGGTCGGCCATCTAAAGGGACCTCACCTCCACTTGAAACCGAAAGTTTGGGTATTCAAAACAATTAAGTTATTCATGCAAGTGTTACACGTGTTTCCTTGTTTTTATGAGAATTCTATCACCACAAAAGTATTATTGTTGCTGCTACGAAACGTTTTCCTATTTCTGTAACAAACGTGATGATAAGGAGTTAGGTGATGAATTATTTGAACCATGACAATGATATAATTATGCTAAACGAATATAAAAGTGAGTGGGGGATGTAGGGTTAAAGATAGGGACGTATCTTGCTTTCCAAATTCTATAATCGATGAAAAACAGCTTCTTTAATTTGATTACAAATTGACTTGGGACTGTTGGACTGAGGGTTTGCATATATAATTTGGGCCGTGACAATCTATTAATCAGTTGGGCCGAGAACTAGATTTCCTAGTTGGGCCAAAAAGATATAAGAACAAGAAATTAAGGTTTATATTTAAATGGGTCGAGCTAATTCCAGTAAAAGAAAGAGTGGAGCCATGGTCGTGGGTATTGTTGGGTAATCAAGAGGTCATGGGATCGAGTCTTGCATGCAACAATTCTTTTTAGGATGGCTTTTGAAAGGGTATACATATTTCATTATTATTATTATTAATATAATCATTAAATTAATACTAGTATTATCATTAAAATTATCATTTTATTAAAAACTATCATTTTTATTGAAGTTATCATTTTTAGTAAAATTATTATTATTATTTTTATCATTATTAGTATTACTTTTATCATTATTTTTATTATTATCATCATTATCATTTTATGAACCTAAATATTATTTTTATGAAAATTACTATTTTATTAATTTATTAATTTTATGAATATTATAATTACTACTAATATTATTATCATCACTATTGTTAACATTAAAATTATTATTTTTTTTACATTATTTATCTAAAGTATACAAAATTAAATATAGTTCAATTATTAATGAAACCTATATTTTATTAAAATAAAAATTATTAATAAATATATATAAAGTTGATCGATTACTACCATATGTGTTAATATATATATATATACCTGATATAGGTTCGTGAATTCGAGACCAACCTTGCATTGTTCAATGATGTTATATGTATTTTTACTACAAAATACAGTATGGTGAGTATATAGTCCCACTTTTAAACTCTAAGTATTTCGGGATGAGAATATATGTATTTTATGTTTTACGTTATAGACACAAGTAACTGAAAAATATATTCTACGTTGAGTTGTACCACTGGCATACTTCCCTGTAGCTTGGTAACTGTTATTTACAGCGGTATTGTAAACGCGAATCCTGTTGATAGATCTATCGGGCCTGACAACCCCAACCGGACTGGACGACCAGTATTCAACGGTTGCACAGTACTTCGTTTGGTAACTACACTTGGTACGGTGTAGTAAGATTTCATAATAAAGGGAATATGCGACGTGATTAAATGTTAAGTATGGTTACCAAGTGCTCAACCACTTAGAATATTTTTATTAAAATGTTTACATATGAAATCTTGTGGTCTATATTTATATCGCCGCCGGCATTAAACCTATATATATCTCACCAACTTTATGTTGACATTTTAAAGCATGTTATTTTCAGGTACGAATTAAGTCTTCCGCTGTGCATTAGCTCATATTAAGAACCTTACTTGGAGTCGATCATCGCAATGGGACCAACTGTTGAAGACTTCATCCGAAGGATTAGTTTCGGATTCTTACATCAGCCCAGACTCAGCTAACATAGATCTTGCTGCTTCAATGAGAGTTCTGTTTCTTCTTTCTGCAACACCATTCTGTTGAGGTGTTCTCACAATAGAAAAGTTCTGTGAAATACCTTTGTCAGCACAAAATTCTTCTAATGTGGCATTTCTGAAATATGTACCATGATCACTTCTTAACTGTTTCACCAGTTGCCTATTTAAAAGCTCCATTCTTTTGATAAAATTGATAATTTCATCAGCAGCTTCACTCTTTTGCTTCAAAAAGAATACCCAGGTGTATCTGGAATATTCATTAACAATAACCAGTGTATACCTTTTCCCACTACAGCTGGCCACATTAGCATGACCAAATAGATCCATATGAAGTAAATGAAATGGTTTCTCACAAATGAGATTTGATTTGATTTGAATGAGGCATGGTGATGTTTTCCCTTTTCACAGTCAGGACACAATCTGTCCTTTACATAAGACATGGTGGGTAGCCCAGACACCAAACTTCTACTGGATAATTTGTGAATATCTTTGAAGTTGAGATGTGAGAGTCTCTTGTGCCATAACCACTTCAGGTTGTCTGCTGCCTTTGAATACAAACAAGTATCAGTTGTTGTGACTGCTGTGTTCATATCAATTTGATACATGTTTTCATGACGTCTTGCAGTCAGCAGCGGCTTCCCTGTCTTATCAAAAATAATTCCAATTTTCCTTCTGAATTGGACTATCTTATTCTTACTTGTCAGTTGGCTTATGCTGAGTAAATTATGTTTGAGCCTAACGACATATGCAACATTTGAGAACGTGACATTCCCATTTGTCAAAGTACCAAAACCCTTTGTGTAACCCAACGAATTATCTCCATACGAAACAACTGGACCATCTTTTTCTTGATAGTGCAACATAAGCTTGGCATTTGCTTTTCCCTTAATCAGTTTGAACAATGGGTTAGGCAAAGTTATGGCTAACAGGGTTTTGATTTTAGGGTCAAGTCCAACACAACGTTTATCCTCAGCATCTCATCTAGAAGGAGTGAGAATAACCTCTCTGCCAGGAATAACAGGAGTGTCAGCTGTAGCTGGAGCGCTACCAATAGTCTCAGTGGGAATAAATAGACCATCTGTGGCAATACCAGGCATGAGTGGGTCAATAGACTCAAGGTGAAGCATGAATCTTGCCTTCCAAGTGTCATACTCATCTTCATCAAATTTGGGTGGTCTATTGGATGAGCCATTTTCAAGGTAAGCTGTATTTGGATATGCAGCCATGAGAGAATTCAGATCCAAGATATTAATTATCAAGACTGATGCTCTGATACTAGTTATTGGTCCCTTGATAACAACATGAGTATTGTAGAGGGGGTGAATACAATTTCTTTTAATTAACATAACAGTTAAACACGATTAGTATTTAAACATGAAGATTAAATAGAGTCACAGGTAATTTTCAACGGTTATTCTTTATTGATTGAATCATAAAGAATTACAACTATCCTTGGCGGAATGATAGTTGGTTGATACAGATTACCTAGAATATAGCTAAGAGGTAAACTAAACGCTATTACACGTTTTTGACTATAAATAAATAAACCCACATCACTAGTTGTTACAATAGTGGATACAACAATTTATAGTATTCCTATTAACCGTGTAATGGTTCTATTGTCTACTGGTAGCTATTTGCAGTGTGACGCCCCGTACAAAACCATCGTGTACGGATCATCAATCAACAGGATCATTACATGGCCAAACACTATATGCTGTTTGAAAACTGATTTGCATTCATAAAAAGATAACGTTTTACAAAAGATAGCGCGCATCCTACGAATAGGAGCATAAACATAATTATTTGACCCTAAAGTCGTTACAAAGCCATTGTTTGAAATTAACATAAACTACAAATGCAACAGAAAAGTTCCATGAATGAGACATCTCTAGTAATGCAGCGGATAACTAATACAGCAGGTCCTTAACAGCAAGATAGCAAATCTAACAGCGGAAGCAAGAAACCTCTAGGCACCTGAGAAATACACGTTCAAAAGTCAACACGAATGTTGGTGAGCTATAGTTTAAGTTGTAACAGTAACGTAAGGTAGGCCACGAGATTTCAGTGTAACAAAACAGTATGAAAAGTATATGTATAACCGTGGGAACCCGGTAACTAGACTTAACGTTTATAACCCCCTGAAAGTACACTTGGCGAGTGAGTATGTTCACGAAGTATTAAACACCCGTTAAATGCTAGCGCGACTAGCCCAAGTGGGGATGTCAAACCCTATGGATCCATATCTAAGATTCGCGTTCACCGGTTCAAAAACCAATGACTAAATGTTACCGTGCTAAGGGGAATGTTTATGCCGTCGTATAACCCACACACATATAAAGTTTAAGTACTCGTGCCTAGTATGTAAAACGTAAAAAGCGCATGTATTCTTAGTCCCAAAATAATTAAAGTAAAAAGGGATGCTATAACTCACAGCGATAAAAGCGGTAAAGTCGGTAATGAAAGTACGCAAGTAGTAAGTCGGTCCGAAAGGTCGTCAACCTAAATCAAGGTTACTAGGTCAGTAGGTTGTCTTTATAAATTCTAATAGTGCATAAAATAAGTTTAAGTGTCATCATCATCATCATTCATCATCATAAAAGCTAAGTAAGTTTGACAAGAATAGAGATCTAAACAATAGGCTGACTTCGGTTAGCTGCTACGACCCCTACGTAAATCAAAAAGACGTATAGTCAGTGGATATGGCTCCGTATATGAGTTCCCTAACAGCTGACCAATTTTAAGAACCTAACTCGTCTTTGTTTGACCATGGCGATGGTTTAAGTGCGAGTATGTCAGAAATTTCAGCACAACGTTAATAGGGTGTAGTGACTCTCGGAGGGTCATAAATCCTAAACCGTAACTCGGATTAAGACGAGGCCTAAACGGAAAATCATCTAATCGAACTGAACTAACTGAAAATCATCTTTCCAGTAGCCCATGTGGCCTGATCAGATACGAATATCAGTGTACAAGTGCTCCGGTGGGGTTCTTGGTGCTTGATGCTCATCACGGTTCTCATCCTTGATGCTTGTAGCTTCAAGTGTACAACTCGTTGATGGTTTAAAATCACTTTTGACCAAGATTCTACCATCAATACACAATATGTTAAGACCAAGTGGTAACACAACTCATTTAAAAGTCTTAGATGGTTGATGAACCAAGGTTACATCATATCCTTAGTCTTAACACAATTTCAAGTCCTATTTACAAACAAAGTTACAAACTTTACATCAATCAAACAAGTATGAACACAATCTAAGTCAAATGAGGTGATGGAACCCTAAGCTAGAGAGCTTGGATCCTATTCACACAAGTTACAAGGTTGCAAAGCTAGAAAGCTTGAACCTTTATTGTTCTTGAAGATCTTGAAGCATAAAGCTTGGATCTTTAAGTTACATGAAGATAACAAACACAAGTTTGAATCTTTTTAACAAAATAACAATATCATAAGTTAGAAAATTTAGATCCAACAAGATATGAAGATTCAAGCTAGAAAGCTTGCATCTTGATTGTTCTTGAAGATCTTGAAGCATAAAGCTTGGATCTTTAAGATACATGAAGATTACAAACACAAGTTTGAATCTTTATAACAAAATAACAAGATTAAAGTAAAAAAAATATAGATCTACAAAGTTGGTAAAGATTCAAAGCTAGAAAGCTTGAATCTTCCATGTTCTTGAAGGATTCATGCTTGAATCAATAAGATATAATCAAGATCAAAGCTAAAAAGCTTGATCTTTAAGAATGATGATGATACACGAATTAGAAAGAGAAAGAAGAAGAAAAAGATCAAAAACTTACAAGTGAGAAATGCTAGAAAGAAAGTAAGAGAGTAAGTGTGTGTGAAATTCAAATGAGAGCATGTGTAAAATGAGAGGAATATGGCTAGTATTTATAGGTAAAATTTTGACATGGATTGATGAGGTGGAGGCCCCTAGGGCCGTGATTTTCAAAGGGGGAGGGGGGAGACACCATTTTGCTTTTTGGTTAGTGGTTGTCTAAAGTATGTACTTATGCTAGGATCTCATGTAACATTATGGATAATCCTTATTCAAATGCTAGTATGACTCATCTAATTAAATGGGAATTTATTTTTTTTATTATGGGTCACTAGTAAATAATACTTGGGCTAATTAATTGGGCCACTAGCTAGTGTAGGGTGGGCTAAGGTCCAATAAGGTAGAAAGTCCAACAAGACTAACTATTGTGATCTACTAAATAATTAATTAAAATTAAGCATCCAAAAGTCCAAGTAATTATTGTTATAAAATAATAATTAATATTTCGCAGTCATAATATTCCGATTACGACAAAAGTCAAACGTGCACGCAGTTCGCTGTTTATTCGAAACGTTAAGTAACACTAACGGTTATAAAGGCTTCAGTTGAACAAGTTAAGTATCCTACGTATTCTAAGGCACGTTTTAACATATAAATAGAAGTAAACCACGTATATCAAGTTTCCAGAGTATAAAGTAACACAGTACGCACAAATACGCAGTTTCGCTAAAATACAAAGCACAAAAGCAAGTCGAAAAAGTCGGGTCGTTACATGCAGGAACACCCCAATTCGGTTTGGCACCACTATTTGATTAAACAAATAGAATGTTGTGTTCCCTAGGTGTTGACAAAGTATAACCCATGTCTGCACATGCGTTAAACTTATGCATTCCCACGTGGTCTTGTAAGGTCACTTGTCAGTCGCCGACGCGTGTCCTTTTCTGTTCAACTTTGTCTTTAACTTCTGTTGAATAGTGCAATTGATGTAGACCACTCGGGAAACTACTATACTTATAATGGAGCATAGCTGTCTTGTGTAGTAAGCTGCATTCCAGCTGTGCTGGTTCTTCATTGCTGAGACACTTGATATTCTTGAATTGCTGAGTACACATCCTGTGCTGATTAAAGAACACTGTCTACCTTGTGCTGGTAGACTGAGCAGCAAACTAAACATCCGATACAACAATACCTGCTGTCTATACATAAACAAACTTATGCTGGCTGCACATAACATTTTAGTGCAAATAAATTACAGTTTTGTCATAATTAAATCCTTAATTATTTTGGGGACTCAACACAATAATTCCACTAGAGAAGCCATTGTCCAGCAAATACTTTGTTAAGGTATCGTACCATGCACACGGTGCTTGCTTCAGACCATATAAAGCTTTCTCTGTAGTGACCCGAACTTTTCCATGTTTATATATATTAATTGAGATTGATATTTACATGATTAAATGTTTCCAACATGTTAAGCAATCAAACTTGTTAAGACTTGATTAATTGAAATATGTTTCATATAGACAATTGACCACCCAAGTTGACCGGCGATTCACGAACGTTAAAACTTGTAAAAATGACATGACGATATATATATATGGATATACATATGGTTAACATGAGATTATGATAAGTAAGTATCTCCATAAGTATATTAACAATGAGTTATATACATATAAACAAGACTACTAACTTAAGGATTTCGAAACGAGACATATATGTAACGATTATCGTTGTAACGACATTTAAATGTATATATATCATATTAAGATATATTAATATATCATAATATCATGATAATATAATAATTTAACATCTCATTAGATATAATAAACAATGGGTTAACAACATTAATTGAGATCGTTAACTTAAAGGTTTCAAAACAACACTTACATGTAACGACTAACGATGACTTAACGACTCAGTTAAAATGTATATACATGTAGTGTATTTAGATGTATTAAAATACTTTTGGAAGACTTCAAAACATATATCAAAACACTCATACTTAACAAAAATGGTTACAGTTACTTTCCCATTCTTTTCTTTCATCAAGAATTCTAGTCGTATTCTTACCCGTATTATACACAGCTTCAAAACGTACTTACTATGGGTATATACCAATAGGAACTAGCATGGGATTCCACTCTTGATTATGTCATGTATGACTAATCAATTTTAACTTCTACCATGAGCTAGTCAACTAACTAGAACTCCTTTTAACCCTACTCACCACTCACCAATTACCACTCATCATTCACTCCATTTCACTTCCAATTCTCTTTCTAATTCTCTCTCAACACACACACACACTATTATGAACGTATTTTTCCAGTAGTTAATCATCATCTTCATCAAAAATCACTTCAATAATCAAGCTATAATCATCATAGGAAGAACACTTCAAAAATCCCTTCAAGTTTACTAATTTACTTCCAAGCTTTCTAATCCATTCCAAGTAATCATCTAAGATCAAGAAACCTTTGTTATATACAGTAGGTTATCTTTCTTATTCAAGATAATATTCATATTCAAACTTTGATTCAATTTCTATAACTATAAACTATCTTAATTCGAGTAAAAATCTTACTTGAACTTGTTTTTGTGTCATGGTCCTACTTCAAGAACTTTCAAGCCATCCAAGATCCTTTGAAGCTAGATCATTTCTTGTCACTTCCAGTAGGTTTACCTACTAAACTTGAGGTAGTAATGATGTTCATAACATCATTCGATTCATATATATAAAACTATCTTATTTGAAGGTTTAAACTCGTAATCACTAGAACATAGTTTAGTTAATTCTAAACTTGTTCGCAAACAAAAGTTAATCCTTCTAACTTGACTTTCAAAATTAACTAAACACATTTTCTATATCTATATGATATGCTAACTTAATGATTTAAAACCTGGAAACACGAAAAACACCGTAAAACCGGATTTACGCCGTCGTAGTAACACCGCGGGCTGTTTTGGGTTAGTTAATTAAAAACTATGATAAACTTTGATTTAAAAGTTGTTATTCTGAGAAAATGATTTTTATTATGAACATGAAACTATATTAAAAAATTATGGTTAAACTCAAAGTGGAAGTATGTTTTCTAAAATGGTCATCTAGACGTCGTTCTTTCGACTGAAATGACTACCTTTACAAAAACGACTTGTAACTTATTTTTTCGACTATAAACCTATACTTTTTTTATCTAGATTCATAAAATAGAGTTCAATATGAAACCATAGCAATTTGATTCACTCAAAACGGATTTAAAATGAAGAAGTTATGGGTAAAACAAGATGGGATAATTTTTCTCATTTTAGCTACGTGAAAATTGGTAACAAATCTATTCCAACCATAACTTAATCAACTTGTATTGTATATTATGTAATCTTGAGATACCATAGAAACGTATACAATGTTTCGACCTATCATGTCGACACATCTATATATATTTCGGAACAACCATAGACACTCTATATGTGAATGTTGGAGTTAGCTATACAGGGTTGAGGTTGATTCCAAAATATATATAGTTTGAGTTGTGATCAATACTGAGATACGTATACACTGGGTCGTGGATTGATTCAAGATAATATTTATCGATTTATTTCTGTACATCTAACTGTGGACAACTAGTTGTAGGTTACTAACGAGGACAGCTGACTTAATAAACTTAAAACATCAAAATATATTAAAAGTGTTGTAAATATATTTTGAACATACTTTAATATATATGTATATATTGTTATAGGTTCGTGAATCAACAGTGGCCAAGTCTTACTTCTCGACGAAGTAAAAAATCTGTGAAAGTGAGTTATAGTCCCACTTTTAAAATCTAACATTTTTGGGATGAGAATACATGCAGATTTTATAAATGATTTACAAAATAGACACAAGTACGTGAAACTACATTCTATGGTTGAATTATCAAAATCGAATATGCCCCTTTTTATTAAGTCTGGTAATCTAAGAATTAGGGAACATACACCCTAATTGACGCGAATCCTAAAGATAGATCTATTGGGCCTAACAAACCCCATCCAAAGTACCGGATGCTTTAGTACTTCAAAATTTATATCATATCTGAAGGGTGTCCCGGAATGATGGGGATATTCTTATATATGCATCTTGTTAATGTCGGTTACCAGGTGTTCACCATATGAATGATTTTTATCTCTATGTATGGGATGTGTATTGAAATATGAAATCTTGTGGTCTATTGTTACGATTTGATATATATAGGTTAAACCTATAACTCACCAACATTTCTTGTTGACGTTTAAAGCATGTTTATTCTCAGGTGAATACTAAGAGCTTCCGCTGTTGCATACTAAAATAAGGACAAGATTTGGAGTCCATGTTTGTATGATACTGTGTAAAAACTGCATTCAAGAAACTGATTTCGATGTAACATATTTGTATTGTAAACCATTATGTAATGGTCGTGTGTAAACAGGATATTTTAGATTATCATTATTTGATAATCTACGTAAAGCTTTTTAAACCTTTATTTATGAAATAAAGGTTATGGTTTGTTTTAAAAATGAATGCAGTCTTTGAAAAATGTCTCATATAGAGGTCAAAATCTCGCAACGAAATCAATTAATATGGAACGTTTTTAATCAATAAGAACGGGACATTTCATTCTCCAAGTAGTAGACGTGGTTTGGATGAATGGGATCGACAAAGCCTTCTGGTTGATCAACATAAACTTCCTCTTGAAGATGACCATTCAGAAAAGCAGTTTTGACATCCATTTGAAACACCGTGAGCTTCATATGAGAAGCAAATGAAAGGAAAATACGAATAGCCTCAATCCTAGCAACTGAAGCAAACATTTCGTCATAATCAATACCCTCTTTTTGTCGATATCCCTTGGCCACAAGACGTGCCTTGTTTCGAACCACAATTCCATCAGAATCCTTCTTGTTCTTAAAAATCCACTTAACCCCTATTGTTCGTTGACCCGTTAGTCTTGGAACTAATCTCCATACTTTCGAACGATCAAATTGACTAATCTCTTCTTGCATTGCTACTACCCAGTTTGGATCTAGTAAAGCTTGAGCAACAGTTGTTGGTTCAATCTTACTAAGAAAGGCAGTGTATAAACACATATTCCGAGTCGCCCTTCTAGTTGAGACTGGAGCAGATGCATCACCAATGATAAAATCAATTGGAGGACTTTTAGTCCATCGGTTGTTATGTGGAAGAGGTTGTACATCAGTGGTATCCGTTGGAACATCAACCGTGGTTGACATTGAGCCTTGATCCGCTTGATCTGATGTAACACCATATAATGGATTCAATTGAGTATCTCGAGAAATAACTAGAGTTGTATCAATTGATGAATCTTGAATTGGTTCAAGATTACCTATATCTGGAGGTGGGAGGGAGGATGAAGAAGCAACGGGTGAATCAGTTGGTGTTGTATCTTCATCAAAAAGACTTGATTGAGTCTCCACAGTAGTGGACTGTGATGGTGTAACTGGTACGGTTTGAACATTTGTATTCCGTTGAGGAGCATAAAGATTATCAAACAAGATATCCAGTTCCTCTGTTGTTACCCTAGGAACACCCTTCTTCAAGAAAATTGAGTTTTGCGCGAAAGAAGTAATAGCCAGGTTAGGATCAGGTTTTGAACTGAGTTGATCAAAAGCCATTCCCGATAATTCATCAAACCTTACATTAATGCTTTCCTTGATCGTCTTTGTCTGTTTGTGATAAACACGATAGGCAACTTTGTTCGAAGAATAACCAAGAAATATGGCCTGTTCGCCATGAGGATCAAACTTTCCGAGGCTGTCAAAATCGTTAAGCACATATCATATACAACCAAAGACATAGAAATATTTGACATTCGGGCGTCTATCATATAGTAACTCATAAGGAGTTTTATCAAAACGTTTATTAATGATGCAGCAATTTTGGGTATAACATGTAGTAGGAATGGCTTCCCCCCACATTTTCAGAGGTAGTTTGGAGTAAGCAAGCATCGTTCGAGCTGCTTCGCACAACGTACGATTACGTCGTTCGACTACTCCATTTTGTTGAGGGGTTTGTGTAGCAGAGAACTGATGTTCAATGCCTTGGTCTTTCAAATAACTATCAAGCAGGTCATTCTTAAATTCCGTCCCATTATCAGTTCAAATACTCTTAACATGTTTGTTAAAAGAGCGTTGAGTCTTTTTAATGAACTCAATGATAATGGCGGGGGTTTCTGACTTTGTTCGTAGAAGGAAAATCCATGTAAATCGGGTATAATCATCAATAATGACAAGCACATGTATCCGGCCACTAAGACTAGAAATCCTCATGGGTCCACATAAGTCCATATGCAATAACTGCAAGGACGATGAAGTACTAGGGTGTTGCTTAAGTGGATGATTATTCTGTTTCAGTTTACCCATTACACATGATGGACATACATGATGCCTATCATATTGAAAGCTTGGAATACCATCAACTAAGTCTTTAGAGAAGAGTCGATTAATACCCTTGTAATTCAGGTGAGACATCCGGTGATGACATAACCATGAATTTTCCTTTGTTGAACGAGTGACCAAACACATGGTTCCATGTGATGGTGCATCATTAAGGTCAATAGTATAAAGTGAAGCACAACGTTTACCAACAAGGAGATCATTTCCATCGGTGGATTGCACTGAGCATTGACGACGTTCAAACAAAACCTTAAGATCTCCGTCACAAAATTGGCTGACACTAAATAAACTGCACCCCAAACCCTCAACATATGAGACCCATTTGATCGTTATGCCATTTTTCACAAAATCTCCATAAACCGTTATTGCTGCAAGCTCAACATTTCCAAAAGTAACCGTTCCTAGGAATTTGTCAACGAAATTGACAAGCAAGGATTTATCGCCCGTCATGTGTCGAGAGCAACCAGAATCGATATACCAAACCCAAACATCGAAACCCTGTAAACATTAATTTCCTAGAGTTTAGGTACCCAAAGTTTCTTGGGTCCTTTAAGGTTAGTACCAACAATAAACTTTGGATCAACAATGAGATAATCACGGCATCATGCAATTTAGACAATAAAGCATCATTTAAAACTACATTACATGAAGTATCATACGCAATATCAAGTTTTACATCGTTATCAGAGGTCTTAACACACAACTTATTCCAAGTAGATGTTTTATTCACAGACGAAAATCGAAAAACATGAGATGATTTCCTAGGTCGACTAGCAGATTTCTTTGGTTTAGTTGCTACTTTCTTAGTCGTGGACTTAGGAACCCATACAGACTTGTAAGTCAAATTTGGATTATAACCTGTGACATGAAAAACACCTCTATTAGTTAGACGTCCAAACTTTTCAGTTGACACATGAGATGATTGATTTTGCAAAATTTCCAATTGATTTTACGTTCCTTTGCATTATACTCACTCAAATCAGGTTTTGGACTCTTATGTTGTGTTGACTTGACTGATTTTGGTAAAAGACTTTCCTTTGATTGATTTGACATTGGAATCATAGGAATCTTTTCAGTTAACACAGAACCATTTTGAGAATGAACTTTCTTGACAACAAATTGTGTTGAAGGTGCAACTTTTGAAACACGTTTACCAATTTGAGAACGTAATGAGTTTTTAAAAATAGTAATGGGTTTTGCATCCGTAGATGTTGTTGTTCCCTTCCCCTTCTTATAAATCACACCAACATATTCAGACACATTGGTTTCAACAGTAGATGATTGCTTAAGTGTGTTAGCCTGTTTCAGTTGAATTATTTTTGTTTTAAGCTCTTAATTTCAAGACATAATTCCTCTGCAGAAACAAGCACTTCACCTTTCGTAAAATCATAAGTACATTTTTTCTTAGGAAGTGAAGGCAATTTATCACAGAAAGCAAGCATTTATTCTAATGATTGACACTTAAGTTGCAAATCAACATTTTCCTTTTCAACTATACCTAATATACATTTCAAGTTTCGTACAACATGTATGTTTTCATAAAATTCATTAATTGTTATGTCAAAGTCTATCATGTTTTCAACATTTGGTTCATCTTGAGGTTCTACCTTTACATCTAAATCAGGTTGACCTAGGGATTCTGTCTCAAAGAAGACAGTTTGTTCATGTGCTAGGTCTTCACGGAAAACATTATCAGAAAATGCAGGCAAAGCTGGTAGAATTGGTTTCACATCAAAAATTGGTTCATCAAACACCTCATCTATGGCAATAATGCTAGAACTAGGTTTGTTAAACACTTCATTCTCAATCATTAAAATATATTACTCTAGCATGAGTGTTGGTATATAAACCAGTCTACGCTTAGGCACATAATTTTCACGTTGCATATTCTTTTCAGTTTCAACAAGTTCCTTCAAGAAATCGGGATTTGATTTACCCATTTTAGCATTGATTTTCTCATACATTAAGCTAATTTGATGGTATTTCCTAGATTTGCGATTAACAATAATATCTTCAAAATCAGCATCTGAAGCAGGCACAAAATGATATGGTAAACCAGATTGAAAGTAATTAGAATGGTATAATCCTGGAATCTTTTTGAAAGCATTTTCTAAGATCTTAGGATCTTCATAACCCAACCCCCACTTGTCACCATGAATTATTTTTGGTCTATTCATGAAAATTGTTTGTTTTGAAAGTTCCATATTCATGATAGCTTTGGATTGATCTGCTCGATAGAGTTTTTCCTCATATCGAGCAAGTTGTGCTTTCATTTGAAAAGACTCTTTTGACAACGAAGAGATTTCAGAGTTCTTTTCAATGATGGTGTTTTCCAATTGAATAATTTTCTTGTTTAGCTTTGAAAGTGTGGGTTCATGTTGAGTTTTCAAATCAGAAAGATCTTTTTCTAGAAATTGAACTTTTTCTGCAAGCCGTTCCGATTTTAGACGATAATTTGTCCTTTCGACCTTAATCGGATGAACTGATTTTTTTAGATCTTCCAACTCAGTTTCCGTGGAGCTGAGTTGGACAGTCAATCTTTGCAATTCCGATTGTAATTTAGATGAAGATGGTTTGGTCTCAAAAAGTTTGATTTTATCTTTTAAAACCTTGTTTTCAGATTTTAAACCTTTGACTTCTTTTGACATTGAGACCAAATTCTTCATCATGTCATTTTGCACTTTGATAAAATCAGGTGGAATTTCGGATGATTATACCTCATCATCATCAGATGCTGAGTTAGAATTCTCCATTGCTTCCGTAGCTTTGATGAGCTAAGTCACCTTGCAAACATTTGCATGTTCAACCTCTGAATCTGAATCGTCAGTCCAGTTAAACCAAGTATCATCAACCAGTTTCAGCTCTCCCCCAGTTTCTATAATCTTAGCCAACAACATTTTCTTCTGGTAGTAAGCTGCATCCTTCTTCTTAGGCATCTTGCACTCACGAGAGTAATGACCAGCTTTGCCACAATTGAAACAGATTGAAACATCCTTCTTAGAATCATTAGCACGTTGTTGTTGTTTTGATTGATGAGCTTTCTTGTAGTACGAGGAAGATGATGAATTCTTGCGTTGATTGCTTGATTTGCCTTTGAACTTGTATTTGTTCAAGGCTTTTGTGAACATGGCTGCCATCTTGACTAATTCAAGGTGAGAATCATCAACATCAGATAGATTCAATTCTTCAAAATCAGTTGAATCTTCAACAAGCACTTTCTTGGACAAGCTTTTGGAAGTTGTAAATGATTTGCTCTTCGTTTTGGCAATGAGAGCAAGAGGATCAATTGGAGATGACTCTTTCCTTCCTTTTTGAAGTTTAGAAACTTCAGGTTGGTAATGCATAAGAACTCCAACAAGCTCATGAATAGTCAACTTGTCAATCTCTTTGGTTGATCGAACAATGGTTCCATAAGGAAGCCAATCAACATTGAGCTTTTTGAGAAATTTCATGTTGACTTCAGCATTTACTTTTATGATCTTGCACCTTTTCAACTCATTGAGAACACCATTGAAACGACGGTAGGTATCCTTGAGTGGTTCATCAGGTTCCTGCTTGAAATCTTCATAAAATCCCAGAACCTTATTCAGTTTAGTAACATCTGACATGTCATAACCTTCTTGCTGTCGTTTGATCTCATCCCATATATCTTTTGATGTTGTGTTGCTATCAATATTTTCAAACAACTCATACGGGATAGCTTGCATAACAATGTTCTTTGCCTCTATATCACCCTGAGCTCTCTCACGTTTATCACCAGAAAGTTTATAGACTGGAATTGGCATACTTGTATCCGGATGATAATCTACAACTGGACCATCTCTCAGAGAAGCCCAAATGTACTTTGCTTTCTCACCCTTGTAGTCTATGTACTGAGTGATACGGTGAGGCCACTGAGTGTACTTTCCATCAAACGATATTGGAGGACGGGAATCTGATCCAATGATCAAAGTATCTTGAGTAGACATCTTGAAAATGAGGTAGATTCGGTATTACTCAAATCTAAGATGAAAAATCACAACAATCTAACACAAATGTCAGATTCAGTAATTGATTCGGTACTGTAGCAGATTCGGTACAGATTCTGTACTGTAGCAGATTCGGTAAACCAAATTCTGTATCAGAAACTGATCAGAAATACAAGTAACACACCCAGATTCGGTATAGATTCTGTAACCACACGATTTGTAGCCTGAGAACACTTATAACCAATGAATTAAGTGATACCGAGATTCTGATTTGGTATCTGACTCGGTAGTCAGATTCTGTATAAATTTGAATTCAAACACAATTCAATTCCTTTGAATTAGATTCTGTAACCTTGATGCACAAGGAAACAAGTTAGTATCACACAAAATATCAAAGATACCGAATGTATAGGATACCGAATGTCAACTATAGCAGTTGACAATACCGAGTCTAAGTATGAAAACTTAGAATTCAAACGAATCCTTTCTCAAATCACACCAATTTGCTACGTATGATCAAACCGAATGTGATAGAATCACAAACACACCACAATCTGCAACACTGAATGAGAATTAATAGCTTTAAAGCAGACTCGGTATGGCAGTTACGATACTGAATGTGTATCAAATCTTCAAAACTTGAAGAATTGATTAAATTAAACCGTCAGAAATGTGATTAAACACCTCACGATCACAACTGAAACCTCAAATCTTTACTTAACTACAGAATCAAGCTGTAATTGATGAATACCGAGAGTTTTAGCCACGAACTCTAAAAATCAACTTGATTCTCCATAATTGATGTTAAAAAGCTGTAATGATGATTAAAACTCTTTCTAGTCAACCTAATACACCTTCGCTGAACTTATCACAGAAATCTGAACGTTAGATTATCAGATTCGATTATACCGAATCTGATTCAATATACCGAGAGTGTTCAGATTCTATAATCTTCTATCTCTGGATCAATCTAGTGATGTAATATCACTCCCTGGAAGCTCTGATACCAAATGATAGGTCAGATCATGTTGATATTAGAAGAAAAGACAAGTTAGAATGAGATTCGGTAAGTGTGAAGGAGATTTGGTATTAGAGAGAATTAACAAGATTTACATTCCACAGCTTCTAGAACTCGGTTACAATGCAATGGCTATCTAATTAGGACTACTTAGGTTCCTTATATAGCCCTCTTCTAAGGAACCATCAATTAAGCTTATTTCACATTAACACTATACAACTTCGGGGTCCTAACAATCTATTCTAGTCTTAACCATAAATCAGATGAGTGGACCAAAATGATAGAAGGAAGAGTAGAAACCCTGATAGGATGATGCGCGATTAACAAGCTAGACTTGTTTTACCAGCAGCATCAACAGTACTGTTAGCATCACCAGCACAGTCAGTGCCGTCAGCATCGTCAGAATTAGCAGCACCTATAACATCACAAACTCTGCCAGTTCAAGAATCACCGTGGACATCATTACGAATCAATAATAAATCTTTCGTACTAAGCTATTATGAATGAATTAAATAAGGGTAGATAATACTCGATTAAATTCATACTACTAAGATGTACACCCTTCCTTAACGACCATCATTAACTACAATCTCTATTTCAATTCAATAAATTCCAGGTCATAATAAGCCAAGTGTACTATTCAAATACATGTTTGATATTACACTTTCATTTTCACCGTACTCGAAACTTTCTAAAAAACATCATTCATATATTGCGAAGTTCACAAGAATTCCACGAGCACCAACATCATTCACTAAAAATGAATAATGAAGTATTAATTCATAATTTCCTTTACGTTAAAGAAATACTCCACTAAGATTACGTAATTTCTAAAGTTTTAGAGATTATTCATTTATAATTCTAGCTGAAAATCAAATGAGTTTAATTTAATATTAACTCATTAAATCTGTATTATATCTGAAGAAAATATAAATATGTTTTCATAAAGACTGTAATAAAATTCATTTGTAGAAAATATTATTTGTGAAATTTTTTTTAACGGGTAGGTAATACCCGAGAGATATATAAATTCACAGTTAATATGTTACATCTTTTGAATCTGATTCTGTAATCATCAATTATACTCACTACTTTCACAACAATATACATTCTTTCATAAAAATCAAAACAACCATACTCATTCAAATCCAATTGCATATTCTGATTTTAAGTCGAGATATAACCGATATCATCACTCTTAGATCCCTACAGCTTTCCAAGTTATACTTTAACTTCAAAACTGTGCTAGAACATTAATTCTATTCATAAAACCCAGAAAAATATTCGTATCATTCAGATTTCTAGAACATCATATGTATATTAATGATTATAATATGTGTTCAAACCCTTCGAAATTCCTGAAGACATTTCAAATAATGAACAATTGAGATGATGATCCAACCACATATTACCCACAGTCTTGTAACTGAAAAACTCTCGAAACCAAAGTCATAGTTTAACACGTATCCGTGTCAGACCCTTTGGCATTTATTAGCTAAAATAACTTTGCAATCCCTTTCCAAAGTAGTCAGTTTTATCACAGCTACAGCAAGTCAACTCTGACTTTTCAGTCGAAACAGCCTTATTAAAACCTTGATATATACGTTGCCCTTTTCACCATCATTACCGGGGAACCGTTTATGTTCCACCACATTAGCAATAAACTTACCAACAACTTCACTGATCTTTGACTTTCTGAAAATTCATTATATTTATCGAAACCCCATCATTTACTCATCCGTATCTGGTAGTAAGAATTTTCATGCCAATTACTGGGAATTAGCAATCAGTATTTTGAAATCTCGCATCATGTCTACGCCAACAGGTGTAGGGGTACATATAATGTCTATCTCCTAGACTTACATACTTCGAATGTGAAGTTTCTGAAAAACACCCCAATCTACGATTTAGTTCTCTGAATTTTTGGAAAAGCTGAATGAAACAGCAGAAACTGTAGACAACTGTAATAGTCAAAAGTTTGATGATAAAGAGTAGTGTGTTGGCAAAGCTCAGAAAAAGAGAAGGGTTGGAACTCGAAAACGGATTGAGCAAACCATGAAGGAGGCTGTGCACAAATCACAAGGACGAAATCTACCTTCAAAGAATCCAAATGATTCAGTGTCTGCTGAAATCCTTAGCAAATACCTTGCTGCTTACTCTAAAACCCTTGTGGTCAATATTCTTCATCATCCTCTTATCTTAAATATTCTAAGATATCATCGTATCTTCCCTTATAAATATCCTCCATATTTCTGAAGATATTTCATAACCATTCTTATCTGAAATCATTTATCCCCTCGCGTTATCTGTATCACATCATAAAGGAAACTATTTAGTTTCTAAATTCTGAAACCTTCAAGTTTGAAGTATGAATGTTTTTGAAGTAGTGTTGAAAACTGAAGCATGAATTAGTATAATATAATGACACTTGATCAACGTGATTATATTACAATAAGTCATGATGAGTTTCTAAATAGAATGTGATGATTTACAGATCATAATGTCATCATGTGCTATGTTACACGACTCTTGTATTCTTCTTAAACTCTAAACATATCAAGAAAATATTTTCTTGATGATTCGGTCTTTTCCGGGATATTCTGGTAATTAGACAAATCAAGATCGTGCCATTACAATTTCCTTCTTAGAACATTAACTATGTTCATTCCGAAATTCATATCTACAAATTCTGAACCATTACATGCGATGCTTAATGGATAGAAGAGAAAACAAAGAATGAAGCTCCGAAATAAAAATGGTAGTATAAATCGTAGCAAATAGGAGAGAGCATTAACTATGGATGTCAATGATTATAGAAAAATAGAAGCAGGGACTCCGAAAAATAAGAAAAGATATAAAGCCCGACGACAACACATAAATTACAAACCGTGTATATCAATAAGTATTGCAATGTAAAGACACGGGAGAATTAAAAACACTATAAACCAAGAGTATAATAGAAGTGAATAGATTCCTCCGGTGGAAGATGAAAAAGAAGAACGATAGATATGAAAGTTAGGAGTATATCAAGAATCAGAACTGGATGAATCATATTAACGAATACTTTAAAGTATGAGTTGAGGGAGAAAGAATAGAAGGTGTGAGTTGTAAAGAAATAAAGGGGGTGGATTTATAGAAAATACCCGACAGAGTAATCAAAATAGATGATCGCATTTAAAGCGGATCCAAATTTCCTTGATTACCGAAGAATCAAATCTTATTACGAAGATTTTCTCCAAATCCCTTGAACTCTGGAAATCAATCCTATCTATGTCAAAATATATGATGAACCTACATTTACTCACTTCACTCTTTTGTGATAGCTTCACTCGTACTCTTCACAAAATCAAATTATCTTGTCAATATTACTCGACGATGATAAAACTCTAATTTTTAGCTCGTATGCGTCATGAAAACATATGTACTGTCAGCCATGACCATTCCAATCAAATTTTGGGATGAAATTTCTTTAACGGGTAGGTACTGTGACAACCTGAAAATTTCCGAACAAATTTAAACTTGATCTTTATATGTTTTCGACACGATAAGCAAAGTCTGTAATGTTGAAATCTCAAAAACTTTGAACTCTGTTCATGTAATCAATTACCCTTCGATTGCTCTTGACGATTCACGAACAATTATGTGTAAATAGATATGTATGAATATATACATATGTGTGATTATTAAATTGAGATATTAACAAAACATTAAACGGTTTGATTGACATGAAAATATATTAGGAAATCTATTTTATGACTTGTAAACGTTAGCAAAATATTAAACGTATAACATTATACTTATTCGTTATAGATAAACGTCTACGTAACAAAAACGTGTTATGTGAAAAGTGTGTATATATATATATATATATATATATAAAGTGTGTATATATATATATATATATATAAACAAAGCATATTGAACGTATATTTGAGCGGCTTCGAATACAATTAATAGATATAGTAATACTTGATTATTATTAAACCAGTTAATACAAACTTATGAGGATAAACGTAAGTTCTAGTAATAAATTATGTGATATGAATATAATTAGTTTTAGAATAAACCTTATGATAGTTATTTGATTTAGTTCCAAACGTACGAGAACTTTTTTCAGTCTAAAAGAATTCTATTACTAAAACGTTTCATAATGTACTTTGAAATCTAATTAAAGTTTTATGCTATATATATTAAATCACATTTACATATATACATATTGTTGTAAAGATATAAAACGTGTTATGATATATTTCCAAAGATTGTCACATGTTACAATATGTCAAGATATATATTATTAAAGTTATTATCATTACTTTTTATTATAAATTTTAATAAATTATATATAACTAATAGAGTGTCGCGTCTTCTTTAAAAACGAATATAACTTTATATATAAAACCACTTTTGACATTTCATTACTGAGTCATTGTAATAAAAATAAAGGTTTTAAGGTTACCCTGAATTTTAGAATCTTTCTAGAAACTTTTTGACAAATCATCCATAACAATGGTCCGTGATTCAATAATATATAGATAAATATAACGAGAAACAAAAACATATTTTGAAACTTGTGAGGTGTTAAAAATAAACTTTGGCGCATAAATGAATTATATCAAATTAAGTTTTAAAGTGTAAACGATACGTGTTAATGTGTTATATTATTTTTCTAAACAAATTTAAAACGTACTTTGAAATATAATTAGTTTTGAAAAACTAAATTTTATATTATTAAATAAATATATCAATTACATACGATACGTACGGATTTATATTTTTAATGAATATGTGTGTGTATATATATATATATATATATATATATATATATATATATATATATATATATTACAAAGTGATTTAATATAATGTTAACATAGTTATATAACGCTTTGATTTAAAATAAAATTTTTATATATATTTTAGTAAGTAACGAGACGTCGGTTTTTAGAATCAAATGACCAAAACACTTAAATGATCAACTTACACTTTGAGTATTATGGTTATTAATGAACTAAGTTTAATTATCGTGAAAGGTACACGTCGCGAAACATAAAATACTAGTTTTCTAAACGTATGAAAATGCGTTCAAGAAACCGAAACCAGGACATAAGTCAAGTGACAACGTACGACTTATCGGAACTAAAGTATAAATTAACCATACACATAAATATAATATATTATATAATTAATTATATAAATAAAATATATTATATATATAAAAATATAAACGAGTGTCGGCAGCCTTTAAAATGCAATTGTGAGCTGGACAAAGAGGCCATGCGATCGCATGGCCATTGCCCACATAAACCATGCGGTCGCATGGTGTAGTAGGTGAGCTCCAATCCTTTAAATGTCAAACGTTTTGCATTTCTGAATCATTCTTTTATCCCTCTCGATCTCTCTCAATATATATATATATATATATATATATATATATATTAATATATTATTATTATTATTATTATTATTATTATTATTATTATTATTATTATTATTATTATTATTATTATTATTATTATTATTATTATTATTATTATAAGGATAATTATTATTATTAATCTTAGTACTCGAAGTATTATTAGTATTAGTATTTACATAAAATACTACGAAAAGGTTCTGCTCCCGTGTTTTCAAAATGGGTTTTATGAGCGGAATAGAGCTAAGGAAATTATGAGTTATAGCTATGGAGGTTATGGGTATGGATCGGGGGTATGCTCGTGAATCAAATCTAATGTTTATCATCTCCGTTGCGTCTACGTACTTTCCTGCAATATTGAATCCCAATATTGATACGTGAGCACTCATAACTTAACTATTATATATTAATAGTGTATCCCTGACTAGTGCTCGAGTATATAGGATTATGCATGCTTGTATGCTTAATATTGTCGTTAGCTATTTTATGATACATCACGAATTTGATACATATGCGATTGAGATAAGGTATATGATATGCATGTCGTTGGAAAGCTGGCGAAAAATTAATAACTTTTCATTTAGAAAGCATATGGTTTCGATGAACGGATTAAAAGATATAGTCAACTGAATTTTCGTTAATTTTTAGTATTATTATTGTTAAAATGATTATTATTACGATCGTCGTTATTATCTTCGTTATCATTATTATCTAATAATAATAATTATTAATATTATTATTATTATTATTATTATTATTATTATTATTATTATTATTGTTGTTGTTGTTGTTATTATTATTACTATCATTTAATATAAGTATTATTATTAAAAATTGTTATTATTATTATTATTATTAATACTATAGTTATTATCAATAAGGTTATTATTAATATTATTATCATTATTATTATTATTATTATTATTATTATTATTATTATTATTATTATTATTATTATTATTATTATTATTATTATTATAATTATTAGTATTATCATTAATATTATTATTATACTTATTAGTATCATTATCATTAAAACTAATAATAGTATCACCTAATTATTATGATTGCTATTATTATCATTATTATGAACGCGTTATAAAAGAGGACCAAAAGCTATTAAACAAATCGATTAGGAAATAATGAGTATGAGTATCATGATAAAATTAAAACATTGTAAGATATTGATTTAGATAAAAATATTGTTTTCAGTATTTTTATCATTATTATTATTTTTAAAAGTATTATTAATATTAAAATTATTATTTTTACTAAAATTATCATTTTTTATAGAAATATCATCTTCATTATAAAATATCATTATTATTATCATTTTAGTATTATTATTAAAAATTATCATTTCAAATAGAATTATTATTTTTATAAAATATTATTATTATTATTACAGTTAATAATAAAAAGCATCGTTATTATTAAGATGATTATGATTAGAACTATCTTTTTATTTTAATTAATATCATCATTAGTAAATATAATTATTGTTATTATTATTATTAGTAGAATAATAATTATTATTATTACAAAATAATACAACTTTTACTTATTATTATTATTATCAATATTATTTTATCAAATAGATATGTGATACAAAGATATTTTTACCACACGTAATATAATTACATTAATAATACATACCACTATATTTTTGTAATATTAAGTGAATTTTATAAATTTTATTACTTAAGATATATAAAAGTATATTTTTATTATATATAAAATTTAATATAAATTTTTATTTATTAATAAATGATTTATATTATTACTTTAAATAAAATATGTTAAATATATTTAAATATATAAAATGACTATACTTAAGTTATATAATAATCATGTATAGATTTTAGAAGTCATTTTTGGATCAAGTTAACTTTTGTTGACTTTTGCATATTAATCTCGAGAATTAGGATTGTGATACACTGCGGTTTGACCTAAATTGTTAGACATATATTGACCAACATATAAATATATATAATTAATATAGGTTCGTGAATCCGAGGCCAACCTTGCACTTGTTCAGTGACGTCATATGTATTTTACTACGAAATACAGTATTGTGAGTTTCATTTGCTCCTTTTTAAATGCTTTTGCAATATATATTTTTGGGACTGAGAATACATGCGCTGCTTTTATAAATGCATTACGAAATACACACAAGTAATCGAAACTACATTCTATGGTTGGATTATCGAACCGAATATGCCCCTTTTTAGCTTGGTAGCCTAAGAATTGGTGTTTATGATAATTGCCACCAATTGACGCGAATCCTAAAGACAGATCTATCGGGCCCAACAAGCCCCATCCGAGTTACGGATGCTTTAGTACTTCAATTTATCATATCCGATGAGAGTCCGGAATGATGGGGATGTTCTATATGCATCATGTTAAGGTCGGTTACCAGGTGTTCAATCCATATGAATGAAATTTAAACACTTGCGAGTGTATGATTATTGAATAAATGAAATCTTGTGGTCTATTAAAATTATGGAAATGATTGATTACGATAAACTAATGAACTCACCAACCTTTTGGTTGACACTTGAAAGCATGTTTATTCTCAGGTATTAAAGAAATCTTCCGCTGTGCATTTGCTCATTTTAGAGATATTACTTGGAGTCATTCATGACATATTTCAAAAGACGTTGCATTCAAGTCGTTGAGTTCAATAAAGATTATTATTAAGTAAATGACATATTAGGTCATTTATAGTTTGGGTATTATGAAATGGTATGCATACCTGTCAACTTTCGATGTAATGAAAGGTTCTCTTTTGAAAACGAATGTAATGTTTGTAAAACGTATCATATAGAGGTCAAAACCTCGCAATGTAACCATATGTTATTATATTCGTCCTTAAGAATTCGGACGGGTCGTCTCATAACCCCTCACCTCCTCCCTTACAGGTTTTGGATCTTAGTGCTGGTAGGGACGGGAGTCGGGCTGACGATATGTTTGACAAGATGAACTCTGATGTCTTAACTTTTCTAATATATGTAGTTAGTCGTTTAACGTAACACCTGTGGTTTTTAATTAAGTAATTAACTAGTTGATTTGTGATAATCATGTTTGTAATTGAATAACGGTATTTATGTGAATTAAGTCTTCTGATGTGATTTAAAAAAAAAGGTGTTACACCTTCTCGGCGGCGTTTAATCTCGGAATCTTATTGGCTCTGTTTTTTACGTTCACCGACCATTCACAAAGTTCAACAAACCGTGCCGGTAGTCCTTTCCTATCAACGAAAAAGAATGACTCCCGCCACTCTTTCACACAAGTATCCAGGTCACCGGTAGAATTGAACAACGCTCTCTGTTTGATGGAAAACCATCCAATCTTAGACCTTGAGATGGAGAAACAGTATCGAAACATACGAACAGTCGAAAGCATATGATAATGGTTAAGGTACATCTCCCACATTACAAATTTCTGGTACGCATTAGGATATACCTGGGCAGGCGCCATCCCATAGTCCGTAAAGAATTGGTACATAAACTCAGAATAGGGCAACTGAAAATTGCCCGCGGTGATGGCTGCACCATACATGGTGATCATGTCTGTCGGAGGTTTATGGGCTCGGTGGAAGGCATCAGGAACCCTTAAAGTATAACTGGTAAAAAATGGGTACCTACCTACTAATTCGTCGAGGTATTCATCGCATACTCGACTCATCATACTGCTAATATCTACGGAAGGGTTAGATGATGATTCAGGAGCGTTTATGCTAGTAGATGAGGAAGACTGATCTGCCATATATATGTAAATACAAAATTACTAACTAGAAAAAAGGAAAGAATCAGAGAAGGTACCTTTTTTCGTGAAAAAACTGTTGGTTTTTTGAAAAAGAAAAGATTAAGGTATGAAGACTGTAAAAAGTGAAAATATTGGAAAAATGAAGCTATTTATAGGTTTCAAAGAAGTCAATCCAACGGCTCAGATCAAAGGGTGGATCAATAAAAGCAATGATTGAAACTGCAAAAAGAAATCCCTCGAACACCGTTCTAAAATGTTGAAATATGGAAAAACACAAAAAGGGGGCGTATTTGCAAAAACTATCTTTTCACGCTGACAAGCATTTAATGCACATCCAATCGGAAGCATGACCTCATTTTCAAATTTGATAACAGTAACCGTTCCGGCTACCATCATCAAACTGGGGGACTTGATGATACATGTCATACCCCCAAATAGGGCCTGGGAAATATGACTTCACAGTATCACAACACAAGTATGTATAAACGATAACGACTCTAAATGAGACGTTTTATAACAAAATTTAAATTTGATTTGAAAACATAATAATATTTTACATAATTAATTTATATGTAAATAATAAATGATAAGTCTAATATTTGGACTCCAATGCAACGGCTAACTAAGCATATAGGGCAGCACACAAGCTAATTTTCACCTGAGACAAACATGCTTAAAATGTCAACACAATGGTTGAGTGAACATCATAGGTTTAACAATCATAATAAGTTTTAGACCACAATATTTAGTTCAAAACATTCAATATGCCATGAGTTATAATATCGAACTAAACATTAACCCCTGACACTGTACGGGTGTCGGCAATCATTATTATGTAACCCTTGACGATCACGCCAATGGGTAGAGACGTCACTCTCAATAGGCCTACTCAAAATAATTAAGCTTGCAATATTTCAATTCTAGCAATTAACGATATTATGGTGGGGATTTTCATGTAAAGATATAATCAATACAAGTTAACAATAGTCTCATGAAGTTACATATCACATAGTTTAGGTACTTGTGTCTAAGTTGTAAATCATTTAAAAGCAAGCATGTGTCTCACCCCAAAAGTTGTAAAACAGTTAATAAATAGTAAAAATGGGGCTATGAAGTTCACCTTACTAGCAAGTAAGATATTCCACGCAAGAAGTATGAACGGAGAAGTGATCGAAGATCTCGTCCTAGAGATATAATCTTTGGTTAGTTAATGTCTAACATACATAAGGTTTGTTTATTAATATAGCCAACTTTATTAACTGTGACGGTGTTCGGGAAAAGTTCCTATTCCCCAAAAGTTTCTATTTTTGGAAACCTACTATTTATGGAAAGCTTCCACTTATAGTAAGCTTCTAGTTTAAGAAGTTCGGGTTATAATTCTTAACAAAGATGTTGTACAATCTCGCCCAAACTTCGTTGCTATCATGCAAGTCACTTGAATGATCAGTTGTTACCGGGCGCCCAGGATTCTTGACCAGAATCTAAGTCATGGCATTCGAAATCCACAAGCGGTTCCCATAAGGCAACAAGGATCAGACTAGGCCACAAGTAGCGGTCATGTTTGTAGTCTTTGTACGTTATCTTTAATTATAACCTTCACATAATCAATTTATTAATGTACTTATTAATTATATATATATATTGGTGATAATATACTTAGTGTAATTAAAGTGTTACCATATAGATAAGTTCATAGGTTATAATATTAGTATTATTATCTAATTAATCAATCATTATGTAATCTTATCATTATAGGTTACATATATAAATATGCACCTATGTAATATATATATATATATATATATATATATATATATATATATATATATATATATATATATATATTCTTTATTATTATTTTACATATATGTGTTCCTAACTATATATATATATATATATATATATATATATATATATATATATATATATATATATATATATATATATATATATATATATATATATATATATATATATATATATATTATGTGTTACATATACCTCAAGTCAAAGGTGATACATATAAATACATAAATTAATTTTTTATTTTTATCATCATGTATGTGTTTATAGCTATATGATATACATGTATATTATATGTAAGTGTTATATATACATTAATGTAAAGGTGGTACATATATATATATACACATATAACTACTTATCATCTTTGTAATTTCTTATAATATATACATGATACATATACACACTCATACATACATACACACGTGCATATACATACATATATACTCATACATATACACATATGTATACATCTAAATATATACACAAGCATATACCTATCTATATATATGTACATACATACGTATGCATGCATGCATGCACATGTATTATTATTATCATCACATATTATTCCACCATCAAATATTACTAACCATTATTCATACTCACATAAAATCATAACTTTTTATCATATTCAAGTCCATGAATCGTAATACTTAATCATATTCATCAACCCTAATCTTTTTAATCATAATCATAATCTATTTATCATAATTGTAACCTTAATCATTATCTTTTATTATGAACATGTTCATCATACCTATAAACCTTGATCTATTGTAATTAACAATCTTGATCATAACTATATTCATACTTATAATATATCTTATAATCATTCTATTAATGCATTCATTATTCATATTCACCTAACGTCAAGATCATACTTATAACATAATACATAATCATTATTATTATCCATTCGAAATTCATAATCCAACCTAATTCATTAATCATAATCATTATTCTTAATATTTAACATATTATTAATACTTCATAATCATACTTAACCTAATCAACAACATAATCTTTTATGATACTTTTAACCTTATTCATACATGATTCATACTTATTAACATAATACTTAACATAACACTTAAAGTAACTTAAGAGATTAAAAGAAAGATTCAACTAGGGTTTAGGTATACCTTTAGAAGGTGAAGATCAAGAATGATGAGGAATGTGGACTGCAACAGAAAAACAGAAAAACCATCTGGAAATCATGATCAAACAAGGGATTGCTTGGACTATTTTGGTTCGCAGAAACAGCAAAACAAATAGGAAAAAAACGCAGCAGCAACGAGTGATTGTGGGGTTGTTTGATCACAAAACTTGCAGCAGGAAAACAACAGGATGAAGGGCTGTTTGATGGGGAAACACAGCTGCAATATACTAGCCTGTTGGGTTCACAAAAAAAAGGCAGTAGGTTTAGCGAAAGCAGGAGCTGTAGTGGGTTTCGAATTATGGCTGTGAATGGGGGATGTTGTGAGTCGGTTTGCAGGCTTTTTGTGACGATCACTCCAAATCCATATTGACGAATACATCATTCATCGATTTCATTGCGAGGTATTTGACCTCTATATGATACGTTTTATAAACATTGCATTCTTTTAAAAAGGTATACCATAAATGAATATTTAAATCCAAGGTTTTCGACATCTGATGATTTCTACATATAGAAAATCACCATAAATAATGGTTTACAATAATACTTCCGTTGACAATGCAGTCAGAATAAGATACATGGTGATGGTTTTATGAATGCAACATTTTCTTGGATAAAGCATGTATGACTTCATGCACATAGCTTGTATAACATATAAGCAAACAGCGGAAGACTTCTAGGGAACCTGAGAATAAACATGCTAACAAGTGTCAACACAAAGGTTGGTGAGTTCATAGTTTTAATGTTTCGTATAATCTGTATATAAAGGTGAATCACAAGATTTCAGTTATTTCATCCGAAATGTTTATCAAAATATTCTACAAGATTGAGCACCCTGGTAACTAAACTTTAACGTTATAATAAGTACCCCTGTTTTAACATACATGTAACCAACATGTACAATACACGTAATCCAATGTGTACTAAACTCTAATAGCATACGTCTGTTTTATAGTTCAGGCTAGGGTTTCTAAACCTGGAATAGACGGGGATGTCAAGCCCTATGGATCCATATACAACTACTCGCACCCACCAATTCTTATAAAGTGCATGTATTCTCAGCTCAAAAATATAGATTGCAAAAGCAATTAAAAAGGGAGCAAATGAAACTCACGCATATAAATATTGTAAATTAGTTAATAAAGCATTTGCATGTATTCTCAGCCCAAAAATGTAAAGAGTAAAAGGGATCATATGAAACTCACCTTAGCAGCATATAAAGTCGTTCACCAAAATGTGACTGAAACTCGGATTACCAAATAACTGTAGATCTCAACCTAGAGAACATATGTTGGTCAATAAATGTCTATCAAGCTAGGTCTGGTCATAGTGTATCACAATCCTAATGCTCGAGATTGACATACAAAAGTTATCAAAAGTCATTTCAAAAAGTCTGATTCAATACTATAGTTGAATGATTATGATAATCGAAACATTTTAACATTTCACATAGTTTCCCAATTCTTGTAAAATTAGACTATAGTTTTTATAAGGCTTTAAAATATGATAAAATAATCAATTTTGACAATTGTTTAACAAAACAAGATGTGCCTTATATAAGGATTCATTTACTTGGCTGGTAATATTCAAAAATCCAATTTATCAATCTTACAAATAAGTTGTTTAAATATCCATTGCAGATTCAAAAGCAATTTTAATTAATGTCAATCATAATTCAATTGATTATTTCTTTTAATTCGTTCACCGAAATTACTCGATTTCTAAATGAAAAGTTATTGATTTTTCGTCAGCTTTCCAAAAACATGCATATCATATACCTTTTATCAGTAATATATGTATTTAATTCGTGATTCATCATAAACTGTTTAACGACGAAATTTAGCATACAAGCATGCATAAATATATATACTCGAGCACTAGAAATGGATACACAATTAATATATAAAAGATAAGATATGAATGCTCACGTATCAATATTGTGATTCAATATTGTAGGAAAGTAGTAGACGAAACAGAGATGATAAACACTATGTTTGACCTTTGACTCTGGTCATAACCCCCAAGCAATACCCATAACCTCCAAAGTTATAACCCATAGTTTCCTTAGCTCTATCCCGCTCAAAAATCCATTTCAAAAGTGACTCGCTCATGGCCTTGTCGTAGTATTTTATGTATAATACTACTACTAATAATAAGATTTATAATAATAATAATAATAATAATAATAATAATAATAATAATAATAATAATAATAATAATAATAATAATAATAAATATAGAGGAAGTAATATAGATTGAGAGAGATATGTGTTTTACAAAACAGAATTTGATCAAATTTATAGATGTGGTCAGGCCAAGTCTGCCATGCGATCGCATGGCTCCCAAGGCCTTTTCCCATACGATCGCATGGGGATGTTGTACAGCTCACAATTGTTTAACGTGTACCTTGTCGACATATTATTATATAATATATATAATATATTTAATTTATATAATTATTTATATATTATATTAAATTCTCATGCATAGTTAACCTGTAATTTTTGTTCCGATAAGTCGTACGTCATCACTCGAAATATCCCAGTTTCGGTTTTTCGAATGTCCATTCGTACGCTGAGAAAACTGGCTCTTTACGTTTCGTGACTCGTACCTTTGTTAAAATATAGTCTTAAATTATCAATAAACTATATCACTCAAAATGTATCTTAAACTTTCGAGTGTTTTGGTCATTTACTTCTATAAATCATCGTCTCGTAGTATATACATATACATTTTCATTTTGAAATAGTGATTTTCAAAAACACGGTAGCTTTTCGGGTACTGTAGCAATTCGAAAATACTGTAGCAAATTAGTGCTTTACTGGTTCATCTTAAATGTTTTAGTTAACTTATCTAAATATTAATCGAATCAATAATCAAATGTTCCTATCGTTTACTAAATAACTTAAAGTCATATATATATATATATATATATATATATATATATATATATGTGCACATTAAGTTATATATATATATATATATATATATATATATATATATATATATATATATATATATATATATATATATATATATATATATATATTAGTGAATCTTCGAGAATAGTCAAAGAATAATTGATTACATGAATATAGGTCCAAAACTTTGAGACTCAACATTACAGACTTTGCTTATCGTGTCGAAAACATTAAATCATTTAAAGATAAAGTTTAAATTTGGTCAGAAATTTCCGGGTCGTCACACTTTTGATGGAGGGTTTGAAGTTGATGCATCATGCTGTTTTGGTCGTCGATTAGAAGGCTGGATGATGTGCTGTTTAGTCGACAAAAATAGAGGGAAAGGGCTGCAGAAAAGCAGTCGACTAAATAAGCAACAATGAGAGGAATTTTTGTGGTTTAAGTTGTGATGCAATTATGGAAAACATGAGCCTTTTTATAGAGGATTAGGATGTATTGTAATCACATTAGGATTCTAGGAAAACTTAGTGATAAAGGATTAAGATGAAGATGTTGGGATCAAACTAGGATTAGTAATTTACTTAATGATCAAGTCTTTCCCCTAATTTTTTTTATAGCCGAATTAATATCTATATATATGTATTATATATTAATTTTTTTTGGCATTTCTTAATTATTTATATAATTTATATATTTTTTTACTGTAAATATAGTATTTTTACATTTTATTTTTATCATAATAATAATATTATTAGTTATTAGGGTTAGGGTTTAGTATTTAATATGTAGAGTTAGAGTTAGGGTTTATTATTAAATATTAGGGTTAGGGTTTAGTGTTTAATAGGTAGGGTTAAGTTTTTAATTAATATTAGGGTTAAGTATTAATTACTATATTTATTATATCCGAATAACAACTGTAGTTATAACGTACAAGGCTTGAAGAACCCTAAGGGAATTTTTGTCATTTCATAATGGAAAAATGAGGCTTGTTATAGTACTGCCCCGTTAATTTAAACTTCATCCCGAAGTTTCAGGAAGACTTCTCGGATGCATCAGCAGTTGAGAATAGATGTGGATATATCCGCTTCATCTGGTCTTCACGTTCCCAGGTATACTCGGGCCTCTTCGTGAATTCCAACGGATCTTAACATTTTATCATCAATGCGGATATCATCCAATGGAATAACAAGTGTGTCATCAGCAAGACACTTTTTAAGATTCGAGATGTGAAATGTGTGAACTTTAATTAACAGGAAGTGTTGACTAAAAATTATCATTCAGTCAACGTTTTGTTAAGGCAAAGTTTACACTTAATTACAGCGGGGTACTGCATTTCCGTTCGTATGAGGTCTCAAATGATGCAGCCTTAATACTTGAGTGATAGCTGATATTGTAAGATAATTTAGCCAAAAGAGCCTGGGTGAATAGAATATCTAGGCTTATGTGCTTCATCCAAGACTAGTTCTCAAGAATTTCTGAATAGTGGCGATTTTTATAGGATCGACATATATTCCTTCACTATCAACTACATGTCCAAGAAATTGTACGGTTCGCAGCCAAAGTTCACACTTGGAAAAACTTGGCATACAGTTGTTCCTTCTTTAAGAGCTCTAGAATCAATTGCAGATGTTGCTCATGTTCTTTCTCGCTCTTGGAATAGATTAAGATGTCATCAATGAAAACGATCACGAATTTATCAAGATAAGATTTGCATACACTGTTCTTAAAATCCATGAATACAGCAAGTGCATTTGTTAAACCAAAAGCCATGACAAGAAACTCATAATGTCCATAACGAGTTCGAAAAGCAGTCTTAGAAACATTAGTTTCCTTGACTTTCAATTGATGATAACCCGGCCTAAGATTAATCTTCGAATAGATACTTGACCCTTGCAGTTGGTCAAACAGGTCATCAATATGCAGGTGTGGATAACGATTCTTGATGGTTAGCTTGCTGAGTTCTCGGTAATCAATACACATTCTCAACGTGCCACCTTTCTTCTTAATGAAAATAACGGGTGCTCCCCACGGAAACAAGCTAGGACGAATGAAACCTTTCTCCAAAAATCCTTGGAGTTGATTGGATAATTCCTTCATTTCAGATGGAGCTAAGCGGTATGGCACCTATGCAATAGGTGCAGCACCGGGCGTGGATAAATTACAAGTGAAGGATAATATAATATCTAGGGTTGATATTTTTAGTTGACAATATAGAGATAAGGAGTAGGTAACAGGACACAATGGTCCTAAGGTTGATCAGACCTTATTTCCATCATGATTCATTAGGATTTCTGCATGACTTATCATAATATAACTACGTTGATCAAGCGTCATTATATTTTACTAAATCATACTTTTATCACTCCATAAGGTTACTACTATGTCATCTAGTCAATATTCATTTTCTTCGAGGTGAATGATTCAATGGAAAATGAAAGATAAGAAAATAACATCACTCATTCATTTTAAAGAAAATAACCAGAGTATGACAAAAACTTAACGAAATCTTCTAAAATATAGAAGTACTAAATGATAACATACAGAACACTATGAGAAATTTAAATGACTCTTGTAATTGTCGAAAAATATTCGTTGTGACTCTTCATCCTTCTTCCTCATCATCCCGAGCTTCCTCGGCAGTTATCACAAACGCTTGGCTTTTAGTATTTCCCGTGTTATCCTTTTTCTTTGGACACTGGTTGCGAATATGCCCTTTTTCTCTACAGTCATAGCATGTAGGAACGATTGCTTTGGCTTTTGTTGCAGGTGTATTGGTCGAAGGAACTGCAACCCTACAAGTCTTGGCAATATGACCAATCTTCTTACACTTGGTGCACTCAGCCTTGCACCACCCAGAATGGTGTCTCTCACAACACTTAAAATAAGGTTGTTTCCCAGATTAACCTCCTCTTGAATTTTCGGCAACTTTCTTATTTGAACCGTGGTTTGATTCCTGAGTAGGCTCAAATTTCCTTTTTCCTTCACTAGTCTTAGCCTCAGCTTGTTTATTAACCGCGGACTTTCTCCTCTTAGCCATCATCAAGTTTTGAGCCATAATTATCACTGCATCTAAGGTCTCTTTACTAGCAGCAATAACATTTCCTTGAATCTCGTCAGGAAGACCTTCTATGTATTGCTCGATCTTCGTTTGTTCAGTGCGCACCATGTCCGGGCACAACGAAACCAACTCTATAAACCTATTGGTATAAGCTTCAATATTGGTACCATTAACCTTCAATTCCCAAAACTCTACTTCTAGCTTTTGGATTTGGTTCCTTAGGCAAAACTTATCAGTCATCATTCTTTTCACAACGGACCATGGAATAGCATTAGCAACATCTAGCCCTACAGTTTGGGCATAAGCGTTCCACCAAGTCAAAGCAAGACCACTTACTGTATGAGTGACATACTTCACTCGGTCGACCTCCGCGCAGTTACAGATGCAAAAGATTGATTCGAGTTTTTCTAACCAACGAGTCAATTCAACTGCTTCTTCATTTCCATTGAAGGATGGAGGCTTACAGTTCATAAACTCCTTGTAGGTGCATGATGTAGGTGGGTTTCCTTGATTGTTCCCTTGATTATTGTTGCCTTGGGCGGCATCAAGCAGTTATTGAAATTGTGTGGGAGTCAAAGTAACATTTGGAAGAGCGTTGGTAACACCACGAGTTGAATGAGCCATTGATCTTCAATACACAAAACAGTATTAGTTGAAGAGTTATGGTGCACTAGGTAGCAACACCAATGGATAAGAAAAGGTAGTATGGGTTAGTTAGTGATAATGATGGTGAAGCAAGTGAGTAATTGGGTGTACGGATAGATCCTTCAGTGTTGGATCCTTCGGTGTCCGAAACGATGACTGGGTGATGACTAGACATCTTAGAGAAGGAGTACTAAGTAGATTCTAAGGCACGGTATGACGGTAAAGATATAAGGATAACATAGTAAGGCAAGCATAGAAATGAGGATCGCACTTTAAACTAAGGCAAGAATATAGACAAATAAGTAAGGTGCTTAAACTAAGGCAGGAAAGGTTATAGTCCTATTAATTGCAAAGGCACCTAACTAGCACATAAGGCACACATAAGATGTAATCCTGGTTCTCTATAACAACCTGGCTCTGATACCACTCTGTCATACCCCCAAATAGGGCCGGGAAAATATGACTTCACAATATTACAACACAAGTATGTATAAACGAGAACGACTCTAAATAGACGTTTTATAACAAAATTTGAATTTGCAACGGACATATAATAATATTTTACATAATGAAATTCATATGTAAACAACAAATGATAAGTCTAATATGCTGACTCCTATGCAACGGCTAACTAAGCACCATAGGGCAGCACACAAGCTAATCTTCACATGAGACAAACATGCTTAAAATGTCAACACAATGGTTGAGTGAACAGAATAGGTTTAACAATCATAATAAGATTTAGACCACAAGATTTAGTTCAAAATATCAAAATATTCAATATGCCATGAGTTATAATATCGAACTAAACATTAACCCCTGACACTGTACGGGTGTCGGCAATCATTATTATGTACCCCCTTGACGATCACGCCAATGGGTAGAGACGTCACTCTCAATAGGCCTACTCACAATAATTAAGCTTGCAATATTTCAATTCTAGCAATTAACGATATTATGGCGGGGATTTTCATGTAAAGATATAATCAATACAAGTTAACAATAGTCTCAGGAAGTTACATATCACATAGTTTAGGTACTTGTGTCTAAGTTGTAAATCATTTAAAAGCAAGTATGTATCTCACCCTAAAAGTTGTAAAAACAGTTAATAAATAGTAAAAATGGGGCTATGAAGTTCACCTTAGTAGCAAGTAAGATATTCCACGCAAGAAGTATGAACGGAGAAGTGATCGAAGATCTCGACCTAGAGATATAATATTTGGTTAGTTAATGTCTAACATACATAAGGTTTGTTTATTAATATAGCCAACTTTATTAACTGTGACGGTGTTCGGGAAAAGTTCCTATTCCCCAAAAGTTTCTATTTTTGGAAACCTACTATTTATGGAAAGCTTTCACTTATAGTAAGCTTCTAGTTTAAGAAGTTCGGGTTATAATTCTTAACAAAGATGTTGTACAATCTTGCCCAAACTTCGTTGCTATCATGCAAGTCACTTGAATGATCAGTTGTTACCGGGCGCCCAGGATTCTTGACCAGAATCTAAGTCATGGCATTCGAAATCCACAAGCGGTTCCCATAAGGCAACAAGGATCAGACTAGGCCACAAGTAGCGGTGATGTTTGTAGTCTTTGTACGTTATCTTTAATTATAACCTTCACATAATCAATTTATTAATGTACTTATTAATTATATATATATTGGTGATAATATACTTAGTGTAATTAAAGTGTTACCATATAGATAAGTTCATAGGTTATAATATTAGTATTATTATCTAATTAATCAATCATTATGTAATCTTATCATTATATGTTACATATATAAATATGCACCTATGTAATACATATATATATATATATATATATATATATATATATATATATATATATATATATATATATATATATATATATTCTTTATTATTATTTTACATATATGTGTTCCTAACTATATATATATATATATATATATATATATATATATATATATATATATATATATATATATATATATATATATGTATATATATATATATATATTATGTGTTACATATATCTCAAGTCAAAGGTGATACATATAAATACATAAATTTATTTTTTATTTTTATCATCATGTATGTGTTTATAGCTATATGATATACATGTATATTATATGTAAGTGTTATATATACATTAATGTAAAGGTGGTACATATATATATATATATATATATATATATATATATATATATATATATATATATATATACATATAACTACTTATCATCTTTGTAATTTCTTATAATATATACATGATACATATACACACTCATACATACATACACAAGTACATATACATACATATATACTCATACATATACACGTATGTATACATCTAAATATATACACAAGCATATACCTATCTATATATATGTACATACATACGTATGCATGCATGCATGCACATGTATTATTATTATCATCACATATTATTCCACCATCAAATATTACTAACCATTATTCATACTCACATAAAATCATAAATTTTTATCATATTCAAGTCCATGAATCATAATACTTAATCATATTCATCAACCCTAATCTTTTTAATCATAATCATAATCTATTTATCATAATTGTAACCTTATTCATTATCTTTTATTATGAACATGTTCATCATATCTATAAACCTTTATCTATTGTAATTAACAATCTTGATCATAACTATATTCATACTTATAATACATCTTATAATCATTCTATAAACGCATTCATTATTCATATTCACCTAACGTCAAGATCATACTTATAACATAATACATTATTCTTAATATTTAACATATTATTAATACTTCATAATCATACTTAACCTAATCAACAACATAATATTTTATGATACTTTTAACCTTATTCATACATGATTCATACTTATTAACATAATACTTAACATAACACTTAAAGTAACTTAAGAGATTAAAAGCAAGATTCAACTAGGGTTTAGGTATACCTTTAGAAGGTGAAGATCAAGAATGATGAGGAATGTGGACTGCAACAGAAAAACAGAAAAATCAGCTGAAATCATGATCAAACAAGGGATTGCTTGTACTATTTTGGTTCGCAGAAATAGCAAAACAAGCAGGAAAAAAACGCAGCAGCAACGAGTGATTGTGGGTCTGTTTGATCACAAAACTTGCAGCAGGAAAACAACAGGATGAAGGGCTATTTGATGGGGAAACACAGCTGCAATATACTAGCCTGTTGGGTTCAAAAAAAGGCAGCAGGTTTAGCGAATGCAGGAGCTGCAGTGGGTGTCGAATTATGGCTGTGAATGGGGGATGTTGTGAGTTGATTTGCAGGCTTTTTGTGACGATCACTCCAAATCCATATGGAAGAATACGTCATTCATCGATTTCATTGAGAGGTATTTGACCTCTATATGATACGTTTTATAAACATTGCATTCTTTTAAAAAGGTATACCATAAATGAATATTTAAATCCAAGGTTTTCGACATCTGATGATTTCTACATATAGAAAATCACCATAAAAAATGGTTTACAATAATACTTCCATTGACAATGCAGTCATAATAAGATACACGGTGATGGTTTTATGAATGCAACGTTTTCTTGGATAAAGCATGTATGACTTCATGCACATAGCTTGTATAACATATAAGCAAACATCGATTTGCAGTGGGTGTCGAATTGTGGCTGTGAATGGGGGATGTTGTGAGCCGATTTGCAGGCTTTTGATGGAGGGTTTGAAGTCGATGCAGTAGGCTGTTTTGGTGGTCGATTGGGAGGCTGGATGGTGGGCTGTTTAGTCGACAAAAATAGAGGGAAAGGGCTGTAGAAAAGCAGTCGACTAAACAAGCAACAACGAGAGGAATTTTTGTGGTCTAAGTTGTGATGCAATTATGGAAAACATGATCCTTTTTATAGAGGATTAGGATGTATTGTAATCACAATAGGATTCTAGGAAAACTTAGTGATCAAGGATTAAGATGAAGATGTTGGGATCAAACTAGGATTAGTAATTTACTTAATGATCAAGTCTTTCCCCTAATTTTTTTATAGCCAAATTAATATCTATATATATGTATTATATATTTTTTTTATTTTCGGCATTTCGTAATTATTTATATAATTTATATATTTTTTTACTGTAAATATAGTATTTGTACATTTTATTTTTACCATAATAATAATATTATTAGTTATTAGGGTTAGGGTTTAGTATTTAATATGTATAGTTAGAGTTAGGGTTTATTATTAAATTTTAGAGTTAGGGTTTAGTGTTTAATAGGTAGGGTTAAGTTTTTAGTTAATATTAGGGTTTAAGTATTAATTACTATATTTATTATATCTGGATAACAACCCTAGTTATAACGTACAAGCAACAATGAACCCTAGGGGCATTGCTATCATTTCATAATGGAAAAATGAGGGTTGTTATAATACACATAATGATCCGTCTAAAAAAGACACTAATTAGCAAGCATCCTGGCTAGGGTTCTGCCCCACGTAGCCCATTGCGGAAAAGAATGTCTTCCCGGTATCACCTCAGTAACCTGACCAGAAGGTTACTAATGTACGTACCCGGGAAGGATCATGTCGGACAGAGGCTAGCCGGGAACGCCACATAAAAAATCAGCCCGGACAGGCATACACAGTACCGGCATCACCTAGCCAGATGCAAAGGCATTAAGAAGACAAGGATTATATTACTACATAAATAAGCCTGCTGATAGACCGACAATAATCTTGCCCAGACATAACACTACTGTGAAGAAACACTTAGCAAAAATTTCTTGCCTAAACAAAGGGTAAGACATCCACCCGTCGCAATTTAGATGGATCTACCACACCATCAGAACTACGATAACTTCCCGGTTTCGTATTCTGACCCGGTACAAGGATATCATCCCGGGTCAAGCACACTGTCCCAGAGCAAGTACATTGTCCCAGAGTAGACACTTCGTCCCGAAATGATTGCACTATTTCAGAACGAGCACTTGATCCCGGAACAAACATACAAACAAGCTGCACGCCATGTTAGCCCATGAATCTAAGAAAGTTTGTTAGGATCTGCTCGATTATTCCCATGAAAGGGACAGGTGCCATGTCAACTCTCGGGATTGGCAAAGTTTGTTACAACCATGAAAGGGACATGTGCCACGTAACCATTCCCTCATAACATCTATAAATACGCAAACAAGATCATTTATTTAAAAACACTTAATGCATTAATGTTACTCTGCCTAAATTAATTGCAGTAACATCTCTCCAGTCAATAACACAATTCCGATTAAGACTCCAGTCGATATCGGAATTAACCTTCACCCTAAGATATTAACTTATTTGATTCCGATCGAATAAGGTTAATCCCATCGATTGTTTTACGCCCTTGAAATCCAGATTTCAAATCGGGGTTCGCAGAATTATTGGAGTTAAAACATTCGATCCACTCTTTTTCCAAAATCAAGCACTCAAGCCAGAAATCTATTTCTATTGAACGATTTTGGTTTGATCAAAAAGCTAAATGCTAAACATGGAAGCAAAATGTAACGACCCGGATTTTTCGGACTGTTTTATACATATGAGATTAATATCTACATAAATTAAACATTACCAACATGATAGGCAATCCAAATTGTTGAGTCTTGTGTTTTTGAAAAGAGTTTTACACAACGTTTGACCGTCCAATTTGACCGATGATATCACGAACTATATAACATACGATAATTATACGATCGTGTACATATACATTTTTATACATATTTAACATGATCTAAGGATGGTTTAACATATCATTGTGTACTAATAACAATGAGTTATAAGTATACTTTGAGATTACTAACTTAAGTTTTCAAAGCGGTAATTATACGTAACGTTCTTTGACATATACACCTATAATCTATAATGCTTATACAAGTATCGTATAAATACGTATTTAATTAATTTAAAGGACTTAAATACATAAAACAATATAAGTATATTCACAAAAGATAGTTATATTTGAATTCTCGTTCCGTTTTCTCAAGATTTCTACACGTATACTTAGGGTATATGTACCCGTATTATACGCAACTTCTAGATGTATTTACTATTGATAAATACCAATTATTAGACCTCAATTATCTGCTCTTATCAGCCATTGTTAGTCAACAACATGTGGGATCAATTAGGAAGACTTATGAGCTAAAAAACAAACTTAAGGATTTTTTTTTCTATATAACAAGTAAATTCGTTTTTATGATTTCACCCCATTTTTCCATTCCATTTTCTCATACTTACACTCCAAATTCTCTCTCAAAATACTCCTAACATCATACTTGATCATCTCCAAGCATTTTCACCATCTTTTAGCTTCATAATCAAGGTAAAACTATGTTTAAACTTTGATTCAATTCATGTAAGTTATTTATCTTAAATCAAGATATAAACTTACTTACAACCTTTGTTTCTTTTCATGATTTCACTTCTTAATCTTCCAAGTCATCAAGAACAAGTTCATGTCTTGTTTATTCAGTAACTTTCTTCATCATACTTGAGGTATAACCTTTGTTCATCATCTTGTTCAATTATAACTATCTTTTTAAGAATATACAAATCATAACAACAAGAACATATTTTGAATGATTTCAAACTTGTTCGCAAACTAAATAGATCCTTCTAACTTGACTTTTAAAACACTTCAAGACCTGTAATATATCATAATGATATGCTAACTTAACAAGATACAACTTGATTTTACAAAGAACACCTTAAAACTGAATCTACATCGTTGGAGTGTAACCGGGGGCTGTTTTGGGTTGGATAATTAAAAACCATCTTAAACTTTGAATTGAAAGTTTATATTCTGGAAAAATGATATTTCTTATGAATATGTTAATATATAAAAATCTCATGGTGTAACTCAAAGTGTAAGTATTTTTGTAAAAATGATCATCTAGATGTTGTTTTTACGACAGAAATGATCACTTTCATAAGATTCACCAAAGTTTGACCTATAACCTATGATTTTGAATGCAAACTAAGGTATTTAAAGTTCATATTCATAAATAATGACTCGATCCAAGGAAGTGGCAAGTTGAACCAACAAAAACGGAGTTGTATTGAAGAAATTACGGCTAAAACAAAATTGGGTATTCGAAGCAAGTTTAGCTACGAAATTAATTGGAGTAAAACTAAACTAATCATATCTTTGCTAATAAATATGATATTTTATATATATTTACTTATGATTTGATTTTATATATTTCAGGACCACCCGTAAATAACACGAGAAGATTAATTATAAGACCTCATGATTGTACGCAACACGTCATTTGACAACACGATACTTTATGTACGCAACACGTCATTTGACAACATGGTACCATGGGTCGAGATTAATTCTGATCAATACGAATACGATGGGTTCTTTATTTATTTTATTGAGCAACTAATTGTGGACCACTAACATCAGACTACTAACTACGGACTAATAGATATTAAAAGTATTATAAGTATATATGTAACGATTATTTGAAAAGAAAATATGTTAATATATTATATATATGGTTAGGTTCGTGATATCTATCGGAGATCAAGTCGTGTTAAATATCTTCAAAGCAAAAGTGAGTATATAGTCCCACTTTTAAACTCTAAATATTTCGGGATGAGAATACATGCATTTTATGATTTACGTTATGGACACAAGTGATTAAAAATATATATTCTACGTTGAGTTGTACCACTGGCCTACTTCCCTGTAACTTGGTAACTACTATTTACATGCGGTATTGTAAACGCGAATCCTGTTGATAGATCTATCGGGCCTGACAACCCCAACCGGACTGGACGACCAGTATTCAACGGTTGCACAGTACTTCGTTTCGGTAACTATACTTGGTACGGTGTAGTGAGATTTCATAATAAAGGGAATATGCGACGTTGATTAAATGTTAAGTATGGTTATCAAGTGCTCAACCACTTAGAATATTTTTATTAAAACGTTTGTGTATATATGAAATCTTGTGGTCTATATTTATAACGCTGCTAGGTTTAAACCTATATCTCACCAACTTTATGTTGACATTTTAAGCATGTTTATTCTCAGGTGATAATTAAAATCTTTCGCTGCATTATGCCGAATTTAAGAAAGATTCGGAGTATGCATATTTGTGTCAAAAATAAAACTGCATATCGGAAGATTTGTAATGTGAAATATGTTGGAAATCGTACTGTTATTATCAAATGTAAAGTTTGTAAGACTAAGATTATCGCTAAACGATAATCATTATTATGTTGCTTAAGTCTTTGGTTATAATAAAGTTTATGGTTTGTATCATAAAAACGTATGCAGATTTTTTTTTAAAAAAATTTCACATATAGAGGTCAATACCTCGCAATGACACCAATGAATACGTGACGTTTATATTCGATATGAACGGGACGCTTCAGGTGGTATCAGAGCGTTGGTCTTAGAGAACCAGAAAATTTGCATTAGTGTGTCTTATCGAGTTTCTTAGGATGCATTAGTGAGTCTGGACTTTGACCGTGTTTAATTTCGAAAACTATTGCTTATCCTTGTTGGTTAAAAATTAATATGTAAATATTATGTGGTACTAAAGTACTAGTTGTTGTGTGATAGATGTGTGGTTCAAAATTTGTTATCACGTTCAGCGACTCCGAACCAGAATCCTCAGATAGTGTTCAAGTCATTAACCTATCCGATGATGAAAACGACACCTTTGGGGAAGACTCACAATTTCCGGATGAATCAATTGAAGAGGAACCGAAAAGTGATCATGAGGAGGAAGAAATACAGGAAATTACGAAAGACAAGTTCCAACGAGGAAAGAAACGAAAGGCTACTGAATTGGAAAATCCAAATCCCGAGTTTAGTGAGGATGTTGTGGCACCAACTCCACCAGACACTACCACCCCTATTCCCTCTATTCCTATTAGTTCTATCCCGACATCCAGTTCTTCGACCCCTCAGCCAAAACGCAGGGAGACAGTCAGGATATGCGTTAAGCGATTTTTTGAACACAAACGTTTTGGGTTAAATGATGCGCTGTTGTTTTAAACCATGGGATCATATAACGTGTTGTATAATATTACTAGTGTGGTTTGCTTAATGTTTGATGTAAGATAAGCATATGTAAAAATTAGTGAAGTGTGAAATGCAATAATTTTCCATGGTGGAGTATTATTTGGATGGTAGTAATTAATTTCTGTACTAAGCTATTAAGTATGAACTTTAATGGGTTGGTACTACCCTAGATATAATTATAAAACGCTAATAAGAAGAAAAGGCTTTTATAATAATAACTGGTTCATATTATTAATAAGCTACGATGTACTGTAAATACATACTACATCTATAATATTCCATGTGAAATTTTTTATTTTTTTTCATTCTTATTGAAGAATATGGCGCGATTGAACCGAATGATGGAACAAGAAATCGAGGAACTCATCAATCAGCGAGTGAACGATAGAATGTTATGGGTCGAGGCTGCAAGAGGTGCTGCAGTTAACCCAAATCCTCGTGTGAGATGCACCTACAAAACTTTTCAAGGTTGCAAGCCCTCATCATTCAGTGGAACAGAAGGACCGGTTGGTTTAACCCGGTGGATCGAAAAGATTGAGTCTGTGTTTAAAATCAGTGGTTGTATTGAGAAGGACATGACCAAGTATGCATCGTGCACCTTACAAGATAGTGTACTCACGTGGTGGAAAAACTATGTGAAGGCCGTAGGAGGAGATGTAGCTTATGATACTCCATGGGAAGAATTCAAAACAATGCTAATCAACGAGTATTGTCCAAGGAACGAGGTTAGGAAGTTGGAAGCTGAATTACGAAGTCTGAAAGTTGTTGGTACTGAACTCACCAACTACAATCAGCGATACATGGAATTAGCTTTGCTATGTCCCGAATTGGTACCAACCGAAGAACGGAAGATAGAACTGTACAAAGATGGGTTGCCTAAAAATGTCAAGGCAAATATTACAGCATCGAAACCCAAGACTATTCATGAAGCCATCACTATGGCAAACAAGTTGATGGACCAGATTATTCTGGATAAGAACACCGATGTCAAGACATCGGAAAACAAAAGAAAGTGGGAAGGTAATCAACAATCCAACAAGAAACAAGAAACCACGCAAGGTGCGGGTAGTGGTTCAAGCTCAGGTTACAAAGGACGAAATCCTTTATGTAACAGATGCCACAAACATCACTCTGGTTATTTTAATGTGGTCTACGATAATTGTAATCGAAGGGGTCATCTTGCTGAAGATTGTAGGATTCCTATTACAAATACAAATGGCACCAAGACTCCTGTCACCAATGCAAATAGAACTGCCTTGGCCACTGTTACTTGTTATGGGTGTGGGAAACAGGGTCATTATAAGAGCCAGTGCCTGAATCCAGAGAAGAATAACGGATCTGCACGTGGAAGAGCATTTATTATTAATGCTAGAGAGGTATGTGAAGACCCGGAGCTTGTTACGGGTACGTTTACCATTAATAACTTATCAGCATCTATTATATTTGATACTGGTGTCGATAGAAGTTATATGTGTAGAGATTTTTACGCTAAATTGAGTTGTTTATCATTACCTCTAGATGCTAAGTACATGATTGAGTTAGCTAATGGTAAACTAATTAAAGCCGATAAAATTTGCCGTGATTGTAAAATAAATTTAGCCGGAGAAACGTTTAAAATTGATTTGATACCCGTAGAATTAGGAAGTTTTGATGTAATAGTCGGCATGGACTGGATGTCTAAAATAGGAGCTGAAGTTGTGTGTGCCAAGAAGGCAATTCGCATTCCTCGTAAGGATAAAACGCCAGTAATGATTTATGGAGAGAAAGGTAACTCAAAGCTAAAACTCATTAGCTATTTGAAAGCCCAAAAGTGCTTGAAGAAATGGTGCTATGCTATCTTCGCACATGTTAATAAAGCCGAAATGAAGGAAAAAGAGAAGAGCATCAACGACATGCCTGTAGCAAAAGATTTTCCTGATGTATTTCTGGAAGAGTTGCCGGGATTACCTCCATTTAGATTTGTAGAATTTCAAATAGATCTAGTACCAGGGGCGGCACCAGTGGCTCGTGCTCCATACAGACTTGCACCATCTTAGATGAATGAGTTACAAAGCCAGTTACAAGAATTACTGGACCGTGGTTTCATTCGACCGAGCACTTCACCGTGGGGAGCTTCGATTTTATTCGTCAAGAAGAAAGATGGATCCTTCCGAATGTGTATAGATTACCATGAATTAAATAAGTTAACTATCAAGAATCGGTATCTACTACTGAGAATTGATGACTTATTTGATCAACTGCAAGGATCATGTGTTTATTCGAAAATCGACCTAAGATCGGGCTATCATCAACTACGCGTCAAAGAAGAAGATATTCCGAAAACTGCTTTTCGGACACGCTACGATCATTACGAATTTTTGGTCATGCCGTTTGGATTGACGAATGAGCCAGCTGTATTCATGGACCTCATGAATCGAGTTTGTAGTCTGTATTTAGATAAGTTTGTTATCGTTTTCATTGACGATATTCTCATCTATTCTAAAAATGAGCAAGAGCATGAGCAGCATTTAAGGTTGGTATTAGAATTGTTAACAAAAGAACAGTTATACGCCAAATTTTCTAAGTGTGCATTTTGGTTGAAAGAAGTGCAATTTTTTGGTCACGTTGTTAGTAGCAAAGGAATTCAGGTTGATCCAGCTAAAATTGAGGCCATTGAAAAATGGGAGACTCCTAAGACACCAATACAAATACGTCAATTTTTGGGTTTAGCCGGTTATTATAGAAGATTTATTCAAGATTTTCCCCGAATAGCTAAACCATTAACAGCGTTAACGCAAAAAGGGAAGAAGTACGAATGGACTTCTGAGCAGGAGAGTGCATTTCAATTACTGAAGAAGAAGTTGACTACGGCGCCTATTTTATCGTTACCTGAAGGGAACGATGATTTTGAGATATATTGTGACGCTTCGCGACAAGGTTTTGGTTGCGTCCTTATGCAACGAAAGAAAGTTATTGCGTACGCATCCCGACAATTGAAGATTCACGAGCGAAATTATACGACGCATGATCTAGAACTGGGAGCAGTAGTGTTTGCATTGAAGATATGGAGACACTACTTATATGGGGTTAAATGCACTGTGTTTACCGATCATAAAAGCCTTCAACATATTTTCGATCAAAAACAGCTGAACATGAGGCAACGTAGGTGGGTCGAGCTGATAAACGACTATGATTGTGAGATTCGCTATCATCTCGGGAAAGCGAATGTAGTGGCCGACGCTCTAAGCAGAAAGGAACGAGAGCCAATTCGAGTACGAGCGATGAACAAAAAAATTCTCATGAATCTCAACTCACAAATCAAAGAGGCTCAACGAGAAGCTCTTACTAAAGAAAACATAGGAAATGAAACAATGAAGAAGTATGAGAAGCAACTCATTATACGGGAATATGGAATTCGATATTTTGCAAAACGTATATGGGTACCAAAGTTGGGTGGATTAAGGATGTTGATTTTAAACGAGGCACATAAGACATGACACTCGATACATCCTGGAGTTGGAAAGATGTATCAAGATCTTAAGACGCATTATTGGTGGCCTAATTTAAAGATAGACATTGCAACATATGTCGAGGAATGTTTACCTTGTTCCAAAGTCAAAGCAGAACACCAGAAGCCATCAGGGTTACTTCAACAAGCAGAAATTCCAGAATGGAAGTGGGACGGTATTACCATGGATTTTATCACGAAGTTACCCAAGACTGCATGGGGTTATGACACCATTTGGTTAATAGTTGATTGTCTCACCAAATCTGCACATTTCTTGCCTATAAAAGAAACGGATAGAATGGAGAAACTATTACGATTATACATAAAGGAAATTGTTTCAAGGCATGGAATACCTATTTCCATTATATCCGATCGTGGTAGTAGATTTACATCAAAGTTCTGGCAATCACTACAAGAGGCCCTGGGAACTCATTTGGATATGAGCACTGCATATCATCCGCAAACTGACGGGCAGAGTGAAAGAACAATTCAGACTCTTGAAGACATGCTCAGGGCATGTGTGATCGATTTTGGAAACGGATGGGATAAATATCTACCATTAGCAGAATTCTCGTATAATAATAGTTATCATGCGAGCATTAAAGCTGCACCATTTGAAGCACTGTATGGAAGGAAGTGTAGATCCCCTATCTGTTGGAATGAAGTAGGAGATCGACGATTAACTGGTCCCGAGATCAGGCATGAAACTACTGAGAAGATAGTACAAATCAAAGAGAGATTGAAAACAGCCTGTAGTCGCCAAAAGAGCTACGCCGATGTCCGAAGGAAACCATTAGAGTTTTAGATCAGTGACATGGTTATGCTAAAGGTGTCACCTTGGAAAGGTGTAATACGTTTCAGCAAAAGGGGTAAACTGAACCCAAGGTATGTAGGCCCGTTCAAGATCATCGAACGCATTGGACCGGTAGCTTTTCGACTCGAGTTACCACAACAACTCGCCGGAGTACATAATATGTTTCACGTTTCAAACCTTAAGAAGTGTCTTGCAAAGGAAGACCTCACCATTCCTCTTGAAGAAATCCAAGTCGACGAGAAACTACAATTCATAGAAGAACCAGTCGAAATCATGGACCGTGAAGTTAAACAACTCAAGCAGAGCAACATACCAATCGTTAAGGTTCGTGGGAATGCTCGAAGGGGTCCCGAGTTTACTTGGGAATGAGAGGATCAGATGAAATAAAAGTACCCACATTTGCTTCCCGAAAACGCAAAATAGCTACAACTTTAAAATTTCGAGACGAAATTTATTTAACGGGTAGGTACTGTAACGACCCGGATTTTTCTGACCTTTTTATACATATGAGATTAATATCTACATAAATTAAAAATTACCAACATGATAAGCAATGCAAATTGTTGAGTTTTGTGTTTTTGAAAAGAGTTTTACACAAAGTTTGACCGTCCAATTTGACCGATGATATCACGAACTATATAACATACGATAATTATACGATCGTCCATATTTATACATATTTAACATGATCTAAGGATGGTTTAACATATCATTGTGTACTAATAACAATGAGTTATAAGTATACTTTGAGATTACTAACTTAAGTTTTCAAAACGGTAACTATACGTAACGTTCTTTGACATATATAACTATAATCTATAATGCTTATACAAGTATCGTATAAATACGTATTTAATTAATTTAAAGAACTTAAATACATAAAACAATATAAGTATATTCACAAAAGATAGTTATATTTGAATTCTCGTTCCGTTTTCTCAAGATTTCTACACGTATACTTAGGGTATATGTACCCGTATTATACGCAGCTTCTAGATGTATTTACTATTGATAAATACCAATTATTAGACCTCAATTATCTGCTCTTAGCAGCCATTGTTAGGCAACAACATGTGGGATCAATTAGGAAGACTTATGAGCTAAAAAACAAACTTAAGGATTTTTTTTTTCTATATAACAAGTAAATTCGTTTTTATGATTTCACCCCATTTTTCCATTCCATTTTCTCATACTTACACTCCAAATTCTCTCTCAAAATACTCCTAACATCATACTTGATCATCTCCAAGCATTTTCACCATCTTTTAGCTTCATAATCAAGGTAAAACTATGTTTAAACTTTGATTCAATTCATGTAAGTTATTTATCTTAAATCAAGATATAAACTTACTTACAACCTTTGTTTCTTTTCACGATTTCACTTCTTAATCTTCCAAGTCATCAAGAACAAGTTCATGTCTTGTTTATTCAGTAACTTTCTTCATCATACTTGAGGTATAACCTTTGTTCATCATCTTGTTCAATTATAACTATCTTTTTAAGAATATACAAATCATAACAACAAGAACATATTTTGAATGATTTCAAACTTGTTCGCAAACTAAATAGATCCTTCTAACTTGACTTTTAAAACACTTCAAGACCTGTAATATATCATAATGATATGCTAACTTAACAAGATACAACTTGATTTTACAAAGAACACCTTAAAACTGAATCTACATCGTTGGAGTGTAACCGGGGGCTGTTTTGGGTTGGATAATTAAAAACCATCTTAAACTTTGAATTGGAAGTTTATATTCTGGAAAAATGATATTTCTTATGAATATGTTAATATATAAAAATCTCATGGTGTAACTCAAAGTGTAAGCATTTTTGTAAAAATTATCATCTATATGTTGTTTTTACGACGAAAATGATCACTTTCATAAGATTTACCAAAGTTTGACCTATAACCTGTGATTTTGAATGCAAACTAAGGTATTTACAGTTCATATTCATAAATAATGACTCGATCCAAGGAAGTGGCAAGTTGAACCAACAAAAACGGAGTTGTATTGAAGAAATTACGGCTAAAACAAAATTGGGTATCCGAAGCAAGTTTAGCTACGAAATTAATTGGAGTAAAACTAAACTAATCATATCTTTGCTAATTAATATGATATTTTATATATATTTACTTATGATTTGATTTTATATATTTCAGGACCACCCGTAAACAACACGAGAAGATTAATTATAAGACCTCATGATTGTACGCAACACGTCATTTGACAACACGGTACTTTATGTACGCAACACGTCATTTGACAACATGGTACCATGGGTCGAGATTAATTCTGATCAATACGAATACGATGGGGTCTTTATTTATTTTATTGAGCAACTAATTGTGGACCACTAACATCAAACTGCAAACTACGGACTAATAGATATTAAAAGTATTATAAGTATATATGTAACGATTATTTGAAAAGAAAATATGTTAATATATTATATATATGGTTAGGTTCGTGATATCTATCGGAGACCAAGTCGTGTTAAATATCTTCAAAGCAAAAGTGAGTATATAGTCCCACTTTTAAACTCTAAATATTTCGGGATGAGAATACATGCATTTTATGATTTACGTTATGGACACAACTGATTAAAAATATATATTCTATGTTGAGTTGTACCACTAGCATACTTCCCTGTAACTTGGTAACTACTATTTACATGCGGTATTGTAAACGCGAATCCTGTTGATAGATCTATCGGGCCTGACAACCCCAATCGGACTGGACGACCGGTATTCAACGGTTGCACAGTACTTCGTTTTGGTAACTATACTTGGTACGGTGTAGTGAGATTTCATAATAAAGGCAATATGCGACGTTGATTAAATGTTAAGTATGGTTATCAAGTGCTCAACCACTTAGAATATTTTTATTAAAACGTTTGTGTATATGAAATCTTGTGGTCTATATTTATAACGCTGCTAGCATTAACCCTATATCTCACCAACTTTATGTTGACGTTTTAAGCATGTTTATTCTCAGGTGATAATTAAAAGCTTCCGCTGCATTATGCCGAATTTAAGCAAGATTTGGAGCATGCATATTTGTGTCAAAAATAAAACTGCATATCGGAAGATTTGTAATGTGAAATATGTTGGAAATCGTACTGTTATTATCAAATGTAAAGTTTGTAAGACTAAGATTATCGCTAAACGATAATCATTATTATGTTGTTGAAGTCTTTGGTTATAATAAAGTTTATGGTTTGTATCATAAAAACGTATGCATATTTTTTTTTAAAAATGTCACATATAGAGGTCAATACCTCGCAATGACACCAATGAATACGTGACGTTTATATTCGATATGAACGGGATGCTTCACAAAAGAAATGAAAAAGTTAAAAGAGCGCAATGAAGGCTAATAAGAGTGATGAAAGCAAAGGAAAAGAGTTCCAATGAGAACCACGCACTTATAAAAAGCTCTAGTTAGAAAACAAAAGAGTCCAATGATAACCAAACTATATAAATCTAACTTGATAAACATTAGGACTACTTGTAATCCTTGGTCTGATTCAGACTAGTTCTTACGAGTAATAAAAACTAACTTCTTATTAAGACATATTTTTGATTTTGTATTTTACTTTAACTTTATACCCATTTAAAGTTATATGATTTATAAGGTTTACTTGAGGACAAATAATGGTTTAAGTTTGGGGAATATGATAACTCCTAAATTATACACTTTTTTGATTACATTTTAAGGAGTTATCTTAGCATTTTAAAGTCATTTTAATCCTAAAACACACTAAAATGGGTAAAATGGTAATTTTAATGATTTTTTCAAAGCTATGTATCAAACAGGATCAAAAACAAAGAAAACTGCAGAAAAGGCTATGAAGCCGCCGGCCAGGATTCAAGGAAGCCGCCGGCATTGGAGTGAATGTGCCAGCATATTCTAGAATTGCCCGCAGAATTTGATGAACTTGTTGACCAAGTAAAATACAGATAAAGCCGCCGGCTTTACACTGAAGCCGCCGGCCTAATGGACACGGTATCTCGACTTGTCGACCAAGTTCAAGTAAAAATGGAAATAAAAACAAAAAGATTGCCGGATCACTGAAGCCGCCGGCATGCCATCAAAGCCGTCTGCTTAATTATGATGGTTACACGTTTTGTGCTTGCGGATCAAGTTTAACTTACAAAAGGAGTCACCGACCAAAGGAAGCCGCCGGCTTGGCCACCGATTTTAAACTGTATAAATAGAGGGCTTCTGTTACAATTTTCAATATACAACACAATACAATTGAATTTAGTTCCTTTTTCTTTTAGGGTTTTCTCTAAAACCCTTAGATTAGATTTATTTTCCATTGTAATCAAGAATTATTCAAGTTAATTATTCAAGTTCTTTTCATATATCTTGTTAAGGTATGATTCTATCTTTACTTTATCGTTTAATCTATTTTATATACTTTAATTGTTTATGTTCGTCTTCTGCTATGAACTAAACGTTCATAGTGGTTACGTGGACGAAAACTAAACTTCATCTGGGAATCAGATGAAGCCGTCGGCTTCGTGCTCTAATCCGTACAGTTTCTGGTCCTTATCCAGATCTGTATGGTCGATTTTCTGTGATGATATTTAAACTTTTTTGAATCTGTTATGCTTTAATACATTTATTTGCCATGCTTAATGATTAGATAACATGATTTTAGGATTGAATAATACTTAATCTAATGATCTATTATTCGATTCATGCTACTTTTTTAGATCTAGGTTATCAAACTTGTTAAATTGAATTGCATGCAACTAGGTTAAATAGCATAATAGTGATAAACTTGTTTAATTTAAATTACGCTTATATAATAGAGTTTGATATTGTTAGGCTTAATCGAAGATCCTTTGTTTGGATTTGTTTAATTAATCATTGCATGAGAACTTAGTAGTAATTGACTTTCAGCTAGTAACTTGAGTTGAACTACTTCGTGTTTAATAGCTTATATAATTTGTCAGTCTATTTGCATGTTGATCCTCATCACAAGATTAATATGTATCATGTAATTGAATTAAATATGAAGAATTGAGATGTTAGTCATGCACATCATGTATCTAGCATATGCTTTAAGTCCTGCATATTGAATGATATGCAACACTTAGATTAGCCTATTAAGGAATAATAGTTGGTCTATGATTATTATTTTGCTTTGTGTTAATATTAGTTATGAAACTTGCCTAATATGATTCCCGTATGAGTTATGTGATGCCCCGTACAAAATTAACGTGTACGGATCATCAATAATAAGATCATTACAAGGTCAAACACTATATGTTGTTTTAAAATAGGTTTGCATTCATAAGAAAGAGTGACGTCATAACCAACATCAAAAGTTTTACAACCGATAGTAGGCTTCTACGAATAGAAGTAATTAACATAAGTACGAGACCCGAAGGTCATTACAAATCATTGTTCAAAAGTAATATAGTTTGTTAATGCAAGGTAAACGTTTCATGCAGAGACATCTCTAACAAAAGCAGCGGGAGTCTACACAGCAAGACTACTACAGCGGAAGCATCAAACCTCTAAGCACCTGAGAAAACATGCTTAAAAACGTCAACACGAATGTTGGTGAGCTATAGTTTAAGTATAATAGTAATGTAAGGTAGGCCACGAGATTTCGTATTTCAAAACAGTATGAAAAGTATATGTTCAACCGTGGGCACTTGGTAACTAACTTAACGTAATATCACCCCCTAAAAGTACACTTGGCGAGTGCGTAAGTTTACGAAGTATTAAACACCAGTTAAATGCTAGCGCTACTAGCCCGAGTGGGGATGTCAAACTCTATGGATCCATATCTAAGATTCGCGTTCACCGGTTCAAAAACCAATGACTAAACGTTACCGAGCGAAGGGGAAAGTTTATGCCGTTGTATATCCCACACATATATAAAGTTTAAGTACTCGTGCCTAGTATGTAAAATGTAAAAAGCGCATGTATTCTCAGTTCCCAAAATAGTTAAAGTAAAAAGGGATGCTATAACTCATAGTGAAAAGTAGTAAAGTCGGTACGAGATAAGTAAGCAAGTAGTTGGTCCGAAAGGTCCTCAACCTAAGTCAAAAGTTATTAAGTCAGTAAATTGTTTCCAAAGGTTTAAAAGTATGTAAATTAGGTGTTAAGTATCATCATCATCAACAACATAAGTAAAAAGTAAAGTAAGTTTTCAATCAAGAATAGAGATCGAAACAAAGGCTGACTTCGTTCAGCCGCTACGACCTCTATACAAACTGAAATGAGGTGAGACCAGTGGCCATGTCTCCGTATATGAGTCGTCCAACCACTGACCAATTTTCAGAACCAAAATCATCTTGGTTTGACCGTGGAGACGGTTTAACTACGAATAGCTCAGAAATTTCAGCACAACGTTACCAAGGTGTAGTGACTTTCGGAAGGCTATAAATCCTAAACCATAAATCGGATTAAGACGAGTCCTAAATGAAAAGTCATCTACTCGAACCAAAAAACTGAAAATAAACATTTCCAGTAACCCAGGTGACTGATCAGACCTCAAAAACAGTAAACAAAGTGCTCTGGTGGGTTCTTGGTGCTTGATGTTCATCACGGTTCTCATCCTTGATGCTTGTAGCTTCAAGTGTACAACTCGTTGATGTATTTGCATCACCTTAACCAAGTTATGACCATCATGACCCTAGTGTATGTCTAAGATAAATAGCACAACTCATTTAAGGGTTGTAAGATGGTTGATGAACCAAAGTTACATCAAGATCTTAGATCGGACACATACATGAGTTCTAATAGTAATATTAAGCTATAAACTTGAATGTAAACTAAATAAACAAGATCTTAAGTTGTAGAACTTAGATCTTAGTTAGATCTTAAAGATCCTAGACTAGAAAGTATAGATCTAGTGTTCTTAAGTTAAACCTTAAGTTATGGAACTTGGATCTTTACTTTAATAAAACCATAAGTTATGAAAATTAGATTTTAATCCTGTAGAATGTATATATAAGCTTATAAGCTTTTGTTTTAGACAAAATTGGAAGACCATAAGCTATAGAAACTTAGATCCAACATAAGTGTATGAAGTTATAACTAGAAAGTTTAACTTCTATGTTCTTGAACTTACAAAGTTTAAACTTTAGTTCCAAGAAAAATGAGATCAAGTTTAACTAGTAATACTTGACCAAAATTAAATAAATCACTAATTGAAATACTTACAAAAGAAAGAAATAAACTAAAGTTACAATTAATAAGTTCATGTTTGTTTCATACTTAAGAAGATTCAAGCCAAAGCTTGGATCTTAAGAAAATAAACCTTAAGTTTACAAAACATGAACACAAGTAAGATCTTAAAGCTTATGAACTTTAAATCTTTATAATATTTCAAGTGTAGAACCATAAGCTAACAAGCTTAGATCCTTGTTCTTGACTTCTCATCAAACAAAGGATGGAAGAAGCAAGATTCATGAAGATACAAACTATAAAGCTTGATCTTTAACAACAAACCCAAACAAGTAAATTGATGATGATACTTGGTGATTTTAAAGGAAAAAGAAGAAAGAAAAATAAAGTTGTTACTTACAATTTAGAGAGAAAAGTTGAGAGAAAAGAAGTGGTGTAAGTAAGTATGTGTAAAATGAAGTGTAAACTAGCATATAAGTAACAAAAAAAGAAAAAAAGAAATGGAACTCCCTCCCTTGCACAAAACCGTCGATTTTGGTTCACAAATAGGGTAGTCAAGATGGTGCTTTCATGCGTGGGAGAGTGGTGATTGCTAGGAAGGTGTATAAAGTTAAATGCATGGGAAAGTGATCGTGCATGCTTGAAACATCTTTGTCTCCACACTTAACTTAATTAATCTTGTTTAATCTTAATGAATCACTAGCAAAAAAATGCGCTCATTAAGTAGTCCATTAAGTGATGTAGGGTGGGCTTGATAGTCCAAGTCCATTAATATAAGCCTAAGTATAAGTATGTAACAAATTAGTAACAAGCCCAAGTAATTAACTACTTACATTAGTTAATTAGAAATAATTAATAAGTGTAACATCCTCAATAGGGCCTAATTGTAAGATTACTATTTTGTCCTTAAGTTAGTATTGTGTTATTATATGCTTTTATTTTTATTTAATATTTGCTATTAAATAATGATGTGGTTAGGACCAGTTTGTGACAAGGGTCACAGAACAGGTTTGTTTATTTAATTTGGACTTCGTTTGGGTTGCCAAATGATGTACGAAAGATATCAGATAACTGATAAATACCCATGTGTTGTACAGTGTGGGGATTTAACCCAATTAAGTGACTAGTGCAGCTCATTTCTTCCCATTCCTAGAAAATTCCCTAACACACCCGTTCTTCATCTTCCTCATCTACAATCAAACCCTAATCCTTAAACATCGATCTTGAGCTCAAATTGGTGTTAGAATTGTGTTTGTTATCGTTTACTGAGCCTATCAAGGTAAGTTACATGTGTTTTTGTGTTCAACTCATTGTTAAATTCGTAGTTTTGTGTGAGTTTTGTAAAAAGCTTGAATTTGTGTCAAAACAAGTGATTTAAGTGTTGTTATGGTCAAATTGTTGTGGGTTTTGAGTCTATAACAAGTAGTGAACAAGTTGTGGTCGATTTTAGTGTTTAAAACGAGCTCTAGATCGAGATTTGAGGATTTCATCGTGAAGTCCGTAGTCTTTGTTCAGTTTCTAATGAAGATGAACACACTCGGCTGACTATCGGTCAACAGTCAACCGACTGAGGGTTGAACCGACTGATTGACGAAGACAACCGACCGACTGTTGAGTGAACCGACCGACTGAGATTTACCTTCGGCCGATTGATGTAATACCAAATGAATCGACTGACTGACCTTAGTCGACCGGTTGTGTCGACAGTCGACCGACTGTAAGAGTCAGTCGACCGACTGAGTGTCCATGGCAGAATATTTTACCTAAGTGTTGATTTTTAGCCGTTATGCTGCCCGTTTGTATTTTGATGTTCAGGATGTAAATTTTGAAAGTGCATAGTGTTAAGCAAAAATTTTTAGCGGACAGTTTTTGATACAAAAATTTATATATTGTGTTATTTGATGTTAACGAACAGAAACTAACTTGTGTATATGTTTTTCTCAGGAGAAAAGGAGAAAGAGAAGGTTCAGTGATTAGATAGCTGAATACCTTCTCGTTTGCTGGTATTTGGTGAGTGGGACTAACTGGAGAATATAGTATATAGAAGCATGTTATATTATGATTGCCATGCTTGTTAGATATACTTATTGTTGTGGTTAGTTAGTACTTGTGATGACTGCATGTTAGTTGATGCTTGTATGCTGGAGCCCGGTGCGTCCCTATTGTGTGGTAGCCTCGGTAGGAGAGATCAACCTGCGGGTTGGGTTCCTCTGTGGTAGCCTAGACAGCCGTGGTGTATATATATGTGAATGACGCGTCCGTCGCGTGTGGATTATGTATATACATACGGTGGTGGAGGAACTTCTGGTAAGCCCCAGTCCGATCAGCTGGTGGTTAATGGTTTGGCCGAGCCGCCAGAGTTTCTGTAGACGGCACTTGGGTGATGTTTGTGTGTTAGACTATTATGACATGATTAGTATAACACTTATGTTTGCTATGGCCTGTAGTAAGTCGCACTCACTTAGCTTCGTGCTAATTCCCCTCCATCTCCTCCCTGCAGGTTGATAGCTTTTGTAGATAGTGCTTTTTGGGAGAAGACGGGCATGGTGATGTTATGTTTGACAGGATTAATTCTGATGTGATCTTTTATAGTTGAAACTGTGTTCTTTTGAAAACAGATTGTAACTACGTCTTCTTCGTATTAACATGTATTTTGTAATGACACGTGATACCGGTTGTATTAACAATAGTTAATGTTTATTATGTAATTAATAAACAAATGCTTCCGCCACGTATAAAAAAAATTTAGCGGTGTCACAAGTTGGTATCAGAGCTGAGTTTAGCAGCATGTACATTGTGACCTACATGTCATGTTCCCAAACTTAGAAGAGTCATGTCAAACATAATATGCTGGGGATGGGTTAAGTGAGTATTAGGACAGGATATGTGTTAGTTGTTAGTACTAACAGAATTTATACTAATCTTTAGTGTGAGTGTTGTGGTAGTGCAGCAATGACAGATAACGAAGCTAACGCTACTGGCCCTGCTGCTCTTCGAACTGGTACATTCAGAGCCCCTGACGAAGATGGACATGTGTCTTTAGAAGAAGAAACCTCTCAAGAAGTAATAGAACTTCAAAGTAGGTTACTAGAAGCTGAGGAGAAATTAAGGAATTGGAACAAGAACGGGCGCAATGGAACCCTAATACCACTGCGTTAAATACAACCTTTCCTCCTAACTTTTATAATCAAGCCTGTGGCAGTTCCCAATCACAGTTTCCACAAAATACCTATCGAAACTATCAAATGCCATTTCCGTTTAACCAGACTTTTCCTAATAAAATGATGTACCCATTTCAAGTCCCTGAGACAAGAAGGAAGTGTACCTATAAAAAATTTATGGACTGCAAACCTCCTGAGTATAGCGGACACACAAACCCTATGATGACCCTCAATTGGCTAAGAGAAGTGGAGAGAGCATTAGAAGCAATGGAATGGTGGGATTCTATTACTGCATATTTACCCAAAGAACAGATCAGCCGGATTACCTGGGAACAATTTGATGCTAAGGTTCATGAGCATTATTGTTCTGAGTATGAAATGGAGAGATTGAAAACTGAGTTTCTGAGTATGAAGATGACAGAAAGTATGACGATTGATGAAGTTTTCAGAGATTTCACATCGAAGTTAAGGTTTGTTCAACAATGGGTAACGACTGAAAAGGATAAAATTCAGCATTTCATGCGGGTGATTAAGCCGGAGTACAGAACCGTTACGAGATTTGCAACAACCTTGGTGCAGGCTCATGAGATGGCTAAAGTTACAGAAGGTGATATAATGGCAGCAAAAAGAGAAAGTTCAAGAAGTGGATCTTTTAGGTTTAAATCAGAAGGTCAATTGGGTGGACAGTCAAATCAGGAGTCGAGTAAGCAATCCGGTTTTCGTGGTAAAAAGTCAGGTGGGTTTAAATAGAAAAGTAAGTCTGGTATTAGTGGATCAGGTTCAAGTCAGTATGGGTGGTGTAATGTTTGTAAGTCAACCCATACCGGCCCGTGTTCTCCAATGACCAGAAGGTGTTCGAAATGTGGAGTGTTAGGTCATGAATCAACAGCTTGTTCTTTTAAGTCTAATGTTTGTTGGAGTTGCCATCAAGAGGGGCATAGATCAGCAAATTGTCCATCTGCGTCAAGATCCAGTTCTGGAGCAGGGTCAGGGGCGAGGTCAGTAACTTATGGGGTGTGATGACCCGGGAATTTCCGACCAAATTTAAACTTAAACTTTATATAAGTTCGACATGATAAGCAAAGTCTATAATGTTGAGTCACAAAAATTTTGAAACTATGTTTATATTTTCAATTGACCTTCGACTGTTTCCAACGATTCACGAACAACTATTTGTAAATAGATTCATATATATTTAAGTATGTATATATATATATATATATATATATATATATATATATATATATATATATATACAAGAATATTACTTGTAAATATATAATATTATATTTAGTTGTTTAAAAGAATATAATTAATATATTTATTTACTTAAACTTGTTAATTAAGATTTGATATATATATATATATATATATATATATATATATATATATATATATATATATATATATATATAGATTGTGTATATTGAAAATGAATGATTTCGAGCCTAATTTGTAAACGTCAGTAACACTCGGTTGACGTTTCGTTAGTTTTAATATAGATATATTACATGTTCATGAAGAACTAAAATAAAAGTCGAACTGTAAATCAATTACGAAGATTTCAGATTTGTTAAAAATATTTTTACCTTTTTAAATTTAAATATTAGTACTCCGTACATATAAATCGGGACATAAAATAAATAATTTTCGAACCTTTTTTTACCAGGTTTCAAAGAGGTAATGAGTGAAATAATTAAATATGTTTAATCTAAAAATTTGGGATTTTTAAGAACACTTTTATCCGTAAATGTTTAGCAATGGACACACTCCGTGAAAACTGTCGGTATATAAATCCAAATCAAATGGCTGCTTTACTATTAAAAATATCATTGAGAGTTACTGTGTGCATAGTTGTTTCTTCTTTCTTTCATCATTACTTTGTATATTTAAAAGTATTATATACATGATATATGAATCACTACCATCACTTATATCGAGCACAAACACCACCATCATCCTCACCACCGGAGCCACCATGGCAACACCATACCCGCCATCATGGCCACCCACCACCGGAGCATCACAAACACCACCCAACCACCCTCTCTATCTCGTCTCTCTCTACTCTCTCTTTATATATTTTCGTGAACCGTAGATTCGATAGTAAGCTCAACCACAACAAATCACCTTCTCTAAAACCGCCTCCCACTATCATCCAACATCGGTCACCACCCTGTACAACACCAAGAACAAACCACACTAACCACCTTTTCTCTTCCTCCCTTTCTCTCTCTTTATCTCTCTCTCATGATTGAAACCACCATCTTTACAACATACACGAGCCATGATGAACAAAACCGCTCGAAATACTACTATTTCTGGTGTTCGAATCCGGTCACCAACACTACTACAACACCATCATCAACAACCACCTACTCATTTCGTGCTTGATCACTGTTACGTTGTTCTTACTCGATTACCATCACTATCCGATCACTAAAACATCACCACCACCATAAACCGCCACCTCAATCCTTTTCAATCTCCTTCTTTAACTCTACAATCACCACCTTCGATCTATGAAGACCTGCAACCACAATCTTAAAACGGCTGCACTTATTTATCTATCTTCCTGATCGAACAAATCCAGCTGAACCAACAACGAAAACCAATTAAACTCACCACTTTAAACCACCATTCCAAACCTTGCGTTTATTTTTTTTTTATCGAATGACAGTAACCACCGCCATAATTGTCTTCTTCTTTTAACCACCAACGTTATTTTTTTTCTGTTCTCATTGAATCCTAACCGTGAATCCAAAGCCACCATCACTACAACCTCCTGCTCGACCTCATATGTTCCTGTTTCAGTCACTCTCAAAACAAAAATATCGAAACCCACTAAGAGGATGATGAATAGTGAAGATAAAGAAAACGATAATGATGACGAGATTTAGATGATACCGCTGCTGCATTTTGTTTTAAATATCTATTTGAACAGTCAAGAAACAAATAACAATGATGGTGATTTACATCGATGATGAAGGTTAATGGAGGCTACAACGTGCGTGCGTTCTTTTTTTTATAAACACAACCGCTGAGTCATTTAATCGATCATTGGATTGGGCTGTTAGGTTAAAACATGGATTAGCTTCGTGGGCTTTTAAAGTTATTAGGATTGGGCAGTACTTTTGTATTGTTGGGCCGAGACCCAACTGGTTACGGTTGGGCTGCACAGATAACAGGATAAATATAATTGAGTTTTGACTTAGTTAAGAAAAACATGAAACAGATGGATGGTTGGGAGTGTGTGTGTGTGTTTCCGAGAGGTCTCAGGTTCGATTCTAAGTCAGGACAGCCATATATTTCTTTTTATTCGATTGGGCTGCCATTCCTTTATTGCTGGACCGAAAATAAGCCTTTATTGTTGGGCCGAGAATGGGTCAGTTTTTGTGATGGGCCGATTGAGTTAAAAGGGAAATAGAAATAAGATAAATATGTGTAAACCGTAAAATGAATCAGAAAAAGCAGATGGGTTTAGATGGTCATGGGTGTTTAGTTGTGAGCGGGAGGTTCTGAGTTCGAGCCTGGGCATAAGCAATTATTTTGGGACTTTTCTTGAGAGGTAGTTATAATTTTTACTCTTACTTATTATTATTATTATTATTATTATTATTACATTATCATTATTTTCTTGTTATTGTTATTATTATTATTATTGCAAATATATATTTTATCTAAAAATACATTAAAATTATAATACATAATACTATATGTTATCATTAAAAGGATATTAATTAAACTATGCATAAGTTATATTAATTTATATATATATACATGTATATTTTTATCAAGTAAACCTTAAAATAAACTTTTCTTATTAATGAAGGATAAATATTATAATTACAAACAAATTATTAAACTACCTTAAATTTATTAATAAAAGAATCAATGAAGCATATAAATCATATCACTCATAATATATAAATTGTTCGATTACCATTACATGTGTTAATGTACCTAATTGATTATAGGTTCATGAATCTGAGGCCAATCATATACTTGTTCAATGTCGTTCTATGTATTTTTACTACAAAATACATTATGTGAGTTTCATTTGCTCCCTTTTTAAATGCTTTTGCAATATATATTTTTGGGACTGAGAATACATGCGCTGCTTTTTATAACTGTTTTACGAAATAGACACAAGTAATTGAAACTACATTCTATGGTTGAATTATTAAACCGAATATGCCCTTTTTTTAGTCTGGTAATCTAAGAATTAGGGAACAGACACCCTAATTGACGCGAATCCTAAAGATAGATCTATCGGGCCCAACAAGCCCATCCAAAGTACCGGATGCTTTAGTACTTCAAAATTTATATCATGTCCGAAGGAAGATCCCGGAATGATGGGGATATTCTTATATGCATTTTGTGAATGTCGGTTACCAGGTGTTCAATCCATATGAATGATATTTTTATCTCTATGCATGGGACGTATGTTTACGAGAAATGGAAATATGAAATCTTGTGGTCTATTAAAATTATGAAATGATTATTTATGTTAAACTAATGAACTCACCAACCTTTTGGTTGACACTTGAAAGCATGTTTATTCTCAGGTATGAAAGAAGTCTTCCGCTGTGCAATTGCTCATTTTAAAGATATTACTTGGAGTCATTCATGACATATTTCAAAAGACGTTGAATTTGAGTCGTTGAGTTCAGCAAGATTATTATTAAGTCAATTATAGTTAGATATATTATAAAATGGTATGCACGCCGTCAACTTTCGATGTAATGAAAGATCGTCTTTTCAAAAACGAATGCAATGTTTGTAAAATATATCATATAGAGGTCAAGTACCTCGCGATGTAATCAACTGTTGTGAATCGTTTATAATCGATATGGACTTCGTCCGGATGGATTAGGACAGGTCTTCACAGTTGGTATCAGATGGTGTTCTTAGTGAACCAGGTCTTGCATTAGTATGTCTAACTGATAGTTGTTAGGATGCATTAGTGAGTCTGGACTTCGACCGTGTCTGCATGTCAAAAGTTTTGCTTATCATTCCGTGTCAGAAATCATCTGCTTATCATCCTTAGGAAATTACCTGCTTATCATTCATAGTCTAGACACATCTTACTGCAATGATTGCATGAATAGTGTATAGACAAAATTCGTATCTTAGCGTATCTGCTAATCCATATCTTAGCATATCTATTACTGTAAACTTTACCTAACATATTCCGTCGATTCCTCCGTAACTTATGGGATTTCAGTATTATACTTGCATATGTAAATTATGTATTGCAGGGTACTAATCTACATCCTATAATCTATTTCTTATCGAAAATCCTTCATCTGATCGTACGAGATGAATCCCTCAACTAGATCGAGTCCCTCGGATTTCAACAGCTATTCCGATAGTTATCCCGACAGTTATTCAGAATGGATAGTCATCTAAGCTGCGGAAGCAACGACACCAGAATGAATCAACCAATCATCCATCCCCAATTCATCTGATGGATTCATAGTCGACTTAATGGAGACGCGCAGAAGGCGATCTCATCCACTAACCAAATTCACCTTTTGGCGAAGAACCTGAAGCACTTACCGGTGAACCTGTTCGTAACACCATTTCACCCTCATTTCCCAAATATCTCGCCACGGCTATATCATAACTTAGATTCTAAACCTTATTCATCCGCTCGTTCTGATCGACAATCATCCCGGGGTAATCGAAGAAGTCAATGAACATCGCGCTCGAAAAATAAATTTGGAGAATATGGTGCAAAATTTACCAGCTTCAACAAATCACCAGCACCAACAGTACCACCAACACCAATACCAGTACCATCAACAATCCATGCCTCAACATCTCATTTTGTACCTCGAGTATAATCATCGTTCTACGTATCGTTCTACATCAATTATCTTCGTTCTTCATGGCGATTATGTAATCTCTAATGTTTTAGAGATTATATATTCTAGTTCTAACCATAAACCAAATGAGTTTAATATAATATTAACTCATTAAATCTATGATTACATCTGAAGAAAATATATATGTATATATGTTTCCATAAAGATTGTAATTAAAAATTCTTTCGTACAAACTGTTATTGATGAAAATATTTTAACGGGTAGGTAATACCCGAGGAATATTTAGATTTCACATTAATAAGTTACACTGTACATTCCTCGAATCTGATTCGACTGTTATTTACTATCATACTTACAACCATAGCTATATGTATCCGTTCACCGCCGAATAACCATTTTCATTCAATTTCATGTTTGGATTTTGACTTATCAAAATCCAACAAGTGGCATAATGAAGAAAACATTGGACAAATAAAATCTGTTAGAAACAAACAATTTAACTATGAGAAGAATTTTGTTAAGAATCCACACTAACAAAATCCTAGCTAACTGTTCCTAGCTAACTGTTAATTCCGTATTACATTTTAATTATCGCAATTTATTTATCGCAATTTAATTATCGCAATTTATTTTATCGCAATTTATATTCTCGTAATTTTATTTATCGTCATTTAATTTCTGTTATTTACTTTACGCATTTAATTTATCGTCATTTAATTTCTGTTATTTATTTTACGCACTTTAAATATAGGGACATGTATACAAAGTTTTGACATATCATATCGACGCATCTATATATATTATTTGGAATCACCATAGACACTCTATATGCAGTAATGATCGAGTTCTCTATACAGGGTTGAGGTTGATTCTATAATAATATATATACTTTGAGTTGTGATCGAGAGTGAGACATGTACACGGGTTACGATACGTACTAATTAATTCGAATATTATATATTAAATTATATATGAATATGAATTATTGGACTGTCAACTGTGGACTATCGACTGTGGACTAATAACATTGGACAATTAAAATGAATTAAAATATTGATTATAACATATGAAACTAAATAATTCTTCAAGTTTGCCACTTGATTTCACCCTAAAACCTCATTTGTATCTTGATGATTACAACCTGCATCCAAACCTTTCGTAATTCTTGAAAACACCTCAATCGATAGGATGAACCAATCGCATTTCATCTACGGAAGAAAAGATTTATGCATATAGTTATGCACCTGAAAACACTCGGAACCTGAGTAAACGTTTAACACGTAGCTGTGCTAATTCATTTAGCATTATTATTACCAAAAATAACTTTGCATCTGCTATTCGAGATAGTTAGTTTTGTCACAGCTCCAGCAAGACAACTTCGACTTTTCGTATGAAACAACCTTATTATAACATTGATATATACGCGTGCTCTTTTATTGTTACCAGGGAACCTTTCATATTCCACCATATTACCATCAGCGTTTAATCATCTAAAAACACAATTTTCCTGAAACCACCACGGATTAATAACCGATGATTCAGATATCATAGCATTAAATGCGGAGGAAACAGAAAAATGGTAGATGGTCTAAACAACCAAAAGTTTGATGATAAAGAAAGGAGTGTTAGGAACGCTCGATAGAAAATTGGGTATTGAAAAACAGATTGAACTACCCATGAAGGAGACCAAGGACAAATACAAGGACCAAACCCTATATTCAAAGAATCCAGGTAATTCTGGATCCAATGAAATCTTTAGAGAATATCTTGCTCCGAAGTCATGTTAAAATCTTGCGGAAAATCTTTCTCCATCAACCATCGAACTTAGAAATTTCAAAATATCATCATCAATATCTTCGATATTTCTGAGGATAATTTCATAAATATTCTCGTCCAAAATTATATACCTCCTCGTGCTTCTGTGTATCATTATATTGGAAACATTCAAGAGAAAATTTTGTACCGAAAAGCAGATTATGCGAAACTATGAAGAAATCCGTGGACAAATCACAAAGAATAAGTTTGACTTCAAAAAAAAATCCAAATGATTCATTGTCTACTAAAATCTTTAGTGAATATTTTGCTCCTTACTCTAAACCCTTGCAGACAATAGTTTCTATCATCCTCTGATCTTAGATATTCAAAGATATTATCTTATCTTTCATTATAAATATCCTCCATATTTTTGAAGATATTTTCATAACTATTCTTATCTGAAATCGTTAATCTCTTCATGCTATCAGTGTTACATCATATAGAAACTGTTAGTTTCTATATTCTGTAAACTTTCGAGCTTAAAATATGAATGTTATTGAAGTAATGTTGGGAACTGATGCATGAGCTAGTATAACATAATGACACTTGATCAACGTGATTATATTACAGTAAGTCGTGCTGAGTTTCTAATGGGACGCGATGATTCACATATTATAACGTCATCATGTGCCATGTTACATAACTCTTTCATTGTGCTTAACTTCTGAACATATCAAGAAAGTATATTCTTGATAGTTCTATTCTCAGTGACTCTGATAATTTGACAAATCAAATTGTGCTATCACGTTCTTTCCTGTTTAGAACATTAATTTCATTCAAAACTTCATACGTACGAATTCTGGACCATTACTCGCTTTATTAGAGGTCGAGAAGAGAATAAAAAGGCAAAAGAGCTCCAAAATATAAGAGAAGATATAAAACCCAATAACAACACATAAGTTATAAACCGTGGATATTAATACGAATAGCAATATAAAGACACGGTATAATTAAGAATAGTATCACCCCAAGGATATGTTAAAAGTAAACAGATTTTTCTGGTAGAAGATTGAAAAGAAGGATGACAGAATGATAATTAGGAAAATATTAGGGATTCGAACTGGACTAACCATTTTCACAATCTTTTGGGATGAATGAACTAAGAAGGAAAGTATAGGAATGGTGAGAATAATGGAACGGAAGAGCTTAAATTTATAGTGGAAATATCAGACAGAGTAATCGCGGCAGATCACCGTATTTAATTATAGAGATCTTAATTTCCTTATTCGCCGAAGAATCAAATCTTTTAGATTTTGAAGATTTTCTTTAAATCCCTTGAATTCCGGAATTCAATCGCGAGTACGTCAAAAGTTATGGAAAATCTCCATTTCTTCATCTCGATCTTTTGTGATAGCTTCATTCGTACACTCTGATTAATTGAATCATTTTATTCATATTACTCAATGATGATAAAACTCTATTTATCAACTCATATTCGTCATGAAAACATTTTTATTGTTAATCATGATCACCTCACTCAAATTTCGGGACGAAATTTCTTTAACGGGTAGGTACTGTGATGACCCGGGAATTTCTGACCAAATTTAAACTTAAACTTTGTATAAGTTCGACACGATAAGCAAAGTCTATAATGTTGAGTCACAAAAATTTTGAAACTATGTTTATATATTCAATTGACCTTCGACTGTTTCCAACGATTCACGAACAACTATTTGTAAATAGATTCATATATATTTAAGTATGTATATATATATATATATATATATATATATATATATATATATATATATATATATATATATATATGTACATGAATATTACTTGTAAATATATAATATTATATTTAGTTGTTTAAAAGAATATAATTAATATATTTATTTACTTAAACTTGTTAATTAAGATTTGATATATATATATATATATATATATATATATATATATATATATATATATATATATATATATATATATATATATATATATAGATTGTGTATATTGAAAATGAATGATTTCGAGCCTAATTTGTAAACGTCAGTAACACTCGGTTGACGTTTCGTTAGTTTTAATATAGATATATTACATGTTCATGAAGAACTAAAATAAAAGTCGAACTGTAAATTAATTACGAAGATTTCAGATTTGTTAAAAATATTTTTACCTTTTTAAATTTAAATATTAGTACTCCGTACATATAAATCGGGACATAAAATAAATAATTTTCGAACCTTTTTGACCAGGTTTCAAAGAGGTAATGAGTGAAATAATTAAATATGTTTAATCTAAAAATTTGGGATTTTTAAGAACACTTTTAACCGTAAATGTTTAGCAATGGACACACTCCGTGAAAACTGTCGGTATATAAATCCAAATCAAATGGCTGCTTTACTATTAAAAATATCATTGAGAGTTACTGTGTGCATAGTTGTTTCTTGTTTCTTTCATCATTACTTTGTATATTTAAAAGTATTATATACATTATATATGAATCACCACCATCACTTATATCGAGCACAAACACCACCATCATCCTCACCACCGGAGCCACCATGGCAACACCATACCCGCCATCATGGCCACCTACCACCGGAGCATCACAAACACCACCCAACCACCCTCTCTATCTCATCTCTCTCTACTCTCTCTCTATATATTTTCGTGAACCGTAGATTCGGTAGTAAGCTCAACCACAACAAATCACCTTCTCTAAAACCGCCTCCCACTATCATCCAACATCAGTCACCACCCTGTACAACACCAAGAACAAACCTGTAAGACCCAAATATTTATGGTACATAATGTATTGATGGTGTACGATGCGTATATGAGGTGTACGAAGCATGTACGTGTCACTTGCTAACGTCGAAGGAAACTGGACGTTGTCTGAAGTAACAAGGTGTGTGCGTATCTTTTCAACCCCAAATAAATTTTGTGTTGATGTTTCAAAGCCTTACCATTGGAAATAAAATCTTATTACGTTTCCAACGATATTTGATTCATTGAAAACGGAGCTACGGTCAAAAAGTTATGGCCAAATCAAGTTTCTGAAAACTGACCTGCAGGTTGGAGCGGCGCTCCACCATTTGGCGCGGCACGCCAATTTCTGCTGATGCAATTTTCAGCCTTTTTAAAAGGTCTAAATGAGGGGTACTTTGGTCTTTTCACTTGGGGTCGGTTTGGGGTCATCAAAACTGATCCATTGGTCATTTTGGATCACATTTCACTCATCAAACACCCTTATCAAACCCTAGTAAGAGAAACCCACTTTTAGTGAGAGAGAGCTTGATTTGGAGAAGAAGTAGTTGGATTCTCACCAAAGCTCGGGTTTTAAAGTTGCTCTACTCGTCAACGGCATCATTTTGGTAGTATTGGTAAGTTCTAACTCCGAATTTCATTTGTTAGATTTGATATTCAAGTTAGGGTTTGAGATTGTTAGTTGTAAAACCCATTTGGTTGATGAAGAGGGTTTATGGAAACTTTCTATTTTGATATTTGGCGGGTTTTGGGTTGGTTAATGATTTAACCATGTTTAAGACTTGTAAATGGTGTATAATCACTAGTGTTAGTGATTATTGGTGTTTTGGAAACCATTAGGGTTCATATGGTTGACTAATTTTGACTAGAGTCAAAATTAGGGTTTGTTGATGATTATGACTCAATTGCTGATTTAATAAGGTTTATAAACTTAAAATGGATTAAGTTGAAGCATAGAACTGAGTTAAATATGTTTTGGTGTCAAAACTTGCTAATGGCGTGATATTGACTTCTTATGGGTCAAATTAGAGTTTAAGTGTCATTTAGGGCAAGATAGGTGTTTAACACCTGTGATTGGGTTTGATTGGCATATTAGGACCATTCTCACTTGTGTTAGTAATTATTGGTTAGTTTGGGCGCAGTTTATGCTTGAAAGTGCAAATGGGTCGAAATTGCACTTATTGGTGTTTTGGGCATAAGCTAGAGTGTTTAGCTTCTTTGTTTGTGAATTACTTAGGTAAATTTCATTTGGACGATTAGGAGCTCAAGCGGGATTGCTTTTCAAATAATCAAGGTGAGTGGAATCTTTATACACTTATGTATATAATTTGGTTGCTTGTGTGAGATGTGGTAAGTGACATCCATTAGGATTCACTTTTCGTGGACCACATTTGAGTTGGGAAAAATATAGTGAGTGATATCCGTGTGGATAGCTCTTCGTTGGCTATAATCGTTTTGTGTATGTGGCGAGTGATAAACGTATGACCTATCACTCTTTGTCGGCCACGTGTGTATATATATATGGCGTTTAGAATGTGGTGAGTTATACCCAAAAGGAATGACTCTTTGTTAACCACGATTGGAGGTGAGCATGTGACGAGTGATTAATGTTTGACCTATCACTCTTCGTCGGTCACATGTGTGTGTTGGGCATGTAGCGAGTGATTAACGTTTGACCTATCACTCTTCGTCGGCTACATGTGTATGTTTAGATATGTGGTGAGTGATTAATGTTTGACCTATCGCTCTTCATCGGCCGCATATGTGTGTTGGGGTAAGTGGTGAGTGTATCCGTTTGGGGATCCGCTCTTCGTTGGCCACTTATCGTGGGATGGTAAGCAGTTTCGCTTTTCGTCGGCCATCCTTGTGATTGAGGTAAGTGTTAACGTTTCGGTTGCACTTTTAGTCGGCCTCATGGTGCGTAGTGGTGAGTAGTTAACGATTTAGACCTACTACTCTTCGTCGGCCACGTACGCGTGTGATGGGTGGTGAGTAGTTAACGATTTTGACCTACTACTCTTCGTCGGCCATCATCGAGTCGAATGTCGACATTGGGTATATTGGGATGTGTAATTTTATTAGCATTGTACGTATTTGTATTTGGTGTTGAGATCTCTATGCTAATGATGTTGACTTGTTGTACGTACGATTATTCGTTTATTCGATATTGCCGTTTGCTAATGTTATTGTGTTGTTGTGTAGGTGTATGCAAGTTATTGAATTATGTATGTATGCGTATAAGTATTGCATTCACTAAGCATTAGCTTACCCTCTCGTTGTTTACATTTTTAGATTCGGAGGCGGACGTGGCAAGGGTATGCTCGGGATTTAGATGATTTCCCTTTTTGGTTGCTTGCTTGGATTACTTGTGGATTCGGCCTAGGATTTGGGTAGTTTATCCCCAAACATCATGCTCGTAGTTTGTTAGGAAATTAAACTAATGTGGTCGAAACTCAAACTTTCGTATGAAACTCGTAAAACGGCCGATGTGGGCCCCACTTTGTAAAACTTATTTTATGTTTGAATCGTGTTAGTTATACATATTTGAAGATGTGGGTAAAAGCGTTTCGTCTAAATATGGCGGGAAGTGGCCAATCTTTTTCACGTTTAAAGACTTTTTGGACAGACTAGTTTGGCGCGCCGCGCGGCCATATGGTGTGTAGCGACCCGACAAAATCGTCATTGACGGCGCCGTCTACTTAGGTCCCGTTACGTGGTCATAAGTCTTTAAAACAACGTTTGACCAAAAGATATGTCGCATTCATTTCAAATGTAAAGATTGTTCAAAGTTTACAAGAATAGTTCCACCACAAGTTACGTTACAAAGTTATAAGTACAAATGAAACTTATGCGACACAATTTAAAAGTAGCCAAAAGACGCTCCATGTATGCATATATACTCGACATCCAATGCAGGTATCAAAATAATGAGCGGAAGCATGTATCATGTATCGTTCAAGGACCTGATAAAAACATAGAAATCTGTCAACGAAAACGTTGGTGAAATCATAGGTTTAAGTAAGTAAGTAGAAATGAACCACAAGATTTATAACATTTCAATAATAGTTAACCATTCCAAAAATTTGTTATCACGAGCACCCAATTATCAATGCTTAACATTCCTTCCATAGAACCCCATCACCTTAGTGCTAGAACATACACTGTTTCTCGAAAATATATTTCATTCGTAAACGGTAGCGAACCGTTTGAATGAGGGTTTGTCAAACCCATATGGCCATATAACATAAGTTCTCGCTTACACCCGGCAAGTGTAACTAATGATAATCGAATTGAGGATTTTTGTTCTAAACTCGTATGTAGAATGTTTGTTTTCCTGTACTTGTGTTCACTTAGTTAAAAAGGAACGTTTATGTTTTCTCATCCCAAATGTAAGTTTCAAAAGAGTAAAAGTGGGACTATGATCTCACCTTGAGTGCACGAGTAGTAAAGTACTTCAACAACTAAACGTGTGCAAAGAACAATGCTAGTCTTGACCTAAACAATAGGTTGTATCAATAACGGTAAACACGATAGGTCAAAGATGTTCAATTAGTCCTATGGCTCGTTACGACTCGAATACTACAACATGTGAGTCAAATTGTCATGTTTCATGCAAGATACGAGTATAAAAGCATGTTAGAACGATTTGCACAAACATTTGGTTAAGTTTGATTAAAAGTCAACTTGGTCGGGCCAAAGTCAACGAAAAAGTCAACACATTCGGGTCGGGTCCCGAACTATTTTTCTGAGGTTTTTAATCATATATGAGCATGTTAGAACAAGTTACATGTGAATCGGAGGTCCATAGCATAGCAAACATTTTCCGTAAAATGACCAGCGAAGACAGAAGCCTGCCAGTGTATCTGGACGGCGTCCAGATTGTCTGGACGGCGTCCAGCTTTAAAGACTGGGACGGCGTCCAAGTATCTGGACGGCGTCCAGCCTTGAAATCTGGGACGGCGTCCAAGTGTCTGGACGGCGTCCAGATTGGTATTCAAGTCTGATACAGAAACCTTCTAAGTGCACGAACCAAAAACCAAACTAACACATTTTATGATCCGCAAACAACCAAAACATGTATCATACCCCGTTGGAAAGGTATTTTGACGAAGAAAATGACTAGACACATTTCAACAAGTAATTCAACACCTACAACAACCCAAAACCGCATTAAACGTTCATAATCAAAGGTTCAAGTTCTAAAAACGCATTTCATGATTCGGGTAACCAATTTACATGTATGATATGCCGTTTCGAAGGTAATCAAACACACGTTGCAACAAAACACTTATCAACAATATTTCATAGCATTTGATGCATCAAAAGTTCATATAAAGCTTATCAAACCCTAACCAAAATCTCAAAACCTATAATCATGTTAATGTAAGGTTTTCATGTCAATCAACACACCAAAACGAAGTTAATGAAGTAACTAACACTTTGAACACACAACCATTAACATCTAAACACATTTCATCATTCAAAATCAAAGATTTAACAAACACTTTTTTCAAGTTCATGCTAGTTATGTCAAATCACAAGATCGAGCATACAAATTACATATACGACATCACAATGAGCCATAGACACTAATTAACACACTTTTAAGTCAAGAACACTAAGATTATGAAATTTAGAGTTTTTAGAAAGTTACCCAATCGAGATGAAATTAGTATCAAAACGTAGAGAATGAAGAGAGGATTCCAAATATGTAATTTGTTTTGATGTTAGCCTCCAAAATCGGATTTAGATGATGAATTAAGGATTGAATGTTGAGAGGATTTGGAAGTAGTAAAAGATGAGGATGAAAATGAATGGATGAAAGGGGTTTGACCCTTTGACCTAGTCAAGGGTTTAATCCCTTGTCAAGTTTAGTCCCTCAACTTTCATTCGGGTGCGTGAATTACCTAAACGAGATAATTTAAAACGCGTATTAACGAAAGATGTTATAAATATATAACGGACTTTAAAATAGTTAAACGGAAAGTAACCAGAAAAACGCGGGATGTTACATTACCTACTCCTTAAAAGAAATTTCGTCCCGAAATTTAAGTAGGCGTAGTAGTCGTTGTTTCTTCCTCGAGATCTTGCGTTTCCGAATTCACGAATAGATGCGGATACTTCCTTTGTATTTGATCTTGTCTTTCCCAAGTAAACTCGGGTCCCCTTTTGGCATTCCAATGGACCTTGACGGAGGTGTCCACAATTTCAACCGGTTCCTCCACAAAATGAAGTTTGTCATCGATAGTAAGCTCCTCGAGAGGGATGACGAGTTCGGGTTCGGCTAAACACTTTTTCAAGTTAGATACATGGAAAGTAGGATGAACGGAACTCAGTTGAGGTGGAAGATCTAAACGATAAGCAACGGTTCCAACAAGCTCCAAGATTTCAAAAGGACCAATATACCGCGGATTTAGCTTCCCGCGTTTCCCGAAACGAATTACACCTTTCCAAGGTGCGACTTTTAACATTACGCGATCAACGACTTGGAATTCGAGGTCGTTGCGTCTAGTGTCGGTATAGCTCTTTTGACGACTACGGGCCGTCCTAAGCCTATCTCGGATTTGAACGATCTTCTCGGTTGTTTCATGAATAAGTTCGGGACCGGTGATTTGTTTGTCGCCTACTTCAGAACAACAAAGAGGAGAATGACATTTTCGGCCATATAATGCTTCGAATGGTGCGGCGTTAATACTCGCGTGATAACTATTGTTGTAGGAGAATTCGGCGAGAGGCAAGTGCTTATCCCAAGCTTTTACAAAGTCGACAACGCAAGCTCGTAGCATGTCTTCCAAGGTTTGAATTGTGCGTTCGATTTTTCCGTCGGTTTGTGGATGATATGCAGTGCTCATGTCTAAACGCTTTCCCAATGCTTCTTGCAAAGTACGCCAAAATCTAGAAACAAAACGGCCATCTCGGTCGGAGATAATCGATAAAGGTACACCGTGTCGGGCTACGATCTCCTTAATGTAAAGTTGTGCAAGTTTCTCCATTTTGTCCGTTTCTTTCATGGCAAGGAAGTGTGCGGATTTGGTGAGACGGTCAATAATAACCCAAATGGTATCATAACTGCCCGTCGTTTTTGGTAGCTTGGTGATAAAATCCATCGTTATCCTTTCCCACTTCCATTGCGGGATCTCAGGTTGTTGAAGTAGTCCAGACGGTCTTTGGTGTTCGGCTTTGACTTTGGAACATGTCAAACACTTGGAAACATACGTAGCTACGTCCCTTTTGATGTTAGGCCACCAATATTGTTCTTTAAGGTCGTGGTACATCTTATTGGTACCGGGGTGAATCGAGTATCGTGACTTATATGCTTCATCTAAAATAAGGCTTCGTAGGTCCCCATAACTAGGCACCCAAATCCTCCAGGCGAAATATCGGAGTCCGGTTTCTTTAAGTTCGAATCGAGAGGTGAGGATGTTCAAGTGTTCGAAAGAGATGTTTTCATCCTTGAGAGCTTCGTCTTGGGCTACACGAATTTGACTATTGAGGTTGGTGTGAATGGTGATGTTTAAAGCTCGGACACGAAGAGGCACCGCTCTTTCTTTTCGACTTAAGGCATCGGCTACTACGTTTGCCTTCCCGGGATGGTAACGAAGCTCGCAATCGTAATCGTTCAAAGTTTCAATCCACCGTCGTTGTCTCATGTTTAGTTGCTTTTGATCGAAGATGTGTTGAAGGCTTTTGTGATCGGTGAAGATAGTACTCTTGGTTCCATAAAGATAGTGTCTCCACATTTTAAGTGCAAAGACAACGGCTCCGAGTTCGAGATCATGAGTCGTGTAATTCCGTTCATGAATTTTTAGTTGTCGAGAGGCATAAGCAATGACTTTCTTCCGTTGCATCAATACACACCCAAAACCATGTTTCGAGGCATCGCAATATACAACAAAATCATCATTGCCTTCGGGAAGTGACAAGATAGGAGCGGTGGTTAGCTTTGTCTTCAAGATTTGAAACGCGGATTCTTGCTCGGTCGTCCAAATGAATTTCTTTCCCTTGTGAGTTAATGCGGTTAGAGGACGTGCAACCAAAGAGAAGTTTTCGATGAATCTACGATAGTACCCGGCGAGGCCCAAGAATTGACGAATGTGAGTAGGAGTAGTAGGAGTCTCCCATTTACTAATGGCTTCAATTTTCGTGGGATCGACTTTAATACCTTGATCACTTACAACATGACCAAGAAATTGAACTTCCTTCAACCAAAATTCACACTTGGAGAATTTGGCATAAAGTCGTTCTTGTCTCAAGAGTTCAAGCACAAGTCGGAGATGTTGTTCGTGCTCTTCTTCATTTTTAGAATAGATCAATATGTCATCAATGAACACAATAACGAATTTATCGAGATACGGTTTGCACACGTGGTTCATAAGATCCATGAACACCGCCGGTGCGTTAGTGAGACCAAATGGCATGACAAGGAATTTATAACTACCATAACGAGTCCGGAAAGCGGTTTTGGAGACATCTTCCCCCTTAACCCTTAATTGATGATAACCCGAGTGGAGATCGATTTTCGAATATACACAAGACCCTTGTAGTTGATCAAAGAGGTCATCGATGTGAGGAAGAGGATATCGGTTCTTAACCGTCAATATATTTAGTTCACGATAATCAATGCACATTCTTAGGGATCCGTCTTTCTTTTTAACAAACAAAATCGGAGTGCCCCATGGTGAATGGCTAGGTTGGATAAAACCACGGTCAAGTAGTTCTTGGATTTGACTTTGCAATTCTTGCATTTCGGATGGAGCAAGTCTATACGGTGCACGTGCTACGGGTGCGGCTCCCGGAATAAGATCGATTTGGAATTTTACCGGTCGATGAGGTGGAAGACCCGGCAATTCGTCGGGAAATACATCGGAAAAGTCACTAACAATTGGCACATCATCGATATGCTTCTCATCGGACTCGATGTTCTTAACGTGGGCAAGGATCGAAAAACAACCCTTACGGAGTAGTTTTCTAACTTTAAGGCATGAAACGAGGTTGAGTCTGGTGCAACTCTTATCGCCATAAACAATCAAAGGTTCACCATTCTCGATAGGAATTCGGATTGCGTTAAGATCACAAAGGATGTGAGATTTCGTTTTGACTAACCAATTCATACCGATTATTACATCAAAGCTTCCTAGTTCCATGGGTATCAAGTCAATTTCAAATTCCTTACCCAAAATGTTTAACGTACACCACCGGTAATATGTGTCGGCACTTAATAGTTTCCCGTTAGCCACTTCAATGGTATAAGTGGTATCTAATGGAAGAGGTGGAGTGCTAAAAGAATGAGTCAAAGTCTTGGATACAAAGCATTTATCGGCACCCGAATCGAATAAGCAAGAGACATAAGAATTGTTGAGAAGAAACGTACCCGTGACTAGTTCAGTGTCATCCCGGGCTTCCTCGGTGTTGATGTTGAAAGCTCGGCCGTGCGTGTTGGGGTTATCTTTCTCCTTTGGGCATGCATTTCTATAATGACCCGTTTGGCCACATTCGTAACAAGTGCCCGTCTTTGGTGCATTGGGCCACTTTCGAGCGACGGGAGTGGCACTTTTACAATCGTTGGCCTTATGACCAATTCCTTGGCACCGATGGAAAATTAGCTTACTACATTCGCCAAAGTGATGTTTGTTGCATTTGTTGCAAAGAGGTAGATTTCCGGCATAACCCTTCTTGCCGTCGGAGGTGAAAGATTTCTTGGCAAAGTTGTTGTTGCTTAATTGGGGAGCTTCCCATTTTCTTTTGTTGTTACCCGACTTTTCCTCGGCTTTAGGTGCCGGTACTACGATTTCGTCCACCGTCTCTATCAATTTGCGGGCCATGTTCAAAGCTTCTTGATGATTAGGGGGTTTGGATGACATTACTCCGTGTTTGATGCTTTTTGGAAGACCATCCTTGTAAAGTTCAACCCTTAAAGACTCGGGGTTCACAAGGTTTGGGCACATCAAGGCTAGTTCAGAAAATCGTTGATTATAGGCCTTGAGATCGTTTCCGACCGCTTTTAGAGTTCTTAGCTCTTGTTCGAGCTTTCGGGTTTCCTCGCGCGGAAAGTATTCGGTGATCATCTTTCCTTTCAAATTGGACCAAGAGAGAGCGTGGGCTTCATCGGTACCCACCGATTGTACATAGGTGTTCCACCAAGTGAGAGTGACGCCGGAGAAAGTGTGAGTGGAGTACTTGACCTTGTCTTGGTCCCGACAACCGCTTATGCTAAAAACGGCTTCCGTTTGCTCAAACCATCGAGTGAGAGCAACCGGTCCTCCGGTTCCATCGAAAGTGTGAGGTTTGCACCCCATGAAAGCTTTATAGGAGCATCCCTCATTTGAGTTACCGGCTCCATTGTTGTTGTTGTTGTTGTTGTTGTTGTTGTTGTTGTTGTTGTTGTTGTTGTTGTTGTTGTTGTTGTTGTTGTTGTTGTGGTTGTCATTATTATTGTTGTTGGATGAGTGACCGGCCATGGCCGCATCTACGGCGGTGGCTATCATGCGTTGTAGAGCTTGTTCGGGAGTTTCACGGCGTGGAGCACGGCGAGGAGGCATTGTTCCTTCAAAACAAAAGAATACCGTTGGTTAGTATTCTAAATAATACTAACCGTGATATGGAATAAAGATAGAGAGAAAATTTTCCTTGACTCGCCTTAAATTCTTTATGCCACAATGTCGGAACGTTCATATGAGTCACCGTAATATAATCCCGGAAATTATATTACCCTGATTCATATGTGCATTCGACATCATTTCATATAGTCAAGGTGGCGTGTCAATCAAATTAAACAAGGTGAGATTAAGATGAACTAAGAGTAGATATGAGTAGAAGCGTTCGAGTATAAATGCACAAGTAGTCAAGTAATTTCTACTTCAAGTCTATATGCCGGTTGTAGTCTAGACTCACCAATGTACCCTATGACTCGAGGTTGACACCAATGAACTCTAAATCCCTACAACCAACGCTCTGATACCATCTGTAGCGACCCGACAAAATCGTCATTGACGGCGCCGTCTACTTAGGTCCCGTTACATGGTCATAAGTCTTTAAAACAACGTTTGACCAAAAGATATGTCGCATTCATTTCAAATGTAAAGATTGTTCAAAGTTTACAAGAATAGTTCCACCACAAGTTACGTTACAAAGTTATAAGTACAAATGAAACTTATGCGACACAATTTAAAAGTAGCCAAAAGACGCTCCATGTATGCATATATACTCGACATCCAATGCAAGTATCAAAATAATGAGCGGAAGCATGTATCATGTATCGTTCAAGGACCTGAGAAAAACATAGAAATCTGTCAACGAAAATGTTGGTGAAATCATAGGTTTAAGTAAGTAAGTACAAATGAACCACAAGATTTATAACATTTCAATAATAGTTAACCATTCCAAAAATTTGTTATCACGAGCACCCAATTATCAATGCTTAACATTCCTTCCATAGAACCCCATCACCTTAGTGCTAGAACATACACTGTTTCTCGAAAATATATTTCATTCGTAAACGGTAGCGAACCGTTTGAATGAGGGTTTGTCAAACCCATATGGCCATATAACATAAGTTCTCGCTTACACCCGGCAAGTGTAACTAATGATAATCGAATTGAGGATTTTTGTTCTAAACTCGTATGTAGAATGTTTGTTTTCCTGTACTTGTGTTCACTTAGTTAAAAAGGAACGTTTATGTTTTCTCATCCCAAATGTAAGTTTCAAAAGAGTAAAAGTGGGACTATGATCTCACCTTGAGTGCACGAGTAGTAAAGTACTTCAACAAGTAAACGTGTGCAAAGAACAATGCTAGTCTTGACCTAAACAATAGGTTGTATCAATAACGGTAAACACGATAGGTCAAAGATGTTCAATTAGTCCTATGGCTCGTTACGACTCGAATACTACAACATGTGAGTCAAATTGTCATGTTTCATGCAAGATACGAGTATAAAAGCATGTTAGAACGATTTGCACAAACATTTGGTTAAGTTTGATTAAAAGTCAACTTGGTCGGGTCAAAGTCAACGAAAAAGTCAACACATTCGGGTCGGGTCCCGAACTATTTTTCTGAGGTTTTTAATCATATATGAGCATGTTAGAACAAGTTACATGTGAATCGGAGGTCCATAGCATAGCAAACATTTTCCGTAAAATGACCAGCGAAGACAGAAGCCTGCCAGTGTATCTAGACGGCGTCCAGATTGTCTGGACGGCGTCCAGCTTTAAAGACTGGGACGGCGTCCAAGTATCTGGACGGCGTCCAGCCTTGAAATCTGGGACGGCGTCCAAGTGTCTGGACGGCGTCCAGATTGGTATTCAAGTCTGATACAGAAACCTTCTAAGTGCACGAACCAAAAACCAAACTAACACATTTTATGATCCGCAAACAACCAAAACATGTATCATACCCCGTTGGAAAGGTATTTTGACGAAGAAAATGACTAGACACATTTCAACAAGTAATTCAACACCTACAACAACCCAAAACCGCATTAAACGTTCATAATCAAAGGTTCAAGTTCTAAAAATGCATTTCATGATCCGGGTAACCAATTTACATGTATGATATGCCGTTTCGAAGGTAATCAAACACACGTTGCAACAAAACACTTATCAACAATATTTCATAGCATTTGATGCATCAAAAATTCATATAAAGCTTATCAAACCCTAACCAAAATCTCAAAACCAATAATCATGTTAATGTAAGGTTTTCATGTCAATCAACACACCAAAATGAAGTTAATGAAGTAACTAACACTTTGAACACACAACCATTAACATCTAAACACATTTCATCATTCAAAATCAAAGATTTAACAAACACTTTTTTCAAGTTCGTGCTAGTTATGTCAAATCACAAGATCGAGCATACAAATTACATATACGACATCACAATGAGCCATAGACACTAATTAACACACTTTTAAGTCAAGAACACTAAGATTATGAAATTTAGAGTTTTTAGAAAGTTACCCAATCGAGATGAAATTAGTATCAAAACGTAGAGAATGAAGAGAGGATTCCAAATATGTAATTTGTTTTGATGTTAGCCTCCAAAATCAGATTTGGATGATGAATTAAGGATTGAATGTTGAGAGGATTTGGAAGTAGTAAAAGATGAGGATGAAAATGAATGGATGAAAGGGGTTTATCCCTTTGACCTAGTCAAGGGTTTGATCCCTTGTCAAGTTTAGTCCCTCAACTTTCGTTCGGGTGCGTGAATTACCTAAACGAGATAATTTAAAACGCGTATTAACGAAAGATGTTATAAATATATAACGGACTTTAAAATAGTGAAACGGAAAGTAACCGGAAAAAGGCGGGATGTTACATGGCGCGCCGCGCCATTTGCTGAACAAACATTTTTTTTTTATTTTTGCATATTTCGGTTGCATAAGGGTTGGGTTGTTACAAGTGGTATCAGAGCATGGTCTAAGGGATTTAGGTAACTTGAGATATGCGCCTAGACTTAGACTTTTTGTGCGTGCTTATTTGTTGCGGGACTTGTAGGATTACGGGTCGGTTCGGGTTTTAGCTAGTGCCTTAGATTGTAGGTGAACTAGCTATGTATTGATTATGTGTTACTAATCATGTTGCTTTGTGTTGAACGTCTAGCGAGATGGTTGTTGTATTCATGAGCTCGGCATGGCGTGTGAGCGTAATAATGCTTCGCGACCATTATTATGGTTGCAAGCCAAGTCATGTAAGTGATGTACAACAAGTATTGGACTAGATGGGATGCACGAACGTTGGCAAACTTATATGATTGTGATTATTGTTCGCGACGGTGTATATAATTTATCCGTGTTGCGTTCCTAACCGAGTTCACTTCTTAGAATGAAGACGAGGAACAGACATGATAATGGTGATAAAGGCGAGGACTCCGAGTTCACGGCTAAGGTAGAGGCCATCTTCGAACGTCAAAAGGCGGAGTCTCTAGAGGCCGTTAAAAAGATGTTCTTAGATACGATTGACGAGCAAGTAGTCAATCTAGTCAAGGAACAAGTTAAGATTGTTCTTCATGAGGATAATGTGAGAAGGCGGGACTTCTACTACAAAAATTTCAAGGATTCTCAACCTCCCACTTTTGATGGTAAACGAGACCCACATAAGAGTGCTCGTTGGATCTCCAATATGGAGGGGGCTTTTCGTACTAGTGAGTGCCCTCTCGACAAGATGACGAGGTATGGTAGTAGTATGCTAAGGGGTGACGCCAAGTTGTGGTGGGATGCGAAAATCCAACTATATGGTGAGGAACAATGTATGGACTTCACATGGGACGAGTTTAAGACGGAATTTTTCAATGAGTATCGAACTTTGGTCGATCTTTCTAGGCTTAAGGACGACTTGCGTGCTTTGAGACAAGGGTCAATGGATTTAAACACTCTCAAATCCGTTTACTTATCAAAGACCCAATTTTGCCCGGAGTATGTCGGTAATGATAAAATGTTGAAGGAAGACTTCTATCGAATCTTAAACGATGGTTATCAAGAGAAGATTAGCGTAAACATGGTGAAAACTTTTGACAAGTTGTTTGACATGGCGAAGGGTTTTGAGGCGCTTGTCCTTAGGAAAAGTGTTTCCGATATTAGTAAGCGGAAGTCCGAGACTACGATGCATTCGAACAAGAAAAGTAAGAGCACTTTCGAGGGTGGCGGAAGTGTAAAGAAGAGTGGCACTGGTGGTTTTGTGCCCACGTGTTATAATTGCGGGGAACGGGGTCATTTGTCGCGTGAATGTACGAATGCGAAGACTAACAAGGTTACTTGTTTTAATTGTCGAAAAGAGGGACACCGAAAGTCGGCGTGCCCGGATCTAGTTGGCGATGCATGAGAACCTGACGACGGTGTTCAGGTACTTTTCGACTATCTTATTGAAACGTACTTGTGATGTTGTTTAATGCATTTTGTGTTAGTGCATAGTGTAATGAGGGGTAGCGTTCCTTATGGAATTACCCTATGTTGATGGTCCGGTTGTCGGGCGAAGGGCGTAAGACTTGGTGCAACCAAGCATTCCTTGATATTTGAGAAATGTTTATACCAAGCCATATGGGTGAAACCCTTGAGATCAAGTGTTTTGAGTCTCGATGTATCATTTGTGAAGGAGTCTACACGACGCGATGTTAGGTGTTCATACCTACAAGTGTAGTGTTCAACTCCGATGGTGATGCGGTTACAATGTACTTAGGGTACCGGAGAAAACCTTAGGTACATGAGTGACCAAGTGGAATTTGACAAGCTATAGCAATTGGATGATTGCGAGAGTAAAGTTGTGTAACTTGTGGTAAACTCTTTGTTCGAAGTGTTTAAGGATTGATTGAAATCCTTCGTGTGCTCACGGTTGGAGCAAGATGGGGTGATGGGTCATGTGAACCCAATTGTTAGTAAAGTCTACCTTTGGTAGCATTGTACGGTTGTGCAAAATGCAGTTATGGAACGTAGTTCCAAGTGGGGGAGTTACACTCCCACACGAGGAGGTTTTTAGTGTGAGATTTCGGATGATGGTCATAGTAGATCTGAAAATTTGTGTCGAGACCTAGATTTGGTCGATTTGCGGTAGAGTACAATTTCGGTTAAAATTGTACTTATGATTTTGGACTTAAAATTATCACCGAGGTGGTAATGTGGGAAATCTCATTGAGAGATAATGGACGTCTTTGACGAGCAAGGAAATCCCTCGGTTAAGAGCGTGTTGAATTCTCTTTTAGAGAATTATTGTTTTGCGCCTATGTGCGATATAGGTGGTTCTTGCTCGATTGTGATGGCGATATTCGCGCGTACGGATATTTCGTGTGCGGAAATTCCTGGATGTGTGGAATGATTCTAAGTATGCGCATATACTTAATTTGTTTGTATGTATTGTGGCAAGTGCTATCCAATTGTGAGGATTCACTTTTCGTTGGCCACGGTTGAGGTGTGATAAGTAGTAAGTGTTATCCGCGGTGAGACACTTTTCGTCGGCTACTTATTGTTGTGCGGAGTGCGTTTTTCAGTTAGGAATCACACTTGCTTGGCCATATGCGAGGAGTGGTAAGTGTGATCTGTAAGGATGCTCTTTTAGTCGGCCTCTTGTTGCGTAGTGGTAAGTGGTTAACGTTTGATCTACCGCTTTTTGTCGGCCACGTACGCGTGAGAATATGGGACAAGTGGTATCCAATCGTGAGGATTCACTTTTTGTCAGCTCCATTGTAATGTTTGTTGGCCATGTTATCGATGTGTTGTTACCTTAGCGATGTACATGAAAAGGGTACGCTAAAGGGATTGCTAACTTGGTACGGGATTTGGAATGTTAACTTGTTTATGTCATGCGGTCAAGGCATGAGTTCGTTCCGGTTTAGGAATGAAGCGAGACTTAGTGCTCGGTTTGGTAGATTTGGTAAATCAAGGATGATGATTTAAATCGGAAAGGTAACTTTGTGTAAAGTCGCCTAAGGGAATTGTGTGAATCTTCGGAGTTGTGGAAATTGTTGAGGACATCGAATTTGGACGGATGTCGGAGGACCATGAATTGTGGTTCCTGTTTGTTAGAATGGCAAGGATCACGAGGACGTGATCGAGTTTAAGTGGGGGAGAGTTGTAAGACCCAAATATTTATGGTACATAATGTATTGATGGTGTACGATGCGTGTATGAGGTGTACGAAGCATGTACGTGTCACTTGCTCGAACGTCGAAGGAAACTGGACGTTGTCTGAAGTAACAAGGTGTGTGCGTATATTTTCAACCCCAAATAAAGTTTGTGTTGATGTTTCAAAGCCTTACCATTGGAAAGAAAATCTTATTACGTTTCCAACGATATTTGATTCATCGAAAACGGAGCTACGGTCAAAAAGTTATGGCCAAATCAAGTTTCTGAAAACTGACCTGCAGGTTGGAGCGGTGCTCCACCATTTGGCGCGGCGCGCCGATTGCTGCTGATGTAATTTTCAGCCTTTTTAAAAGGTCTAAATGAGGGGTACTTTGGTCTTTTCACTTGGGGTCGGTTTGGGGTCATCAAAACTGATCCATTGGTCATTTTGGATCACATTTCACTCATCAAACACCCTTATCAAACCCTAGTGAGAGAAACCCACTTTTAGTAAGAGAGAGCTTGATTTGGAGAAGAAGGAGTTGGATTCTCACCAAAGCTCAGGTTTTAAAGTTGCTCTACTCGTCAACGGCATCATTTTGGTAGTATTGGTAAGTTCTAACTCCGAATTTCATTTGTTAGATTTGATATTCAAGTTAGGGTTTGAGATTGTTAGTTGTAAAACCCATTTGGTTGATGAAGAGGGTTTATGGAAACTTGCTATTTTGATATTTGGCGGGTTTTAGGTTGGTTAATGATTTAACCATGTTTAAGACTTGTAAATGCTGTATAATCACTAGTGTTAGTGATTATTGGTGTTTTGGAAACCATTAGGGTTCATATGGTTGACTAATTTTGACTAGAGTCAAAATTAGGGTTTGTTGATGATTATGACTCAATTGCCGATTTAATAAGGTTTATAAACTTAAAATGGATTAAGTTGAAGCATAGAACCGAGTTAAATATGTTTTGGTGTCAAAACTTGCTAATGGCGTGATATTGACTTCTTATGGGTCAAATTAGGGTTTAAGTGTCATTTTGGGCAAGATAGGTGTTTAACACATGTGATTGGGTTTGATTGGCATATTAGGACCATTCTCACTTGTGTAAGTGATTATTGGTTAGTTTGGGCGCGGTTTGTGCTTGAAAGTGCAAATGGGTTGAAATTGCACTTATTGTGTTTTGGGCATAAGCTAGAGTGTTTAGCTTCTTTGTTTGTGAATTACTTAGGTAAATTGCATTTGGACGATTAGGAGCTCAAGCGGGATTGCTTTTCAAATAATCAAGGTGACTGGAATATTTATACGCTTATGTATATAATTGGGTTGCTTGTGTGCGATGTGGTAAGTGACATCCGTTAGGATTCACTTTTCGTGGACCACATTTGAGTTGGGAAAAATATAGTGAGTGATATCCGTGTGGATAGCTCTTCGTTGGCTATAATCGTTTTGTGTATGTGGCGAGTGATAAACGTATGACCTATCACTCTTTGTCGGCACGTGTGTATATTTATATGGTGTTTGGAATGTGGTGAGTTATACCCGAAAGGAATGACTCTTTGTTGACCACGATTGGAGGTGAGCATGTGACGAGTGATTAATGTTTGACCTATCACTCTTCGTCGGTCACATGTGTGTGTTGGGCATGTAGCGAGTGATTATCGTTTGACCTATCACTCTTCGTCGGCTACATGTGTATGTTTAGATATGTGGTGAGTGATTAATGTTTGACCTATCACTCTTCGTCGGCCGCATATGTGTGTTGGGGTAAGTGGTGAGTGTATCCGTTTGGGGATCCGCTCTTCGTTGGCCACTTATCGTGGGATGGCAAGCGATTTCGCTTTTCGTCGGCCATCCTTGTGATTGAGGTAAGTGTTAACGTTTCGGTTGCACTTTTAGTCGGCCTCATGGTGCGTAGTGGTGAGTAGTTAACGATTTTGACCTACTACTCTTCGTCGGCCACGTACGCGTGCGATGGGTGGTAAGTAGTTAACGATTTTGACCTACTACTCTTCGTCGGCCACCATCGAGTCGAATGTCGACATTGGGTATATTGGGATGTGTAATTTTATTAGCATTGTACGTATTTGTATTTGGTGTTGAGATCTCTATGCTAATGATGTTGACTTGTTGTACGTACGATTATTCGTTTATTCGATATTGCCGTTTGCTAATGTTATTGTGTTGTTGTGTAGGTGTATGCAAGTAATTGGATTATGTATGTATGCATATAAGTATTGCATTCACTAAGCATTAGCTTACCCTCTCATTGTTTACATTTTTAGGTTCGGAGGCGGACGTGGCAAGGGTATGCTCGGGATTTAGATGATTTCCCTTTTTGGTTGCTTGCTTGGATTACTTGTGGATTCGGCCTAGGATTTGGGTAGTTTATCCCCAAACATCATGCTCGTAGTTTGTTAGGAAATTAAACTAATGTGGTCGAAACTCAAACTTTCGTATGAAACTCGTAAAACAGCCGATGTGGGCCCCACTTTGTAAAACTTATTTTATGTTTGAATCGTGTTAGTTATACATATTTGAAATGTGGGTAAAAGCGTTTCGTCTAAATATGTCGGGAAGTGGCCAATCTTTTTCACGTTTAAAGACTTTTTGGACAGACCAGTTTGGCGCGCCGCGCGACCATATGGCACGCCGCGCCATTTGCTGAACAAACAATTTTTTTTTATTTTTGCATATTTCGGTTGCATAAGGGTTGGGTTGTTACAAAACCACACTAACCACCTTTTCTCTTCCTCCCTTTCTCTCTCTTTATCTCTCTCTCATGATTGAAACCACCATCTTTACATCGTACACGAGCCATGATGAACAAAATTGCTTGAAATACTACTATTTCTGGTGTTCAAATCCGGCCACCAACACTACTACAACACCATCATCAACAACCACCTACTCATTTCTTGCTTGATCACTGTTACGTTGTTCATGTTCGATTACCATCACTATCCGATCACTAAAACATCACCACCACCATAAACCGCCACCTCAATCCTTTTCAATCTCCTTCTTTAACTCTACAATCACCACCTTCGATCTATGAAGACCTGCAACCACAATCCTAAAACGGCTGCACTTATTTATCTATCTTCCTGATCGAACAAATCCAGCTGAACCAACAACGAAAACTAATTAAACTCACCACTTTAAACCACCATTCCAAACCTTGCGTTTATTTTTTTTTTTATCGAATGACAGTAACCACCGCCATAATTGTCTTTTTCTTTTAACCACCAACGTTATTTTTTTTTCTGTTCTCATTGAATCCTAACCGTGAATCCAAAGCCACCATCACTACAACCTCCTGCTCGACCTCATATGTTCCTGTTTCAGTCACTCTCAAAACAAGAATATCGAAACCCACTAAGAGGATGATGAATAGTGAAGATAAAGAAAACGATAATGATGACGAGATTTAGATGATACCGCTGCTGCGTTTTGTTTTAAATATCTATTTGAACAGTAAATAAACAAATAACAATGATGGTGATTTACATCGATGATGAAGGTTAATGGAGGCTGCAACTTGCGTGCGTTCTTTTTTTTTATAAACATAACCGCTGAGTCATTTAATCGATCATTGGATTGGGCTGTTAGGTTAAAACATGGATTAGCTTCGTGGGCTTTTAAAGTTATTAGGATTGGGCAGTATTTTTGTATTGTTATGCCGAGACCCAACTGGTTACGGTTGGGCTGCACAGATAACAGGATAAATATAATTGAGTTTTGACTTAGTTAAGAAAAACATGAAACAGATGGATGGTTGGGAGCGTGTGTGTGTTTCCGAGAGGTCTCAGGTTCGATTCTAAGTCAGGACAGCCATATATTTCTTTTTATTCGATTGGGCTACCATTCCTTTATTGCTGGACCGAAAATAAGCCTTTATTGTTGGGCCGAGAATGGGTCAGTTTTTGTGATGGGCCGATTGAGTTAAAAGGGAAACAGAAATAAGATAAATATGTGTAAACCGTAAAATGAATCAGAAAAAGCAGATGGGTTTAGATGGTCATGGGTGTTTAGTTGTGAGCGGGAGGTTCTGAGTTCGAGCCTGGGCATAAGCAATTATTTTGGGACTTTTCTTGAGAGGTAGTTATAATTTTTACTCTTACTTATTATTATTATTATTATTATTACATTATTATTATTTTATTGTTATTGTTATTATTATTATTATTATTATTATTATTATTATTATTATTATTATTATTATTATTATTATTATTATTGCAAATATATATTTTATCTAAAAATACATTAAAATTATAATACATAATACTATATGTTATCATTAAAAGGATATTAATTAAACTATGCATAAGCTATATTAATTTATATATATATATATATATATATATATATATATATATATATATATATATATATATATATATATATATATATATATATATATACATGTATATTTTTATCAAGTAAACCTTAAAATAAACTTTTCTTATTAATGAAGGATAAATATTATAATTACAAACAAATTATTAAACTACCTTAAATTTATTAATAAAAGAATCAATGAAGCATATAAATCATATCACTCATAATATATAAATTGTTCGATTACCATTACATGTGTTAATGTACCTAATTGATTATAGGTTCGTGAATCCGAGGCCAATCATATACTTGTTCAATGTCGTTCTATGTATTTTTACTTCAAAATACATTATGTGAGTTTCATTTGCTCCCTTTTTAAATGCTTTTGCAATATATATTTTTGGGACTGAGAATACATGCGCTGCTTTTTATAACTGTTTTACGAAATAGACACAAGTAATTGAAACTACATTCTATGGTTGAATTATTAAACCGAATATGCCCTTTTTTTAGTCTGGTAATCTAAGAATTAGGGAACAGACACCCTAATTGACGCGAATCCTAAAGATAGATCTATCGGGCCCAACAAGCCCCATCTAAAGTACCGGATGCTTTAGTACTTCGAAATTTATATCATGTCCGAAGGAGGATCCCGGAATGATGGGGATATTCTTATATGCATTTTGTGAATGTCGGTTACCAGGTGTTCAATCCATATGAATGATATTTTTGTCTCTATGCATGGGACGTATATTTATGAGAAATGAAAATCTTGTGGTCTATTAAAATTATGTAATGATTATTTATGTAAACTAATGAACTCACCAACCTTTTGGTTGACACTTGAAAGCATGTTTATTCTCAGGTATGAAAGAAGTCTTCCGCTGTGCAATTGCTCATTTTAAAGATATTACTTGGAGTCATTCATGACATATTTCAAAAGACGTTGCATTCGAGTCGTTGAGTTCAGCAAGATTATTATTAAGTCAATTATAGTTAGATATATTATAAAATGGTATGCACGCCATCAACTTTCGATTAATGAAAGATTGTCTTTTCAAAAACGAATGCAATGTTTGTAAAATATATCATATAGAGGTCAAGTACCTCGCGATGTAATCAACTGTTGTGAATCGTTTATAATCGATATGGACTTCGTCTGGATGGATTAGGACGGGTCTTCACATGGGGGATCTTCTGCTTCTACTGCCGGGCAGAAGAGAAAGAATCCTCCAACAGTAGAGGATATGGCATTTCAGATGACGGTAGACGCTGCAACCGCTATCGATGACGTCATTACCGGTATGTTCTAGGTTAATTCCTTTCCAGCTCGTGTGTTATTTGATTCTGGAGCGAATCGATCTTTTGTGTGCTTAGGCTTCTGTAATAAGTTGAAGTTGCCTGTTAGGATGTTAGATGAGCCTTTGGGAATAGAAGTAGCTGATGGTAAAATGGTTCCATGTACATCATCGGTGTCTGGAATTACCATCGAAATTGACGGCCATTCCTTCCCTTTAACCTGTTTGTGGATGCCTATACCTAGCTTTGATGTAGTCATAGGCATGAATTGGTCAAGAGCTAATAGGGCTAATATTAAGTGTGATAAGAAGATGATTTTTTTCAGTTTGGCCAACGGATCTCGAGTGATAGCTAGGGGGGAGCGTAGTGGATTTAACTTTCCTATGGTTTCCCTAATGAAAGCTCAGAAGGCAATAACGAAAGGGTGTGATTCATTCTTAGCCTACGTGATTGATGTTAAGAAAGAGAAGAAGCAGGTGACCGATATTCCCGTTGTGTCAGAATTTCCAGATGATTTACCAGGGTTACCTCCAGTACGTGAAGTAGAGTATAAAATTGATTTGGTTCCAGGTGCTACTCTAGTTGCGAAAGATCTTTACAGATTAGCTCCGTCAGAAATCTGAGAAATGATGTCTCAGATTCAGGAACTGTTAGATAAAGGGTTTATCTGACCAAGTTCTTCAATGTGTGGTGCTCCTGTTTTGTTTGTGAAAAAGAAAGATGGGTCGCTTCGTATGTGTATAGATTACCGCGACTTAAATAAGAGAACAATCAAGAATAAGTATCCGTTACCAAGAATAGATGACTTATTTGATCAGTTACAGGGTGCTTCCTACTTTTCAAAGATTGATTTACATTCAGGGTATCATCATGTACGTGTTGCAGAGAGTGATATACCGAAAACAGCGTTCAGAACTAGATATGGTCATTATGAATTTTTAGTTATGCCATTTGGGTTGACAAACGCGCCAGCAGTGTTTATGGATCTCATGAACAAAGTGTGTCATCAGTATCTTGACAAGTTTGTGATTGTCTTCATAGATGATATCTTAATATATTCGAAAACCGAGAAAGATCATGCTACACATTTGAGATTGGTATTAGAACTTTTGAAACAGGAACAGTTGTACGCTAAGTTCTCTAAGTGTGAATTTTGGTTGCGGGAAGTACAGTTTCTGGGTCATGTGATTTGTGAACAGGGTATTAAAGTAGATCGGTTTAAGATAGAGGCCTTAATGAATTGGAACTCACCAAAAACGCCGATAGAAATTAAGAGTTTTCTGGGTTTAGCAGGTTATTACCGCCGATTTATCAAAGACTTCTCTAAAATAGCAGGTCCGTTGAATAAGTTAACTAGAAAAGATGTAGCCTTTTGGTGGACTGATGAACAAGAAAAGGCTTTTCAGACTCTCAAACAGTTGTTATGTCAAGCGCCGATTTTAGCTTTACCAGAGGGAACAGAAGATTTTGTGGTCTACTGCGATGCGTCATGTGCAGGTCTGGGTTGTGTTTTGATGCAAAGAAATAAAGTCATAGCGTATGCTTCACGACAGTTGAAAAATCATGAACGAAACTACCCTACTCATGATTTAGAGTTAACTGCAGTTGTGTTTGCTTTCAAGCTTTGGAGACATTATTTGTATGGTACACATTGTGAAATCTATACAGATCAAAAGAGTCTTCAATATATCTTTTCACAGAAGGAAATAAATATGTGTCAACGTCGATGTTTAGAATTGATTAAAGACTACGATTGTGAGATTAAGTACCATCCAGTTAAACAAATGTGGTCGCAGATGCTCTGAGTCGCAAGAAAACCATCGAAAATGTTAGATTTATGAAAATTGAAATAGTTTCAGACTTGATTGATCGATTGAAAACCGTTCAGTTAGTAGCTTTGAATGACGAAAACTTAAAGACTGAACAAATGACTAAAAGAAAATTTGACCTATGCAATGATTTAAGAGGATTAAAGACCTATAATGACCGAATTTGGGTGCCTATGCTTGGAGATTTGAGGGATTTAATCCTTACTGAAGCACATAAATCGAGATTATCAGTGCATCCATGTAGTACAAAGATGTATAGAGACTTGAAAACATTGTATTGGTGGCCGACAATGAAGACAGATGTTGCGAATTTTGTCGAAAAATGTCATATTTGTGCGCAAGTTAAAGCAGAACATCAGAAACCATATGGATCTCTACGACAGTTAGAAATTCCTCAGTGGAAATGGGATCATATAACGATGGATTTTGTAACCAAGTTACCCCGAACCCAGAAAGGTCATGACATGATCTGGGTGATAGTGGATCGTTTAACAAAGAGTGCTCACTTTTTAGCTACTCGTGTGACCACTTTGTTGAGTGATTTGGCAGAATTGTACTTGAAAGAGATCGTTAGTCGACATGGTATACCATTGTTAATACTTTCCGATAGCGATACTAGGTTTGTATCGAACTTCTGGAACAGTTTACAACAGAATTTGGGTACACGTGTGAATCTGAGTACAGTATATCATCCACAGACAGACGGTCAGAGTGAACGGACGATTCAGACATTAGAAGACATGTTGAGAGCGTGTGTCTTAGAATATGGTGGTTCTTGGGATTCACATCTTCCATTAATAGAGTTTGCTTACAACAATTCATATCATTCGAGTTTCGGAATGCCACCGTATGAAATGTTGTATGGTCGAAAATGCAGAACTCCTACATGTTGGTTAGAAGCAGGTGAGAAACAATTTGCAGGTCCCGAAATTGTTCAGATAACTGCAGAAAAGGTTGAAATTGCACGTGAGAAGTTAAAAGAAGCCAGAGACCGACAAAAGATATATACTGATCCGCGCAGACGTCCTGTGACATTTAATGTAGGTGATCATGTTTATCTGAAAGTTTCGCCGTGGAAAGGGGTGATCAGATTTGCAAACGTGGTAAACTAGCTCCGAGGTTTATTGGGCCATTTCCGATCAAAGAAATTTTTAATGATCAAACTGTTGTTTTAGATCTTCCATCAGAATTAGCAGGAATACACAACACGTTCAATGTTTGTTATTTAAGAAAGTGTAAAGTAGACGATGAAAGTCAGATTCTTCCATTGAAAGACTTGAAAGTTGATTTGACTATGAAGTTAGTAGAAGAGCCAATTCGTATAGTGGACAAGAAAGTCACCAAGTTAAGAAAGAAACAGATTCCAATGGTGTTAGTAGAATGGCGGCACAGTTTAGGTTCCAACATGACCTGGAAAACCGAGGAGTTAATGAGGGCGCGCTATCCCCAGTTGTTTGTCCTTGACCAGATTCCGAGGACGGAATCCTCTTAAGGGGGGTAGATTTGTAACATCCTCAATCGGGCCTAGTTGTAAGATTACTATTTTGTCCTTAAGTTAGTATTGTGTTATTATATTCTTTTATTTTTATTTAATATTTAATATTAAATAATGATGTGGTTAGGACTAGTTTGTGACAAGAGTCACAGAACAGGTTTGTTTATTTAATTTGGACTTCGTTTGGGTTGCCAAATGATGTACGAAAGATATCAGATAACTGATAAATACCCGTGTGTTGTACAGTGTGGGGATTTAACCCAATTAAGTGACTAGTGCAGCTCATTTCTTCCCATTTCTAGAAAATTCCCTAACACACCCGTTCTTCATCTTCCTCACCTACAATCAAACCCTAATCCTTAAACATTGATCTGGAGCTCAAATTGGTGTTAGAATTGTGTTTGTTATCGTTTACTGAGTCTATCAAGGTAAGTAACATGTGTTTTTGTGTTCAACACATTGTTAAATTCATAGTTTTGTGTGAGTTTTGTAAAAAGCTTGAATTTGTGTCAAAACAAGTGATTTAAGTGTTGTTATGGTCAAATTGTTGTAGGTTTTGAGTCTATAACAAGTAATGAATAAGTTGTGGTCGATTTTGGTGTTTAAAACGAGCTCTAGATCGAGATTTGAGGATTTCATCGTGAAGTCCGTAGTCTTTGTTCAGTTTCTAATGAAGATGAACACACTTGGCCGACTATCGGTCGACAGTCGACCGACTGAGGGTTGAACCGGCCAATTGACGAAGACAACCGACCGACTGTTGAGTGAACCGACCGACTGAGATTTACCTTCGGCCGATTGATGTAATACCAAATGAATCGACAGACTCGGAAGATCAGTCGATCGGTTGTGTCGATAGTCGACCGACTGTAAGAGTCAGTCGACCGACTGAGTGTCCAGGGCAGAATATTTTACCTAAGTGTTGATTTTTAGCCGTTATGCTGCCCGTTTGTATTTTGATGTTCAGGATGTAAATTTTGAAAGTGCATAAGTGTTAAGCAAAAATTTTAGCGGACAGTTTTTGATACAAAAATTTATATATTGTGTTATTTGATGTTAACGAACAGAAACTAACTTGTGTATATGTTTTTCTCAGGAGAAAAGGAGAAAGAGAAGGTTCAGTGATTAGATAGTTGAATACCTTCTCGTTTGCTGGTATTTGGTGAGTGGGACTAACTGGAGAATATAGTATATAGAAGCATGTTATATTATGATTACCATGCTTGTTAGATATACTTATTGTTGTGGTTAGTTAGTACTTGTGATGACTGCATGTTAGTTGATGCTTGTATGCTGGAGCCCGGTGCGTCCCTATTGTGTGGTAGCCTCGGTAGGAGAGATCAACCTGCGGGTTGGGTTCCTCTGTGGTAGCCTAGACAGCCGTGGTGTATATATATGTGAATGATGCGTCCGTCGCGTGTGGATTATGTATATACATACGGTGGTGGAGGAACTTCTGGTAAGCCCCAGTCCGATCAGCTGGTGGTTAATGGTTTGGCCGAGCCGCCAGAGTCTCTGTAGACGGCACTTGGGTGATGTTTGTGTGTTAGACTATTGTGACATGATTAGTATAACACTTATGTATGCTATGGCCTGTAGTTAGTCGTACTCACTTAGCTTCGTGCTAATTCCCCTCCATCTCCTCCCTGCAGGTTGATAGCTTTTGTAGATAGTGCTTTTTGGGAGAAGACGGGCATGGTGATGTTATGTTTGACAGGATTAACTCTGATGTGTTCTTTTATAGCTTAAACTGTGTTCTTTTGAAAACAGATTGTAACTACGTCTTCTTCGTATTAACATGTATTTTGTAATGATATGTGACACCGGTTGTATTAACAATAGTTAATGTTTATTATGTAATTAATAAATAAATGTTTCCACCACGTATAAAAAAAAAATTAGCGGTGTCACAATAATAATTAATCATGAACGTAAATAATATGCGAAATATTATTCGAGAAAAGCACGTGTCGAAAATACGAGTCGGGACATGGAAAGTCAAATACGGTAACAAGTAAAATGTATAAGAATACATTTAGTACAATGCAAGTATTAATAATAAATATTAATAATATAATTCGGAAAATTCAGGGTCGTTACATTACCCACCTGTTAAAGAAAATTTTGTCCCAAAATTTTAAGCTGAGGTTGATGGAGGAGTTGGGAAAAGGTGAGGATACTTCTACATCATTTGATCCTCTCGTTCCCAGGTAAACTCAGGTCCTCGTTTGGCATTCCATCTGACTTGGACGATCAAAATCTTGTTACGTTTCAAAGTTTTGACCTCACGATCCATAATTTCAACAGGTTCTTCCACGAAGTGGAGTTTGTCATCAATCGTAAGTTCCTCCAGTGGTATGACAAGTTCTGATTCAACAAGACACTTCTTCAAATGTGATACGTGGAAGGTAGGGTGAACTGAGCTCAATTGAGTCGGAAGATCTAGACGGTAAGCAACGGGTCCAACACGTTCTAAGATTTCAAAAGGACCAATGTATCGCGGGTTGAGCTTTCCACGTTTTCCAAATCGGATTACACCTTTCCAAGGTGCGACTTTCAACATTACACGGTCACCCACGTTGAATTCGAAGTATTTACGTTTAAGGTTGGCATAACTCTTTTGGCGATCACGGGCCATCTTGAGCCTCGCTTGAATTTGGACAAGCTTCTCGGTTGTTTCTTGGACTAACTCGGGTCCGGTGATTTGCTTTTCACCTACTTCGGCCCAACAAATAGGAGAACGGAATTTGCAGCCATACAACGCTTCGAAAGGTGCGGCATTAATACTCGAATGATAACTGTTGTTGTAAGAGAATTCGGCTAGCGGAAAATGCCTTTCCCAAGCCTTTCCGAAATCAATAACACAAGCACGCAACATGTCCTCCAAAGTCTGAATCGTACGTTCACTTTATCCGTCAGTCTATGGGTGATACGCAGTACTCATGTCGAGACGTGTCCCCAAGGCTTCTTGCAAAGAACGCCAAAATCTGGAAGCAAAAAGGGCATCTCGGTCTGAAATAATCGATAAGGGCACACCATGACGAGATACAATTTCCTTTATGTATAGTTGAGCGAGTTTTTCCATCGTGTCCGTTTCTTTCATGGCTAAGAAGTGTGCAGATTTGGTAAGACGGTCAACGATAACCCAGATGGTATCTATCCACCCACCATCTTTAGTAGTTTCGTAATGAAGTCCATCGTTATCCTTTCCCACTTCCATTGCGGGATTTCTGGTTACTGAAGTAACCCAGAGGTCCTCTGATGTTCGGCCTTAACCTTCGAGCAAGTCAAACACTTCCTAACATAAGTTGCAACATCCTTCTTAAGATTTGGCCACCAATACTGTTCATTGAGATCGTGGTACATTTTACCGGCTCCTGGATGAATCGAATATCTTGACTTGTGGGCTTCGTCTAGAATGAGGCTTCGCAAATCCCCATAACTAGGCACCCAAATTCTTCTGGCGAAGTATCGGAGTGCAGTCTTCTTAACCTCGAATCGAGAGATGAGAATGTTCAAGTGTTCATGAGAAATATTCTCCTCTTTGAGAGCCTCATCTTGGGCTACTTGAATCTGGCTATTGAGGTTCGAATGAATGGTGATGTTCAGGGGCCCGAACACGAAGAGGTGCCATCCTCTCCTTTCAGCTCAACGCGTCGGCTACAACATTTGCCTTGCCAGGATGGTAACGAAGTTCACAATCATAGTCGTTCAGCGACTCGATCCATCGTCGCTGTCTCATGTTCAGTTGTTTCTGATCGAATGTGTGTTGGAGGCTTTTGTGGTCGGTGAAGATAGTACTTTTAGTTCCATAAAGATAGTGTCTCCATAATTTGAGCGCAAAAACAACGGCTCCAAGTTTGAGATTGTGACAACCCGGAAATTTCCAACCAAATTTAAACTTTATCTTTATATTATTCCGACACGATAAGAAAAGTTTGTTAAGTTAAATCTCAAGAATTTTAAATTGTGTTCATACATTCATTATAACCTCGACCAAATTCCGACGATTCACGAACCGTTATATATAAATAAATATGTATATATATGTATATATATATATTATAACTTGAGAATATTAATAAAGTATTAAACGTATAATACTTTACATGAACGTATTTGTTTCAATATGTTTATCGATGGAATTAGAAGATAATATCAAATGATTGATTTATCAGATACATTATGATATGATTACGGGTCTATGTTATGAGATACACTGTGATTTAAGAAATCTATTCTTTTTGACAACATTCGAAAAATGGTAAAGTGATTTATAAGTAAGAACGTGAAGTGTAAATAACTTAGATGTTGGATATCGACAAGTTATGTAACTCGACATTTTTCATTAAGATGATTACATACGTTTATTTAACCTTTGAACTGATGGATTTCAATACATAAACAAAGTTACAAAACCCATTTTGTTACATATAAATTCGTGTGTATATGTATATATAAAGCGGAAGCAATTTCAAGTTCATGCATGTAAAGTTTAACCTTTTAAAGCATGAAATCCATTAAAGATCTAGTCTTGAAATATATGCTAAAATGTAAGTATAAGCTAGTAGGAGTTTATACCTTCTCCAAATGGAGGTGTAGAACAAAATGAAGATGATGATGAAGAAAGGCTAGTCTCTAACTTGAAACCTCAAGAGAATGATACCCACAAGCTATGTAATCAACACCACCTTTGGTTAGGATTTGCAAGACACCTAAAACACAAGCAAAATCAATGGAAGAACCCTCTTCCTTGCTCAAAACTTTCGGCCAAAAATGGGGAGGAAAAGGAGAGCTTTTTGCTAATTTGAAAAATGCAAGAGTAAGTGTGTCTTGGAGAATTCAAGCATGCAAGTATAGAAGTAATTGCTAGTTATTAAAACAAAATGGGGAGGTGCCTAGGAGACCACAAAACCGCCCCCATGCCTCCCCCATTTTATATCTTTTATTTTTTTTTAAACTTGTTAAATAAAATCTCATGATACTTGCAAATATATATATATGTTAAAACATGTACACATTTTTATCTTTACAAACCATTTATAAAGATAAATAAATATGATTTGTACATGTATATTATATATATATATATACATAATTTTATAAGCCACTTTATAAAATTATAACACACACATATAAGTTTAATGATTAAACTTGTACTTATAATCATCCAAATAATTATATCTTGCATTTTAACTTTAGAAAACCAATTTCTAAAGTATAGGTGCCAAGTATTTATTTATTAAAGTTCCATTTAATAAAATAAATACTAAAAGTATTGATAAGCTTGTTATTGGGTATGACCCGACTTGGATCATAACATGTAAGTCACATTAATTTATTATGTCTCTCGGGCATAAGAAAATCCTTCAATCTCCCACTTGCACGAGAAACATAAGGAATTAATGTAAGTGATAGATACCACCTAACGACCGTCCATCACCCCCAACATGTTATGACTTGGTGCCATTCAATAACATCATCCCTTTCGAGTTCCCATCTCGAATATGATTTAGGTGAATTTTTCAATATATCCTTTTGTCCTAGATGTCATGTTAAATCCAAGAGACATAGAATGATCACTCTCTTATAGATTTAACTTTGTCAGGCCTTAGACATCTGACTCTCAACGAATAAGAGGGACAAATTCCATCTTGACTACATACGTCCTAGACATTACACTTCATACCATGCCTGAAGCCTCCCTTAAGTACTACCATGTTTCAGAATAGCGAAGGAAAGAATCAAGGTACAATATTCGGTGAATATCTGAACCCAATATGTGTCTCAGGTCAGAGGATATAATGATATTCTCCTTTACTCAAGATTACATGTGATCAACCACAAAGGTTCCATATAGTAATCTTGAGAGCGGGTCTTCCAATATTTGTATCCCACAAATATCTATAAACCTTGGTTGCAACCTTGCCCCACATTCATCATTTGAATGTTAACCAATCCAAGTTCATAATAGTCTAGACCTCACACTTGTTCCCACAAATGTGATCAACTACGGAATTTAGAATAATAATTTATTCATGGATAAAATATGCTAAATTGGAACATGACTCATAATTGAATTAATACCATAATTATATTAATGAGTTTGAATTAATTCGTTCCGTTACAATACATAAAGTAGATCAATTCCAATCACTAGAATATCGAAGCCCTAATGCACAAACATGTCCCTCATGTTTTGGCCCATGTAAGAGCTTCGTGAGTGGATCCGCAACATTTTGATCTGTGTGAACTTTGTGAATACATATCTTTCCTTTTTCAACCTCATCCCTAATGTAGTTGAATCTCCGCTCAATGTGACGAGTCTTTTGATGAGCACGAGGTTCCTTGATTTGAGCAATCGCACCCTCGTTGTCACAAAAGATCTCAAGAGGGTCCTGAATGGAAGGGACCACTCCTAAGTCGTCGATGAATTTCTTCATCCATGCAGCCTCCTGAGCTGCCAATGAGGCGGCAATGTATTCCGACTCTGTAGTGGATAACGCAACAACTTCCTGTTTCGCACTCTTCCAAGAGACCGCACCACCATTTAACATGAATACATAACCGGATTGTGATCGGGAGTCATCTCGATCAGTTTGGAAACTCGCGTCCACGTAACCTTTTACAACGAGTTCCTCCTCACCAGACCCATATATTAGAAACATATCCTTAGTCCTTCTAAGGTATTTCAATATACATTTAACCGCAGTCCAATGACTATTTCCTGGGTTATTCTGGTATCTACTTGTCAAGCTAAGAGCGCATGACACATCCGGTCTAGTACATATCATTGCATACATGATAGACCCAATAGCAGATGCGTATGGGACTTTCTTCATTTTCTCTTGTTCATCTTTCGTGGTAGGACACTGAGATGAACTGAGAACAGTTCCCTTTTGAATAGGTACCAAACCTTTCTTAGAGTTTTCCATCTTGAACCTTTTCAAGACTTTATCAATGTATGTACTTTGACTTAAACCTATCAATCTCTTGGATCTATTTCTATAGATTCCAATCCCCAATATGTATTGTGCTTCTCCAAGATCCTTAATGGAGAAGCAACCTTTTAACCAAGTTTTGACCTCTTGCATTGTGGTTATATCATTCCCAAATAATAATATATCATCCACATATAGCACAAGGAACATCATGGAGCTCCCACTAGCCTTCTTGTATACACAAGCTTCATCACCATTTTTAATGAAGCCAAATTTATTTGCCTCTTCATTAAAACGATGATTCCACATTCTCGATGCTTGCTTCAATCCGTAGATTGATTTCTTTAACTTGCATACCTTTTTAGGATTTTTCGGATCGACAAAACCTTCGGGCTGTACCATATAGACATCTTCCTCAAGATATCCATTTAGGAAAGCGGTTTTGACATCCATTTGCCAAATTTCGTAATCATTATGAGCAGCGATGGCAAACAATATCCTAATAGACTTTAGCATTGCCACAGGCGAGAAGGTTTCATCATAGTCAACCCCTTGAGTTTGAGTGAAACCTTTTGCTACAAGTCTAGCTTTGTATGTATCCAAGTTTCCATGTATGTCGGTTTTCTTCTTGAAAAGCCACTTGCAATCAACTAGCTTAGATCTAGGAGGTTGCTCAACAAGTTCCCAAACTTGGTTATCATACATGGATTGCATCTCGGCGTTCATGGCTTCTTGCCATTTATCTTTATCAATCCTTGATAAAGCATCTTCGTAGTTTACCGGTTCATCCAAATCAACCGTATAGCAACCATCCACGAGAAAACCATATCTCTCAGGAGGATTACTAATCCTACTAGATCTTCGAACGTCTTGTGTACCTTGATCATCCACTTGATCATTTTCAACATCCTCATGTTGAGTGCTAGTGTCAACCAATTGTGTATCATTGGCTTGATCTTGTACCTCTACAAGATCTATTTTCCTTTCACCATCACCTTCCATAAGGAACTTGGTTTCAAGGAATTCCGCTTTCCGAGCAACAAATACCGTTTGCTCGGATGGATCATAGAAGTAATATCCCATGTCATCTTTGGGATATCCTATGAAGATACACTTTGTGGATCGAGCATGTAGCTTATTTGCTACATAACGCTTAGGATAAGCTTCACATCCCCATACTTTCAAGTATGAAAGAGAAGGAGGTTTTCCAAACCACATCTCATGAGGAGTTCGTTCCACTTTCTTGGTTGGGGCCATATTTAAAATACGAGCCGCGGAGCTTAGACAATAACCCCAAAATGATAGAGGTAACGAGCTTCTAGCCATCATAGATCGAACCATATCCATTAGGGTTCGGTTCCTCCTTTCGGAAACTCCATTAAGTTGGGGTGTTCCGGGTGGAGTAAGTTGTGAGATGATCCCACAACTCCTAAGATGATCTTGGAAGGCATCGCTTAGGTATTCACCTCCTCTATCGGTACGAAGTACCTTGATTGTCCTATTGAGTTGATTTTGTACTTCGTTTTGATATTCTTTGAATGCTTCAAACGTTTCGTCCTTGTGTCTTAGTAAGTAGACATATCCGAAACGACTAAAGTCATCAATGAAAGTAACAAAGTATCTTTCACCATTCCTAGTCATGGGTTTAAAGGGTCCACATACATCCGAATGTATTAATCCCAATAAATCTTTAGCCCTTTCATAAGTCCCTTTGAAAGGTGCTTTAGTCATCTTGCCTTGTAAACAAGATTCACATACATCAAACGAATCCATTTCATTTGATTTCAAAAGTCCATTCTTTTAAAGTGTATGCATTCGGTTCTTGTTTATATGACCAAGGCGACAATGCCATAAATAGGAATCACTCAAATCCCTTTTGAGTTTCTTGGTGCTAGTATGGTATATAGAGCTCGATGATGCGTCATCATGAACCAATTCATAAATTCCATTTGAAGGCGAAGCCTTGAAATAGAATACATTATCTTTAGAAAAATGGATATCATCATCAATAAAATTAACATTGAAACCACATTGTCTTAAGCGAGAAATAGAAATAATGTTTCGACATAAATCCGGTGCATACAAAACATTTTCTAAAATAAGCTCCAATCCACTTGGAAGCTTCAAAACAAATTCTCCTTGAGCTTTAACATGCACCTTTGCACCATTGCCCATATAGAGACTTGATGTTCCCACTTTATGATCACTTCTTTTGAACCCCTGCAAAGTATTGCAAATATGAGTTCCACATCCCGTGTCTAATACCCATGTATTAGAAGAAGTAATACTAAGCTCTACATATACCATGTATATATTACCTGAGGTTTGCCCTGCATCCCTCTTGTCCTTCAACTCTTTAAGATAGACCGGACAGTTTCGTTTCCAATGACCCATCTCACCGCAACCGAAACATGGGTCTTCCTTGGGGTTTGCCTTCTCGGCTACCTTTTGCTTCTTTGCCTTGTTGATGGTTGGGGTAACCATCTTCCCCTTCCCTTTGCCTTGATGGGCGGGTCCTTTTCTCTTAGCCACCTTTGGCTTAGAGGTGTTACCTTTAGACCCACCTTGATCGATTGCTAACACGGGTAAAGTCCTTTTACCCATGCTAGTTTCCGCCGTCCTAAGCATACCATGAAGCTCACCTATACTCTTATCCATCCCATTCATGTTGTAATTAATTACAAATTGATCAAACCTCTTTGATAGGGAGTTAAGGATAAGATCGGTGGCTAACTCATTAGATATGTTAAGGTTAAGACGGTTAGCACGATCGATAAGGCTTTTCATCTTAAGTACATAAGATGAAACCGATTGGGTATCGTCCATACGACAAGCATGAAGCGCCCGAACCGTTTCGAAACGCTCAACACGTGCTTGTTGGAGAAACATCTCCTTCAATTGTGTTATCATGTTGTATGCGCTATGATGCTCGAAATCCTTTTGGAGTTCGGGTATCATAGTCCCAAGCATTAAGCATGAGACTTGAAGGGAGTCGTGGCAATACTTATCGTAAGCGGCCATTGCCTCCACATCATTCTCATCCGGTTGATCGGGAATGGGGTCCTCAAGCACATACATTTTATCCTCTTGTTTGAGGACAATCCGAAGATTGCGGAACCAATCCATAAAATTTGTATGGTTGAGTTTGTCTTTCTCGAGGAGAGACCGTAACGATAGGTTGTTAAAGTTAAGTGGTGCGTTGTTCATGTTGTTGTTGTTATTAGCGGCCATCTACAAAATTCAACAAAGTTCATTTAAGTATTGATTTCAAATTTAATAAACAATACCCTTTTAATTTGTTTTATTAAATATTAGAATCCAACGGTAAATCAAATTTCGGTTAGGTGACCTTTATCCCGTTATTTGATTTTGCTAGGTAGTCATAATGACAATTGCAATCCTTTTGCAACTTCTAATTTATGGGATCATGCAATCCTTTTGCATGGCATATTAATCCCATCAACGCCTATTTGTTCCTCATGCTTCGGTGACCCTAAGTTCATGATTCCCAAATCAAGTTGTCCTACTTGTGTAGACATGTAGACTTAACATACAAGTGGTTAGGTGACCTTTATCCCACATGTATGTGAAGTGTACCTTATTCATATTAGTTCACTCATGACGGTTAGGTGACCTTTATCCCATCAAGAGATTCCTAATATGTCTAAGTGTTTCCACAAAAGGATGGCGTTAAACTTGTTTACCTTGTTTTATTAAAGGGATTTTAGGTTTTCTACATTCTAGTTTAGAAAACAAAGAGCTATACACCAACATGCATTTGGTGTGTAGTATGTTTATGAAAAAACCCATTTTCATGTACCTTTTAGTAACCAATTACTAGTTTTAACCATTCCATTGCTTTTAAATAAACCATTTTATCTAAGTCTAATAACCAATTATTAGTGTCATTTTGTTATGTTTTATTATAACCATTTTATAATGTATTATGCAAGTGTTATCTAGTGATGATCTTGTAGCAACCAAACATACAAACATTCACAAACATGCATAACAAAGTGTTCACAATCAAGAGCCATTTTGGTAGACATTTGTTTAGCCAATAAACAAATGTCACCTAAGGGGTTAAACCAAAATAAGAGATTTTTACCAAAATCTCCCACTTAATCTTGTAATCCTCAAATGCTTCATCTTGTAACTTTCTTCATGATCTTCATTTTCTCTTTACAAAATTATATCCTAATACAATCTTTCTAGAAAATGAAATAACAACCTATTCTATTTTACAAACCAAATAGAACAAATTACATGAATATTACAAGATTACATACAACTTATTACAAACCAAAATAACAAAATTATTACAAATCATATGAATGAATATTACAACCAATTCAACCAAACATTCAAACATATGGTCTAGGCTTGATTGTGAACAATAACATAACAACAAACTTGGCCAAACTTGAAGTCCCAAAACCCACTTTTGGGTCCAATAATTCGGCCAAGACCATAAACCCCACCAAAACTCAAGATTTTTACATTCTACATTCATGCATGTTAGTAGATTGTAAAACAAATGAGTTTTCTAGCCAAAAACAAGAAGCATATTAACAAGACTTTGGCTCTAGATACCATTGATGGATTTCAATACATAAACAAAGTTACAAAACCCATTTTGTTACATATAAATTCGTGTGTATATGTATATATAAAGCGGAAGCAATTTCAAGTTCATGCATGTAAAGTTTAACCTTTTAAAGCATGAAATCCATTAAAGATCTAGTCTTGAAATATATGCTAAAATGTAAGTATAAGCTAGTAGGAGTTTATACCTTCTCCAAATGGAGGTGTAGAACAAAATGAAGATGATGATGAAGAAAGGCTAGTCTCTAACTTGAAACCTCAAGAGAATGATACCCACAAGCTATGTAATCAACACCACCTTTGGTTAGGATTTGCAAGACACCTAAAACACAAGCAAAATCAATGGAAGAACCCTCTTCCTTGCTCAAAACTTTCGGCCAAAAATGGGGAGGAAAAGGAGAGCTTTTTGCTAATTTGAAAAATGCAAGAGTAAGTGTGTCTTGGAGAATTCAAGCATGCAAGTATAGAAGTAATTGCTAGTTATTAAAACAAAATGGGGAGGTGCCTAGGAGACCACAAAACCGCCCCCATGCCTCCCCCATTTTATATCTTTTATTTTTTTTTAAACTTGTTAAATAAAATCTCATGATACTTGCAAATATATATATATGTTAAAACATGTACACATTTTTATCTTTACAAACCATTTATAAAGATAAATAAATATGATTTGTACATGTATATTATATATATATATATATATACATAATTTTATAAGCCACTTTATAAAATTATAACACACACATATAAGTTTAATGATTAAACTTGTACTTATAATCATCCAAATAATTATATCTTGCATTTTAACTTTAGAAAACCAATTTCTAATGTATAGGTGCCAAGTATTTATTTATTAAAGTTCCATTTAATAAAATAAATACTAAAAGTATTGATAAGCTTGTTATTGGGTATGACCCGACTTGGATCATAACATGTAAGTCACATTAATTTATTATGTCTCTCGGGCATAAGAAAATCCTTCATGAACTTTATCCCACGCTTCACCAACAAACTGTAATTTAAAAACTTGAAACCTATTATGAATATATATGATTCTACTTTTCTAAAATATTTTATGATATAACGATTTCCATTATTTTAACCTTTAAACAAAATGATTCTTAAAAATATATTTGGTTTTGGAAAACAAAATTATTATATTTATTTGATTTAGTTTCAAACGTACAAAAACGTTTTCAGTTTAAAAAGAACTTTATTATTAAAACGTATATAACTTTTATAAATATCTAGAACCACTTTTGACAACTCATTACTTAACCAGTATGATAAAGATAACGATATTTATATTTTATTTTATTAAATATATATAACGATTTAAATTAATATTATATATATTTATACGCGTATTATGCGTAAATAGTTTTATACTTTTACTATACTTAAACTTTACCTTTACTTTATTTTTACTTTACTTTAACTTTAATAATTTACTTTAATAATTCATACTTTAATAATTCACTTTAATAATTCACTTTAATAATTCATACTTTAATAATTCACTTTAATAATTAATACTTTAATAATTCACTTTAATAATTCATACTTTAATAATTCACTTTAATAATTCAAAAATCTATTATAAATAGAATTCAATAGGTTTCATTATTTCATAAGAAACTTGAAAATATTTTTCTCTAAACTCTCTCAATCGATTTACATATATATATTTACTCCGTATTATTTCAAGATATTATTAGTATACATAAAATATTACGTCAGAGTGCTGTCCGAGTGATTTCGAAATTGTTTTTCGAGTGGGATTGGATTAAGGAAATTATGGGTTATAGCTATGGAGGTGATTGGGTATGGTTCATGGGTATGCTCGTGAGATCAATATAGTGTTTATCATCTCCGTTGCGTCTACGTACCTTTCCTGCAATATTGAATCTCAATATTGATACGTGAGTACTCATAATTTAACTTTTACATACTAATAGTGTATCCCTGACTAGTGCTCGAGTATATAGGATTATGCATGTTTGTACTTTTGATATTGCCTTTAGTTAGGTTATGTTGAATCCTGAATTAGTTATATATGCGACTGAGATAAGGTATAGGATATGCATGTCGTTGGAAAGCTAGCAAAAAATTAAGAACTTTTCATTTAGATATCGAATGATTTCGATGAACGGATTTGAAGTTATAGTCCATCGAATTTTTGTATTATTATTAAAAATGATCATTATTATCGTCGTTATTATCGTCGTTCTAGTTTTATCTTATTATTATTATTATTATCTTTATCAATAAAAGGATTTATCATTAAAAATTGTTATTTTTTATTATTATTACTATCGTTATTATCGTTAAAGTTATAATTAGTATTATTAGTATTATCCAATTATTATTATTATTATTATTATTATTATTATTATTATTATTATTATTATTATAATAATTATTATTATTATTATTATTATTATTATTATTATTATTGGTATTATTATTATTATTATCATTATTAATATATATATCATTATTTAAAAATGGTTATTGTTATTGTTATTATTATTATTACTATATTATCATTAAGATAATTATTAGTATTATCGTTAATAATGTTATAGTAACGATCATTATTAATATTAGTGTAATTAAAACAAATATTTGTAACACCTAATTATTTTGATTACTATTATTATCATTATTACGAACACGATATAAAAGACGATTAAAAGCTATTAAATGAAATGATTAGGAAATAATGGGTAAGAGTATCATGATGAAATTAAAATATTATAAGATATTGATTTAGATAAAATTATCGTTATTATTATTTGTATCATTACTATTATTATTAAAATTATCGTTAGTATTAAAACTATCATTTTAATAAAAATTATCATTTTAATAGAAATGTCATTGCTACTATAAAATATCATTATTATTATTATTATTATTATTTTAAATAGAATTATTATTTTAAAGATAATATTAAAAATTATCGTAAATATTAAAGTTATCATAATTAGAATTATCGTTTTATCATAATGTCATCTTAGTAATTATAAATATTGATATTTTTATAATAATAATTATTATTACAAAATAATACAACTTTTACTTACTATCATTATAGATATTATTTTATCAAATAAATATTTGATACAAACATATTTTACTACGTGTAATAACTTACTTTAATAATACCTATCATATTATCTTTATAATATTAAATGAACCCTATAAATTTTATTACTTAATATATATGAAAGTATATTTTATTATATAAATATAATATAAAATTTTATTTATTAATAAATAAATTATATTATTTACTCTAATAAATCTTTTAAAAATATTTAAAAATATAAAACGATGATATTTAAACTATATATTAATCATGTATAGATTTTTGGAAATTATTTTGAGTCAAATTTACTTTTGTTGACTTTTTCATATTAGTCTCGAGCATTATGATTGTGGTACACTATGACTTGACCTAATTTGTTAGACAAATATTGACCAACACATAAATATATATAATTAATTTAGGTTCGTGAATCCGAGGCCAACCTTGCACTTGTTCAATGACGTTATATGTATTTTTACTACGAAATACAGTATGGTGAGTTTAATTTACCTTTTTACCCTTTATATTTTTGGGACTGAGAATACATGCGCTTTTATAAATGTTTGACGAAATAGACACAAGCAATTGAAACTACATTCTATGGTTGAATTATCGAAATTGAATATGCCCCTTTTTATTAAAGTCTGGTAATCTAAGAATTAGGGAACAGACACCCTAATTAACGCGAATCCTAAAGATAGATCTATTGGGCCTAACAAACCCCATCCAAAGTACCGGATGCTTTAGTACTTCGAAATTATATCATGTCCGAAGGAGGATCCCGGAATGATAGAGGATATTCTTATATGTATCTAGTTAATGTCAGTTACCAGGTGTTCACCATATGAATGATTATTTTTTTGTCTCTATGCATGGGACGTATATTTATGAGAACTGGAAATGAAATTCTTGTGGTCTATTAAAATGATGGAAATAAATGATTATGATAAACTAATGAACTCACCAACCTTTTGGTTGACACTTTAAAGCATGTTTATTCTCAGGTGTTAAAAAAATCTTCCGCTGTGCATTTGCTCATTTTAAAGATATTACTTGGAGTCTTTCATAGCATATTTCGAAGAACGTTGCATTTGAGTCATTGAGTTCATCACAGATTATTATTAAATTAATTTATAGTTGGATAGTGGATATTATGAAATGGTATGCATGCCTGTCAATTTTAGATGTAAAGAAAGATTGTCTTTTAAAAACGAATGCAGTGTTTGTAAAATGTATCATATAGAGTTCAAATACCTCGCAATGTAATCAACTATTATGAATCGTTTATAATGTATATGAATGGGTCCTTTCAGTTGGTATCAGAGCGGTGGTCTTAGCGAACCAGGTCTGCATTAGTGTGTCTAACTGATAAGTCGTTAGGATGCATTAGTGAGTCTGGACTTCGACCGTGTCTGCATGTCAAAAGTTTTGCTTATCATTTCTAGTCGGAAATCATCTGCTTATCATCCATAGGAAATTACCTGCTTATCATTATTAGTCTAGACACATCTTGCTACATTAATTGCATGAGTAGTGTATAGACAAAATTCATATCTTAGCGTATCTGCTAAATCATATCTTATCGTATCTGTTACTTTAAACTTTGCCTGACATATCCCGCAAATTCCTCCGTAATCTATGAAATCTTTTGATCTCTATATATAGATATCCTATGTAAATAGAATACCACCCGATAGCCGAAAAATCATTTTATATCGAAAATCCTTTATCCAATCGTACGAAATGGAATTTGTCATTAGTTCAAGTCACTCGGATTCCGAAATGGAATCTCACTCAAGCTCCGAAAGCAGTGTGACCGGAATGGATCAACCAATCAGTCATCACCTATTCTGGATGAATTGGGGATGGATTCGTAGCCTCCTCAATCATTGGAAACAAGAAGAAGGCGATCCTTTCCATATACCACATTGCCCTCTTGGCGAAGAACCTGAAGCACTTACCGGTGAACCATGTTAGAGACACCATTTTCTCTCTCATTTCCAGGGTATCTCGTCACGATTATATACTACATCAAATTCTAGATTTTATTTATCCGCTCGTTCCAACCGACAATCATCCTGGAATAATAGAAGAAGTCAACGAACTTCGCACTCGGGTAATGGCTTTGGAGAATATGGTGCAGAGATTACAAACACCAGCAGTAGCACCAGCAGCATAACCAGTACCACCATCATCAACGCCAACAGTACCATTACCACCTCCAACCACAACCGCGTTGTAAACCTCAACTTCACAATCTGTCCCACGAGCATTAACGTCATACGCACCATAGATACCAAGGAGTACCAACAACAATAACTGACGAAGTATTAATTCATAACTTCATTGGAGAAACATTCCGCGGCGATTATATAATCTCTAAAGTCTTAGAGATTATCTAATCTAACCCTAACCATAAATCAGTTAAGCGAACCAAAATGATAGAAGGAAGAGTAGAAACCCTGACAAAAATGGTGTGTGATTAACAAGTTAAACTTGTTTTACCAACAGCATCAACAGTACCGTTAATGTCACCAGCATCGTCAGTACAGTCAACATCAGAATCAACAACACCTATAACATCACAAACTCTGTCAGTTCAAGAATCACTGTGGACATCATTACCAATCAATAACATGTATATTGTATCAACAAGTTATGAAGAATTAACTCATTCCCTCTGAAGAAATTATATATATATTTTATATATATATATTTTTTGAAATAAAAAAATAAATCTTTCCGTGCTAAGCTATTGTGTGTGAATCTTAACTACTCGGTTAATTCATATTACAAATACGCAATAATGTATGTCCCTCGCCCGTAACTTAACCATCGTTAACTACAATCTCTGTCTCAATTGAACAAGTTCCAATTCCTAATAAATCAAGTATATATTTGATTTTACACTTCATCATTGATGTAACTGAAACTTTTCAGATAACATCATTCATACTTTGCGAAGTTCACAAGAATTTAACGAAAACCAACATCACATCTCAACAAATAACGAAGTATTGATTCATAATTTCAATATTATTGAAGAAATACTTATGTAACCTCTAAAGCCTTCAAGGAATTATTCAATTCTAGTTCCAACCGTAAATCGAATGAGTTTAATTTAGTATTAACTCATTAAAATCTATGTTACATCTGAGGAGAATATATACATATACATTTTCATAAAGACTGTAATAAAATTCTTATGTACAAAATATTAATTGTGAAAATTTTTTAACGGGTAGGTAATACCCGAGAGATATATATAAATTCACAATTAATATGTTACATTCTTCGAATCAGATTAAGCAAATTATCAATTATACTTCCTACTTTCACAATAATATACATTCTTTCATAGAAATCAAAACAACCATACTCATTCAAACCCAATTACATATTCTGATTTTAAAATCTCAGAATTCAATTCGAGATATAACCGGTACCATCACTTTTAGATTCCTACATCTTTCAAAGCTATACTTTGACTTCAAAAGTGTGTTAGAACATCAAATGTATACAAACGATTACAATCTGTGTTCAAACCCTTCGAAAATCTCTGAAGACACTTCAAATAATGAGCAATCGAGATGATGATCCAGCCACATATTACCCACAGTTATGTACTTAAAAAGCTCTCGAAACCAAAGTCATAATTCAACACATATATGTGTCAGATCTTTTGGCATTTATTAGCCAAAATAACCTTGCAATTCCTTTGCAATGTAGCAAATTATATCACAGCTCCAACAAGACAACTTCAATTTTTTCATTCGGAGTAGCCTTATCATAATTTTGATATATGTGATTACCCTTTTGTTACCGTAGAACCTTTCATATTCCACCACATTAGCAATAAACTTACCAACAACTTCACTGATCTTGGGCATTCCGAAGAATCTTTATATTTATCGAAACCTCATCATTTACTCATCTACCTCTTGTAACGAGAATTGCCATACGAATCATTGGGAATTAGCAATCAGTATTGTGAAATCTCACAGCATGTTGACGCCAACAGTTATACATAACGTCTATTTCCAAGGCTTACATACTTCGAATGTGAAGTTTCTGAAAAACACTCTGAACCGCGAACTAGTTCTCGAAATGCTGATGAAGCAACAAAAACTATAAATGACCTTAGCAGTAAAAAGTTTGATGATAAAGATTAGTGTATTAACAAAGCTCAGAAATAGAGAAGTTTTGGAACTGGAAAACGGATTGAGCAAAGTATGAAGGAGGCTGTGGACAAATCACAAAGACTGAACCTGCCTTCAAAGAATCCAAATGATTCAGTGTCTGCTGAAGTCATTAACGAATACCTTGTTCCTGACACTAAACCCTTACAGACAATATTCTTCATCATCCTCTGATATTAGAAATTCTAAGATATCATCGTATCTTTCATTATAAATATCCTCCATATTTCTGAAGATATTTCCATAACTATTCTTATCTGGAATCATTTATCTCTTTGCGCTATCTGTATTACATCAAAAAGGAAACTGTTTAGTTCCTATACTCTGTAAACCTTTGAGTTTAAAATATGAATGTTTTTGAAGTAGTATTGGAAACTGAAGCATGAGTTAGTATAATATAATGACACTTGATCAACGTGATTATATTACCGTAATTCATGCTGAGTTTCTAAATGGAACGTGATGATTCACAGATCATAACATCATCATGTGCCATGTTATACGACTCTTGTATTCTATTTAACCTCTAAAATATCAAGAAAATATTTCTTGATGATTAGGCCTTTTCCAAGGTATTCTAGTAATTTGACAAGTCAAGATCGTGCCATCACAATTTCCTTCCTAGAACATTAACAATGTTCATTCCGAAATTCATATCTGTGAATTCTGGACCATTACAAGCAGTGCTTAATCGCAAGAAGAAGAAACGAAAGGACAAAACTCCGAAATAGAAATTGGGGTATAAATTGCACCAAATAAAAGAGAGCATTAACTGTGGATGACAATGATTATAGAAGATAGAAACAGAGACTTTGAAATATAAGGGAAGATATAAAGCCCAACGACAAACCAAAAATTATAAACCATATATATCGATGCATATAGCAATATAAAGACACGGGAGAACTAGAAACACTATAAACCCAAGAGTATAGTAGAAGTAAATAGATTCTTCTGGCGGTAGATGAAAAAGAAGAATGACTGATATGAAAGTTATAAGTATATCGAGAATCAGAACTGGATGGAGCATATTGATGAATACTTTAAAATATGAGTTGAGGGGGAAAGAATAGAAGGTGATGAAACATGACTAGGAACTTAGAAATCAACAGATTTAACTCACACAATGACGGAATAAGTGAATCAAACCCTCTAGTGAATAGGTTAAGCTTTTTGGGATTAATTTAGTCATACCACAACTAAATCAAGTGTGATTAGATCAACACCTAGAGCTATTATTCACCACCTGGGTGATTTGGGTTGAGAGAGAATCGAAGGAGCTCACCAAATCTGAGTGTGTGTAACAAATGAGATTCTTAACCTAAAATGAAGAACATAAGACTTTATATACCCCTGCTATTGACTCACCCGTACGATTCATCCATCACACATACGAGTTGGCTTCATCAGCCGTACGGGTGATCACTCACTCGTGTCTTCTCATTTAGGTTGTAATTGTGACTTAGCTCAGCATCAACCGTGCGTATGAGCCTGTCAGCCGTACGAGTGAGGTTTCACTCGGACGTCTGACTAAGTCTAACATAGTCAAACATCCAAATCTCGTTCCTGCAGTTGCTGTAACCACATACAAACACGGATAGGATAATAACGAACGATCATGGTGGCCTGTAAACTGTTGTACCTACAATGGACGTAGGTAGATGTCTAGGGACTTGCATAAAATGCATCAACAGAAGGTGTGAGTTGTAAGAAAACGAAGGAGGTGAATTTATAAGAAAATCTCCGACAGAAGAATTAAAATAGACGATCGCATTTAAAGCAGATCCTGATTCCTTTTGTTACCAGAGAATCAAATCTTATTACAAAGATTTTCTTCAAATCCCTTGAAATCTGGAAATCAATCATATCTACGTCAAATGATAAGATTAATCTACACTTACTCATTTCACTCTTTTATGTTAGCTTCATTCGTACTCTTCATATAAATGGATTGTTTATCCAAATTATTCGCTGATGATAAAACTCTAATTTTCAGCCTGTATGCATCATGAAAACATACTTATTATCATTCACGACCTTTTCACTCAAATTTCGGGACGAAATTTCTTTAACGGGTAGGTACTGTGACAACCCAGAAATTTCCAACCAAATTTAAACTTTATCTTTATATTATTCCGACACGATAAGCAAAGTTTGTTAAGTTAAATCTCAAGAATTTTAAATTGTGTTCATACATTCATTATAACCTCGACCAAATTCCAACGATTCACGAACCGTTATATATAAATAAATGTGTATATATATGTATATATATATATATATTATAACTTGAGAATATTAATAAAGTATTAAACGTATAATACTTTACATGAACGTATTTGTTTCAATATGTTTATCGATGGAATTAGAAGATAATATCAAATGATTGATTTATCAGATACATTATGATATGATTACGGGTCTATGTTATGAGATACACTGTGATTTAAGAAATCTATTCTTTTTGACAACATTCGAAAAATGGTAAAGTGATTTATAAGTAAGAACGTGAAGTGTAAATAACTTAGATGTTGGATATCGACAAGTTATGTAACTCGACATTTTTCATTAAGATGATTACATACGTTTATTTAACCTTTGAACTTTATCCCACGCTTCACCAACAAACTGTAATTTAAAAACTTGAAACCTATTATGAATATATATGATTCTACTTTTCTAAAATATTTTATGATATAACGATTTCCATTATTTTAACCTTTAAACAAAATGATTCTTAAAAATATATTTGGTTTTGGAAAACAAAATTATTATATTTATTTGATTTAGTTTCAAACGTACAAAAACGTTTTCAGTTTAAAAAGAACTTTATTATTAAAACGTATATAACTTTTATAAATATCTAGAACCACTTTTGACAACTCATTACTTAACCAGTATGATAAAGATAACGATATTTATATTTTATTTTATTAAATATATATAACGATTTAAATTAATATTATATATATTTATTCGCGTATTATGCGTACATAGTTTTATACTTTTACTATACTTAAACTTTACCTTTACTTTATTTTTACTTTACTTTAACTTTAATAATTCACTTTAATAATTCATACTTTAATAATTCACTTTAATAATTCATACTTTAATAATTCACTTTAATAATTCATACTTTAATAATTCACTTTAATAATTCATACTTTAATAATTCTCTTTAATAATTCAAAAATCTATTATAAATAGAATTCAATAGGTTTCATTATTTCATAAGAAACTTGAAAATATTTTTCTCTAAACTCTCTCAATCGATTTACATATATATATTTACTCTGTATTATTTCAAGATATTATTAGTATACATAAAATATTACGTCAGAGTGCTGTCCGAGTGATTTCGAAATTGTTTTTCGAGTGGGATTGGATTAAGGAAATTATGGGTTATAGCTATGGAGGTGATTGGGTATGGTTCATGGGTATGCTCGTGAGATCAATATAGTGTTTATCATCTCCGTTGCGTCTACGTACCTTTCCTGCAATATTGAATCTCAATATTGATACGTGAGTACTCATAATTTAACTTTTACATACTAATAGTGTATCCCTGACTAGTGCTCGAGTATATAGGATTATGCATGTTTGTACTTTCGATATTGCCTTTAGTTAGTTTATGTTGAATCCTGAATTAGTTATATATGCGACTGAGATAAGGTATAAGATATGCATGTCGTTGGAAAGCTAGCGAAAAATTAAGAACTTTTCATTTAGATATCGAATGATTTCGATGAACGGATTTGAAGTTATAGTCCATCGAATTTTTGTATTATTATTAAAAATGATCATTATTATCGTCGTTATTATCGTCGTTCTAGTTTTATCTTATTATTATTATTATTATTATTATTATCTTTATCAATAAAAGGATTTATCATTAAAAATTATTATTTTTTATTATTATTACTATCGTTATTATCGTTAAAGTTATAATTAGTATTATTATTATTATCCAATTATTATTATTATTATTATTATTATTATTATTATTATTATTATTATTATTATTATTATTATTATTATTATCATTATTAATATATATATATCATTATTTAAAAATGGTTATTGTTATTGTTATTATTATTATTACTATATTATCATTAAGATAATTATTAGTATTATCGTTAATAATGTTATAGTAACTATCATTATTAATATTAGTGTAATTAAAACAATTATTTGTAACACCTAATTATTTTGATTACTATTATTATCATTATTACGAACACGATATAAAAGACGATTAAAAGCTATTAAACGTAACGATTAGGAAATAATGGGTAAGAGTATCATGATGAAATTAAAATATTATAAGATATTGATTTAGATAAAATTATCGTTCTTATTATTTTTATCATTACTATTATTATTAAAATTATCGTTAGTATTAAAACTATCATTTTAATAAAAATTATCATTTTAATAGAAATGTCATTGCTGCTATAAAATATCATTATTATTATTATTATTATTTTAAATAGAATTATTATTTTAAAGATAATATTAAAAATTATCGTAAATATTAAAGTTATCATAATTAGAATTATCGTTTTATCATAATGTCATCTTAGTAATTATAAATATTGATATTTTTATAATAATAATTATTATTACAAAATAATACAACTTTTACTTACTATCATTATAGATATTATTTTATCAAATAAATATTTGATACAAACATATTTTACTACGTGTAATAACTTACTTTAATAATACCTATCATATTATCTTTATAATATTAAATGAACCCTATAAATTTTATTACTTAATATATATAAAAGTATATTTTATTATATAAATATAATATTAAATTTTATTTATTAATAAATAAATTATATTATTTACTCTAATAAATCTTTTAAAAATATTTAAAAATATAAAACGACGATATTTAAATTATATATTAATCATGTATAGATTTTTGGAAATTATTTTGAGTCAAATTTACTTTTGTTGACTTTTGCATATTAGTCTCGAGCATTAGGATTGTGGTACACTATGACTTGACCTAATTTGTTAGACAAATATTGACCAACACATAAGTATATATAATTAATTTAGGTTCGTGAATCCGAGGCCAACTTTGCACTTGTTCAATGACGTTATATGTATTTTTACTACGAAATACAGTATGGTGAGTTTCATTTACCTTTTTACCCTTTATATTTTTGGGACTGAGAATACATGCGCTTTTATAAATGTTTGACGAAATAGACACAAGTAATTGAAACTACATTCTATGGTTGAATTATCGAAATCGAATATGCCCCTTTTTATTAAAGTCTGGTAATCTAAGAATTAGGGAACAGACACCCTAATTGACACGAATCCTAAAGATAGATCGATTGGGCCTAACAAACCCCATCCAAAGTACCGGATGCTTTAGTACTTCGAAATTATATCATGTCCGAAGGAGGATCTCGGAATGATAGGGGATATTCTTATATGTATCTAGTTAATGTCGGTTACCAGGTGTTCACCATATGAATGATTATTTTTTTGTCTCTATGCATGGGATGTATATTTATGAGAACTGGAAATGAAATTCTTGTGGTCTATTAAAATGATGGAAATAAATGATTATGATAAACTAATGAACTCACCAACCTTTTGGTTGACACTTTAAAGCATGTTTATTCTCAGGTGTTAAAAAAATCTTCCGCTGTGCATTTGCTCATTTTAAAGATATTACTTGGAGTCTTTCATAGCATATTTCGAAGAACGTTGCATTCGAGTCATTGAGTTCATCAAAGATTATTATTAAATCAATTTATAGTTGGATAGTGGATATTATGAAATGGTATGCATGCCTGTCAATTTTAGATGTAAAGAAAGATTGTCTTTTAAAAACGAATGCAATGTTTGTAAAATGTATCATATAGAGGTCAAATACCTCGCAATGTAATCAACTATTGTGAATCGTTTATAATGTATATGAACAGGTCCTTTCAGAGATCATGAGTAGTGTAGTTTCGCTCATGAATCTTCAGTTGATGAGAAGCATATGCAATGACCTTCGTTCTTTGCATCAATACGCAACCAAAACCATTTTTCGAGGCATCGCAATACACAACGAAGTCATCGCTGCCTTCAGGAAGTGATAAGATAGGCGCGGTGGTTAACTTCTGCTTCAAGGTTTAAAATGCTTATTCGTGTTCGGTTTCCCAAACGAACTTCTTCCCTTTGTGAGTCAGCGTGGTCAAAGGACGCGCAATCAGAGAGAAACCTTCAATAAATCTTCGGTAGTAACCGGCGAGACCTAAAAATTGGAGGATATGAGTCGGAGTAGTGTGGGTTTCCCACTTGCTGATAGCTTCAATCTTTGTCGGATCAACTTTTATACATTGATCGCTCACAATATGACCCAGGAACTGGACTTCCTTCAACCAAAACTCGCACTTGGAGAATTTGGCATAAAGTCGCTCTTATCTCAAGAGTTCAAGCACTAGTCTAAGATGTTGCTCATGTTCTTCTTCGCTTTTGGAGTAGATGAGGATATCACCTATGAAGACGATAACGACCTTATCCAGTTATGGCTTGCATACACGATTCATGAGATCCATAAACACGGCAGGTGCATTGGTTAAACCGAATGGCATCACGAGGAACTCATAATGACCATAACGGGTCCTGAACACAGTTTTCATCACATCACTCTCCTTCACCCTCAGCTGGTGATAACCTGATCTCAAATCAATTTTAGAGTAAACGCTTGATCCTTGCAGCTGATTGAAAAGATCGTCAATTCTGGGAAGGGGATACCGATTCTTGATCGTCAGTTTGTTGAGTTTGCGGTAGTCGATACACATGTGAAAAGATCCGTCCTTCTTCTTCACAAACAAAATAGGAGCACCCCAAGGCAAAGAACTTGGTTGGATAAATCCACGGTCTAGCAGTTCTTGTAGTTGACTCTGCAACTCTTGCATTTCGGAAGGTGCGAGTCGATAAGGTGCGCGAGCCACAGGTGCAGCTCCTGGCACTAAATCGATCTAAAACTCCACTTCCCTCGTTGGCGGTAATCCAGGAAATTCTTCTAGAAAGACATCGGGAAATTTGTTCACAATTCGTACATCGTCCACGCTCTTCATCTTGGTTTCTAATGTTTTAACATGTGATAAAATAGCAAGACGTCCTTTTTACATGATCTTTTATGCCTTCATGCAACTAATGAGGTTCAGCTTCGAGTTACATCTCTCTCCGTAAATAATCAGTGGCTCACCATCTCCGTGTGGTATACGAATAGCTTTATCTCCACATATAATGTCGGCCCTTACCTTGGTCAACTAGTCCATACCGACAATCACATCAAAACTTCCCAATTTTATGAGTATCAAGTCAATCTCAAAATCCACACCAGCTACGTTGATAATACCTCCTCGGATAATTTGGTCAACTTTCTCAAGTTTTCCATTGGCTACCTCAACAAGCATACTCTCCTTTAAAGGAACTAACGACCAATTTATTTTAGAGCAAAAGTGTCTACATACATAACTCCTATCGGCACCAGTATCAAATAGGACAGAAGCTAATAGATTGTTGATAGTGAATATACTTGTAACCAAGTCGGAGTTCTTACGGGCATCCCTTGCGTTTACGTTGAAAGCCTTTCCACGCGCTGGCCCACCATCCTTTCTCTTGTTGGGACATTCATTCCTGAAGTGGCCCTGTTGTCCGCACTCATAGCACTTCCTTGGTCCAGTAGGGTTTGTCTTCACAGTTGGGGTGGTGATCTTGCAGTCTTTGCCAATATGCCCTGTCCTTTTACACTTTTCACAGACCACATTGCAGTATCCGGTATGATGCTTGTAGCATCTCTTGCACTGCGGAAGACTACCCTTGTAGTTAGTGTTTGAGCTTGGGTTCGGGTTGGGGTTCATCCCGTCGTTGTTTCCCTTTAAACTTTCATGCCTCTTAGCTAGGTTTTGATCAAAGAACATTCCCATGTTGCTGTCCCACTTATGTTTCTCATTACTAGCTCCCGATTCTGATTTTGCCTTTTCTGGTTCTGTGCTGGTAATTTGGTTCATCAGTGTGTGGGCCATGCGCAAAGCTTTCGGGACATCAGCTGGTTTCGAAGAGGTGACATTTCCCTGAATGGACTTGGGAAGTCCCCACAAATACCGTTCCGTTCTCTTAAATTCCGGGGTAACCATCGTGGGGCACATCAGAGTTAATTCCAGGTACCTTCGATTATAACCATCATGATCTGTTCCCACAACCTTCAACTCCCAAAACTCAGCTTCCATTTTCTGAATCTCCGTTCTGGGGTAGTACTCCTCGATCATAGCCCCCTTAATTTCCTCCCATAGTGTAGCATAAGCCTCTTCAATACCCTTAGCCTGAGCAAGTGTCTTCCACCAGATTAAAGCGCCGTCCGATAGTGTACAGGAGGCATACTTAGTCTTGTTCATTTCTGAGCAGTTGCTCACACGAAACACAGCTTCCAATTTCTCAAACCATCTTGTCAGTCCAACTGGCCCCTCAGTACCACTGAAATTGTGGGGCTTGCAGCTTTGAAATTCCTTATAGGTTCACCCGTTATGATTGTGCTGGTTAATCGGTGGAGCTTGGGGGTTGACATTCGCAATTGTTGCAGCTACTCGTTCAGTTATCATCTCCTCAATCTGTACTGTTGTGGGTGTTGATCTTCCGTTTGCCATTGATCTTCAAAACAGAAATTTCGACTTAAGTCAAAATCCAGCATTCAATAAATAGTAATACGGTATATGGTAACCAATCATGGAATCAACACAACACATGCTAATTAAGTAATGCAACTAGATACAGATACCACATAATCATCATATAGTAACGTAAATAGAACACCGTACAGAAATTAAACAACACTAAGTTTCATTCATTAATAAGAAAGTTGCATGCATCCGCATACGGTTCGTACAATACATGAGTAAAACATGAAACTACAAACGAGATTACATAATGAAATCTAATATAATAGCCCTATGGTGACGGTGGGTAAAGGATGTCCATAATGTGGGACACCTGGTCCTCGAGCTCAGTTACTCGAGCACGGAGGATATGCACTTCCCTCGTCAGTTCCTCGACGACGGGGGATGCTGGTGGGGCAGGCGGTAGAGATGGTACAGGTGGAGTTGGTGGTGCAGATGATACTGGTGGTGCTGATGGTGCAGACGGTCTAGCACTAGAAGTAGACGGTGCATAACGGGAAGCCTTACGCACAAATGGATCGGCAGGGTAAGGCACAACCCGCTTACGGGTAGTAACCCTAACCAACTGTCCGCGTGCGTCCACCAACGGTCTACCTCCGTTAACCCCTGGAATAACTGTACCATCGAAACGATACCACCTCCTGAAGTTCCTCATCGGAATCCTCGTCGGAATCCTCCTCACTAGAGTGATCGGATGATGAGTCATCTGAATCATCTGAGGGTGGATCTGCTCGACAGGTGGTCATCAGTCGATATCTGCTAGGCGGGATCGGCACGACACGTCCATCAGCAAGGCGTCTGACCCAATATCCTCGCTCATTACGGAAAGGACCATCCTCATTTCCCCCAGGAATCACAGCACCACCAGAATGGTGCTGTGGCTCTGGGAGTCCTGGGCTAGGTGGAGCTGGAATCTCCTCTGGGTCCTCATCTCCGTCGGAGATGATCATCAGGTCAAGTGCGTGGCTACTGTCACCAGAGGATGAATCGCCAGAGTCATTGGAGGGTAGCGATGATGGGATCTGTGAGTCGGCAGTAGTAGCAGGCGAGGCGGCAGATGAATCTGAGTCGCTCTCCAAGTCAATGATGATGGGCGGGATATCCGACATCTGAACAAGGAGAAATAACTTTTTCCATGTCAGTAAGTCATATAGCAAGCACATATTAGGTAAAGTAACTACGACAGTCTAGATCATCTATAGCAGTAAATAACATGGCAATAATAACAAACCCTACAGAAGTATCATGCAATCAAAAGCAAATAATAGCATGCAGTAGTGAAAACAAGTAGCAGTATACGACATATAGCAGTAAAAGTAAGCAGCAGCATGCAGCAAGTTCCGCAGAAACAAGTAAACTAGCAAGTTGTAGATTAGTCCTATTAGTGAATCCTACTCGGTCTGGTCTAGACTCACTAATGCAACCGAATTCCTTACAACCAATGCTCTGATACCAAATGTGATGCCCCGTACAAAATTAACGTGTACGGATCATCAACAACAGGATCATTACAAGGTCAAACACTATATGCTGTTTTAAAATAAGTTTGCATTCATAAGAAAGGGTGACGTCATAACCAACATCAAAAGTTTTACAACCGATTGTAGGCTTCTACGAATAGAAGCAATTAACATAAGTACGAGACCCGAAGGCCATTACAAATCATTGTTCAAAAGTAACATAGTTTGTTAATGCAAGGTAAATGTTTCATGCAGAGACATCTCTAACAAAAGCAGCGGGAGTCTACACAGCAAGACTACTACAGCGGAAGCATCAAACCTCTAAGCACCTGAGAAAACATGCTTAAAAACGTCAACATGAATGTTGGTGAGCTATAGTTTAAGTATAACAGTAATGTATGGTAGGCCACGAGATTTCGTATTTCAAAATAGTATGAAAAGTATATGTTCAACCGTGGGCACTTGGTAACTAACTTAACGTAATATCACCCCCTAAAAGTACACTTGGTGAGTGCATAAGTTTACGAATTATTAAACACCCGTTAAATGCTAGCGCTACTAGCCCGAGTGGGGATGTCAAACCCTATGGATCCATATCTAAGATCCGCGTTCACTGGTTCAAAAACCAATGACTAAATGTTACCGAGCTAAGGGGAAAGTTTATGCCGTTGTATAACCCACACATATATAAAGTTTAAGTACTCATGCCTAGTATGTAAAACATAAAAAGCACATGTATTCTCAATTTCTAAAATAGTTAAAGTAAAAAGGGATGCTATAACTCACAGTGAAAAGTAGTAAAGTTGGTACGAGATAAGTAAGCAAGTAGTTGGTCCGAAAGGTCCTCAACCTAAGTCAAAAGTTACTAAGTCAGTAAATCATTCCCAAAGGTTTAAAAGTTTGTAAATTAGGTTTTAAGTATCATCATCATCAACAACATAAGTAAAAAGTAAAGTAAGTTTTCAATCAAGAATAGAGATCGAAATAAAGGCTGACTTCGTTCAGCCGCCACGACCTCTATACAAACTAAAATGAGATGAGACCAGTGGCCATGGCTCCGTATATGAATCGTCCAACTACTGACCAATTTTCAGAACGACACTCGTCTTTGTTTGACCGTGGTGATTGTTTAAGTGCGAGTAGGTCAGAAATTTCTGCACAACGTTACCAAGGTGTAGTGACTTTCGGAAGGCTATAAATCCTAAACCGTAAATTGGATTAAGACGAGTCCTAAACGAAAAGTCATCTACTCGAACCGAAAAATCTGGAAATCATCTTTTCCAATAGCCCAGGCAACTGATCAGACGTCAAAAATAGTAAACAAAGTGCTTCAGTGGGTTCTTAGTGCTTGATGTTCATCACGGTTCTCATCCTTGATGCTTGTAGCTTCAAGTGTACAACTCGTTGATGTATTTGCATCACCTTAACCAAGTTTTAACCATCATGACACTAGTGTATGTCTAAGATAAATAGAACAACTCATTTAAGGGTTGTAAGAAGGTTGATGAACCAAAGTTACATTAAGATCTTAGATCCGACACATATATGAGTTCTAATAGTAATATTAAGCTATAAACTTGAATGTAACCTAAATAAACAAGATCTTAAGTTGTAAAACTTAGATCTTAGTTAGATCTAGAAGATCCTAGACTAGAAAGTCTAGATCTAGTGTTCTTAAGTTAAACCCTAAGTTATGGAACTTGGATATTTACTTTAATAAAACCATAAGTTATGAAACTTAGATTTTAATCTTGTAGAATGTATATATAAGCTTATAAGCTTTTGTTTTAGACAAAATTGGAAGACCATAAGCTATAGAAACTTAGATCCAACATAAGCATATGAAGTTATAACTAGAAAGTTTAACTTCCATGTTCTTGAACTTACAAAGTTTAAACTTTAGTTCCAAGAAAATTGAGATCAAGTTTAACTAGTAATACTTGACCAAAATTAAATAAATCACTAATTGAAATACTTACAAAAGAAAGAAATAAACTAAAGTTAAAATTAATAAGTTCATGTTTGTTTCATACTTAAGAAGATTCAAGCCAAAGCTTGGATCTTAAGAAAATAAACCTTAAGTTTACAAAATATGAACACAAGTAAGATCTTAAAGCTTATGAACTTTAGATCTTTATAATATTTCAAGTGTAGAACCATAAGCTAACAAGCTTAGATCCTTGTTCTTGACTTTTCATCAAATAAAGGATGGAAGAAGCAAGATTCATGAAGATACAAACTATAAAGCTTGATCTTTAACAACAAACACAAACAAGTAAATTGATGATGATACTTGGTGATTTTTAAAGGAAAAAGAAGAAAGAAAAATAAAGTTGTTACTTACAATTTAGAGAGAAAAGTTGAGAGAAAAGAAGTGGTGTAAGTAAGTATGTGTAAAATGAAGTGTAAACTAGCGTATAAGTAACAAAAAAAGAAAAAAAGAAATGGAACTCCCTCCCTTGCACAAAACCGTCAGTTTTGGTTCACAAATAGGGCAGTCAACATGGTGCTTTCATGTGTGGGAGAGTGGTGATTGCTAGGAAGGTGTATAAGGTTAAATGCATGGGAAAGTGATCATGCATGCTTGAAACATCTTTGTCTCCACACTTAACTTAATTAATCTTGTTTAATCTTAATGAATCACTAGCATAAAAATTGGCTCATTAAGTAGTCTATTAAGTGATGTAGGGTGGGCTTGATAGTCCAAGTCCATTAATATAAGCCCAAGTATAAGTATGTAACAAATTAGTAAGATGCTCAAGTAATTAACTACTTACATTAGTTAATTAGAAATAATTAATAATAATTAATCATGGACGTAAATAATATTCGAAATATTATTCGAGGAAAGCACGTGTTGAAAAGACGAGTCGGGACATGGAAAGTCAAATATGGTAACAAGTAAAATGTATAAGAATACATTTAGTACAACGCAAGTATTAATAATAAATATTAATAATATAAGTCAGAAAATTCAGGGTCATTACAAGTTACTCGTTCATGTAACTACTTTTATTTATAATTGTTTAACTTGAATCTTTACTTTATTGCTTTATTATTTTGTTATTTTGTTTACCTTAAATCATCTCTTTCCTAAGAGATAAGAATCTATACTATAAAACACATAAAAGGCATTCTTTAGTTCTTTAATAAGAGCTAAGCTATATAATAAACAACTCTTATCCGCATCTACGATCTCTTGGGATGATAACCTAAAATACTACATCTGATCGGGTTTTGTTGCTCATTAGGGTGTTAAAAGTAAAATTAAGGTTCTATAAATTTAAAAAGTTGAAATAAAAGATTAAGCACTACTGCACACACTTTTGACACATCACGTGCACGTAGGAAATTTATATTCTTTGTGACATCACTAGCATGGTCTAAGACCGACAATGTACTATGGGTCTAGTTAGATGTTTCACTACAAAAGAGTCCTCAGTCGAAATCCAAGGCTCGATGGACTTACTACAACTGGTGTGCCTCAGTCAAACTTGCGTTGTATCCAATATACTTCTCTTACCAAGGGGTGACACAAATAGTGTACTCTGAATCGGGGTTCGCGACTTCCCAATAACAGAGCCAATAACTACATTTTATTAGTCAGAAATGCGATTGAGTTTAAGCCATAATCGGAAATCATCTTAACGACATACATAAACCATAACATTATTTCGGCATTATAACTAACTACATCATAGCATACACTAAAGATAACTACTCGCTAATCATGGTAACAATATCATAAATCATAATAATGGAAGACATTATATAAAGACAAAGGATAGAAGTACTAGTAGATTAAATGAGTTCCGAAAATACAAAAGTGACAACTTTAAGACTTCAGACCGCTCCTAATACAATATTCGGCGTTCTACTTCGGGTACTAATTTTCTGGCTCGGAGTCGAAGACCTTGAAAGTATGACTAATTATTGTAGAAAGAGAGAGAAAGAAGTGAATTGAAGTGCGTGTAAAAATGAATGACAAATGGCCCATTTTATAGTTGAGTTTTGGCTGAGAAACGGCTGGCAGGCCGGCATGGTAGGCCGGCGCTAGAGGCTGGTGTCACAGGCCAGTGCCAGGCAGCCCGTTTCCCTTACCCGTTTCTTGTAGCTGGTAGCCAAGCCAAGTTGCAAGCCGGATCCATATGGCAAGCCGATGTGGCAGGCTGGTTTTGCCCCTTGTCTTGCTGTTTGCTTGGATCATTTTGCTCATTCTCGGGATTGTAACTTAGTTTCCGGGTTCGTAATTTGTCTTTCACTATTTTTGCTTTAGAATCTTTGTTTTTGTTCCCGTTTCTCTTGATTCATTTGGCACCGTCTTTGTAATTTCTTGATCTTCAGTTTTAACAGACAAAACGGGTATTTTGGCAATAAAGTTTGGAACTCTATTGTTTTTCGGCCTCAATATCGGGGTGAAAACGTGACTTTTTCGCCGATGTCAGTTTCATATGGTTTTTACTTCTAAAGGCTAAGGCTTCTAAGGTTATCTAATTGGAATGCTAGCAGTCTACCGAATACTAATGACCTGGTAGACTGACTAAAAAATGGTGAAAAATAGAAAGGCTGACACAACAATCCTAAATATTTCTTCATCATTTAGAGTACCTCTCTTTAGGTGATTTCAATCTAACTTTACATAATATCACATTTTATCTCAAAAGTCGAATTTTTTCAAAATTTCACCACCTAGGGACTCAAAAACTAGTTACCTTTAAAACATATATCATTTAATCATTATGCAACAGTTTTCATGCAATCAACAGACAAAAACCAAGTGTATAACACCCCATAAACCCCCCTCGACACTTATTTCATGATATGTCCTCACTAACATGCTATACTACAATGAAAAAGTGGAGATATAAAATTAATAAACAATAAAAGTAAAGGGAACTTGATATGGCCGAAACGGACGGTTTTATTTGTGCGGTGTTTTTAAGTCGCAACACATCAGAATCAACCACCAAGAGGGGGTACTGTTTTAAATTTATATTTAGCGGGGCCTAAATCGTACTACTCCTTAGTATGAGTAAGGGTAGTATGACCTAGAGTCATATTTTTGAGATATCAGTAGAATCGAACCTATATTTAAGCCTAAGATAGTTATGAAGGAGTAGTGGTTACTTAATTTGGGATTTTCTAATTTATAAGATAGATAAAGTATATGCGATAAAATTCGTAATTCAGATAAGGTTAAAGTAAGTGCATACTATGATTTCATCAGTTATTCTGCGATTATGGAATGCTGGCTCATGAATAGGCAGAGGCCTTGTATTCATTACACTGGTCCTAAATGCCCCTGTCATAAGACATGTTACTGGGTACTGCGTTAGGCTTGAAGATTCTGAATAGACAGCAACGTCCCTTACCCCCGACACCCTTGTAGTCTGACTACAGGCATACACGTTCAGATGGCTCATCCAATTGAGCGACTTGGTTGGGTGACGTATTAACATTCCACAAAGGTCTAAACTTTCTTAAGCATAATAGAATACATGGTTTACCGTATCCGAGAGACGTGATGTGTTTCAATGCTTTCGTTAATAATTGATTTTAAAAGATAGTTATGCCCTTAAAAAGAGTTCAACCATAAAGAACACCATGGCCAAGTCAAGCTGACTTCCATGAACACGTTCAGTTATTCTAACAGTCCAATCCTTTATGTGTCTAAACAAACAGTTCCTTAATTAACTAAGAATCCCTCAAGCGGGGTGAAATGCTTGAGACCGCGTTATGGTGCAGTGTACTAATCAACACTGACCGGGTTCCATGGCCTTACTTAGCAGAGCTACAACTTACAACAACCGCTGTGCTTCAGCGTGCACGTATGAAGTTTATATGCTTGGTGACTACATTAGCATGGTCTGGGATCGACAATGTACTAAGGGTCTAGTCAGATGTTTCACTACGAAAGAGTCCTCAGTCAGAATCCAAAGCTCGATAGACTTACTACAACTGGTGTGCCTCAGTCGATCTTACGTTGTATCTGATAGACTTCTCTTGCCAAGGGGTGACACATATAGTGTACTCTGAATCGTGGTTCTCGACTTCCTAATAACAGATCCAATAACTACGTTCTTTTAGTTGAAAAGCGATTGAGTTTAAAGCATAATCAGAAAGCAATTCAACAAAATACACAAACCATAACATTATTTCGGCATTATAACTACCTACATCATAGCATACACTAAAGATAACTACTCGCTAATCATGGCAACAATATCACATAACATAATGATAGAAGATATTAGATAAAGATAAGGGATAGAAGTACCAGTAGATTAAACGAGTTCCGAATACAAAAGTGACAACTTCAAGACTCTAGACCGCTCCTAATACAATATTTGGCATTCTTCTCCGGGTACTAGGTTTTCCGCACGGAGTCAAAGAGTATGAAAGTATGGCTAATATTGTACAAGAGAGAAAAAGAAGTGAATTGAAGTGTGTGTTGGAATGAATGACAAAGACCCTTTAAATAAGCATGATTTTTGCCTGCAAACGGCTGGTAGGCCGTTTGGCAAGCCATTTGGCAAGCGATTTGGCAAGCCGTTTATAGGGCCAGTTTGCCAAGGCAAGCTGTTTAACGTGCCTGTTTGATCTGGGTGTATGACAGGCCATTTGCCATACTGGCAAGCCATTTGACAGCCCGTTTGGCAGGCCGTTTGGCTTGCTGGTTTGCTGGATTGTAACTTGATTTCTTGTCTTTCACTATTTTCGCTCAAGAATCTTTGTTTTAGCTCCGATTCTCTTGATTCTTTTTGCACCGTCTTTGTAATTACTTGTTCTTATTCTAACTGACGAAGTGGGTATTTTGCCGACAAAGTTCGAATCTTTCTTGTTTTTAGGCCTTAATACCAGGGTGAAAACGTGACTTTTTAGCCGATATTAAATATCTCACACTTAGACTTTGCTTGTCCTCAAGCAAACTCTCATTTCCTTAAGAATCTTTTCAGAGTTTCTTTTCTAATAGCCTAAGCGGTTTGATTTTTATTATAAGAGCAAAAAGATAAGGTGAGGAGGTTACATGGCATAGGCTAGCTTTCACGGGTCACTCAAATCACACAAGTGTTTAGGGTTCCCTATAGATCTAAGAAATGAATTCACTCGTACCCAGTCATACTGCACCCATCATGATAGGCTTGATAAAGACTCAAATCCTTGCTGCTAATGTGAGAACGGTAGTAATCTTAGCTTCTAGGTCATTTTTCAATGATGGAAAGAAATTTTGGAGTGGTAGTGAAGTTGTTTTTGAGGGGTGAGATAAGAGGGTAATGTAGTCTTTATACAGACTTTTATTCGGATAGATAGGAGTGCTAAAGTGATTGAGAAGCACTTTTAAACTTTACTTCATTTGATAATCATTTTTGGCCAAGTTTTTCTTCGGCATTTCTCTTAATAAGTTCTGCTCCTTTTCTCAGAACTGTTTTTTTAGGGATTTAATCTCGAGAAACTTTTTACCGGTAAACTTTTTCAAGACCTTTGCCATGATACTTGAGAGGTTTATAACATCGGGTTTTCGGAAGGAATCTCATTTTCTGGATTTTTGAGTAATAGTAAAGATGATGTGGGTGTGGTGGTAGAGTAGAAGTAGTGGAGGTGCGGAAGGTTTATTGACAAATGGCTAGCTCTTCTGATTATAACTGAATCACGTTTCGCTGCTTTGGAAATGTAGATCTAAATTCTGATTCTGATCACAGACATCGGCACTCTCAACGGAAAATAGTAAAGCATTAAAGATGAATGCTGGTCTTATTTGGGGTGCCTCACCATAATCAATTTAGGTCGATAATGCCTTAGTCATGCAATGCTCTATTAGAGATTTGGTTCAACCTAACAAGATTTCCACCCTACTTAAGCCTTACTTTTATTGACAAACGTTTTAGATTTTCAAGAATACTTTTTCGAAAAGGCTTTCTTTTGTAAAAATTTTGAAATTTGGCTTAAGGACTTGGAATCTTCGTAATGGGTTATTTTAATATAGCATAAAAAGATTATACCAACATCTCATACTTAGACGAACATTATCCTCAATGTTCCTAGTGTATCCCACACTTAGGAGTTTTAGTTGAAGATTTGGGAGTATTTGTCTAGTGTTTTAGTTGGGTTGAAATCCCACACTTAGTGATAAGCTAGAATATGGCATAGTTTGAATCTTGAGCTAGCAGCGAAAAGAAAGAGATACCCCTAGCAGATGGGGATGGCTTTCAATCCTTGCATCTTTTATTGATCGGCTCATTTGTCATCCTTTATTCTTCTTCTCTACTTTATTGCACGGGTTGCCTCCCGAGAAGCGCTTTTGTTTAAGGTCGTTGGCTCGACCGTAGTGGTGCTTTAAAAAGCAAACATTCCTTGCTGATGGTTGTAATATTGGTCTTCTTGAGGGAATATGAGTCTTGGCGGGTAAATCCTGAGAAAGTGTCGGACCAATAGTGGTAGAAGATTCGGTACTTTTCTTGAAGATCTTATGAAAGATAAGTAGTGCGCAGTTTCGGCTCTTGATAAGTCTTGAATTCTAATGAGAATATGATCCACGGCTCTGCTGGTTGACCCATGAATGTCAATCATAGAAGCAGTGCTGGTGGTGATTGTTTCTCTGATGGGGTGCTCATTTTGGAGGTCTTCAAACAATGTTAGAAACTGTATCTTTAGAATCTCGAAGTCTTCAGAATAGTGATCTCCACAGTAACAGTCTGTAGCTTTGCACAGATTTGTTAAAAGACGAAGCTGAAAAGAAGTGAACAGCAATCCTGATCCGAGCATATGTGATATCTGCTTCGTAACATAGGTTGTAATGTTGACTCGATCTGGTTCAAGATGAGAGAACGGATTGTTGCACCTTACTTCCTTCGTAACAACATCTCGTAACTATTTGATGATCAGATCAGCATGGTGATCAATTATTACATAAATCACTAGTCTGTCTGGTGTGCTTTCGAAATTATCTATTTCCAAGAGAGCGAAACAGCTACGAATATCCTCGATCATTTGCAAATCAGAGTGATAAGTCGGGCGTCCGGTGGAAAAATCCATGTGCTTCCGGATGAGAGTCAGTAGTGATCATTGGTTTGCGGAGAACGGAAGCGCAGATCCGTCTAAGGCGTTATAAACCTTGGAGTAAATGATCTTCTGATCTCGACAAAATTTTGTATCTAGAATAGTGCGAACCACTGAATTGTGCTCTCGTTGCCTTTCTTCTTTGTAGATATGATCGTGAAGAGAATTAATAAAGTCTTGAATGAGTTCTTCTAGGATTTCCATATCATTGTCTTCTTTTTGGAGATAAAGGTTGTGCTCTTCTTGGATAGCCATAATTCGTTTTGTTAAGCGTAGCGTAAAATCAATTGTTGATTTATGGATGGCTTCGAGAATATCTTCAAATTCATCGGTATCATTGATGAAGGTTATCATGTCTGCGTGTGTGGATATGACCGGAATCCGATCTGAAGAAGAGTCCAGCTCCCCTTGATCTGGTTCGGTTGGAGAGTGTGAGTTATTCAGAACGTCTTCATGTTGTTCTTCCTCGTCATCATCGGTACATTGTTCTTCTGAGGATGCGTCTGATGAACGGGTTTCTTCAGTATTCTGATTCTCCACTTTGATACTTACCGGATCAATTTCTATATCCTTAACCTCAGCCTTGTCAGTCTTCTCCTTGAAGCGAATGATTAAACTGTGATCTTCCGTCTCAAGCCTCATTAATTCTTCATGATGCTTAATGCTTAGAACGGGTATTGTCGCAGTTTATTTTACGTCTTCCATTTCCTCTTCCTCTTCAGATTCCTCCTCTTCCTCTATTTCTTCGCTGGGATCCTCTTCTTCCATTTCTGGGTCGTCTACATACTGTGATTCGACACCCATCTCGATATCATTAGCCGGTGGTGAAGACTTGTCATCGGAAGTGATCCATCTGGTGGAAATAGCAAACATCTCAGCCTGTCCAGAAAGATCAGTTGGTTTGTCAATTTTGAAGGTAACGCTCTCCCCATGTGATCGTAAGATCAAGGTTTGATTGTACACATCAATGACAGTCCTAGCTGTATTCATGAAACGTCTTCCTAACACTACTGGTATGTGTAGGTCTTTCTTAATATCCATTACTACGAAATCCGTAGGATACAAGAATTTATCAACTTTTACCAAGATGTTCTCAACTATGCCCTTAGGATATCGAATTGTGTGATCGGCAAGTTGGATTGTCATTTTAGTTGGTGACAAGTCTCCTAACTCTAATCTCTTGTAGAGGGAGTAGGGGATTAGGTTGATACTTGCTCCTAAATCTGCTAGTGCGTGAATGGTTCCAGATTGGTAGATTGAATACGGGAAAATGAATTGGCCCGTATCTCCTAGCTTTGGTGGTAGAGAGTTTCTGAGTAATGTAAAGCATTCTTCACTCAGGGGAATTTTGTTAGAATCTGGTATCCTTTACTTTGTAGAGAGAAGCCTTCGGATGCATCTCTTCTGGTTAGGGACTCTGGACACGGTATCCAGGAATCTTCCATCAAGTTTGAAGGAATCAAGCTTAGATGGTTCTTCCTGTAGCCTTCCAGGATAGGGTACACGAACTGGAGTTGCCGGGGTCAGCTTCTGAGTATATGCCGATTTGTTCTTGAGCCTAGCTGACCTTCTCCGTGGTTCTTCCTCTGGGATAACGAAATCCATTTGTTTTGCTTCTTCTATGTGGGGATTTTGGATAGTATTACTTGGTAACCTTCCCTGCGGTCGGGTTTCAAGGTGTTGTGATAACTGTCCGAGCTGCGTCTCCAGACTTTTGAGTATAGTCAATTGATTTCTCATTAGTATCTCCGTCTGATCTTGCCTGGCTGTAGTTCTCTGATTTAACTGTTGTTGTCCTTGAATGAACTGAGTCAACTGATCATCAACTCCGAGAGTGAGGTTAGTTGCTTTTGTAATCTGGGTGGTAGGGGAATTTTCCTCGACTGGTGAACCAGTGAGTGGAAGTGGTTGATCGTAGGTCAATTGAGATTGTTGGGCTGGATAAGGTGGATAGCGATAGCGAAAAGGTTGATTGCTTCGCTGAAATTGATTAACCCTAGGTTGTTGATTGAATCTGGGATTTGGTGGACGGGCTGGGTATTGAACGTAACAGACTGAACCTTCTGGGTTTTCGTACTCAACTTGATATTCTTCAGTAGGTTGCGGGTTGGTACAATTAACACAAGCCTGAGCTTGGTTGACCTGCTGCAGCTGCATCTTCAATTCACCGAGTTGTTTAGCAAGAGATTCCATCTTATCTATGAGGGATTTGATGGCCTCTGTTTAATTGTTAAGTGCAGAGAGTGGGGCAGATGATGAAGTTGTTTCACCACTGTTCTAGTCATGATGATGCATTGTCATGTTCTCGAGCAATTCCCATGCTTCGTCTGCGGTTTGGTTCATCAGATTCCCTTGAGCTTCTGCATCGATCGTCGTCCTATGATTTACCGTAAGACCATTGTAGAAGGTACAGATTTGGGCTGACCGTTCTAGCTGGTGATTAGGGCATTTCTTTTGCAGGGTTTTGAATCACTCCCATGCAGTGTAAAGAGATTCATCATCACTTTGTTTGAAGTTAATGATGTCATTCTTTAGTTTGGTTTGTTTAGAAGGAGGGAAATATTTGGTTAGGAATTTAGTAGCCATCTCCGTCCATGACTTGATGGAATCTTTTTCTATTCCTTCGAACCAGGTTTGAGCATGATGAGTGAGAGAATAGGGAAACAAGTATAGTCGTACTATATCTTGTCCTATCCCTAGCTGTTTGTAGGAGTTCGAAAGAGATATGAATTTATCAAGGTGAGAATTAGGATCGCCATTCGGTAATCCATGAAACTGATAGATATTTTGGATGAGCTGGATGATGTGATGTTTTAACTCGAACGAGTGTCCTTGAATCTCCGGAAATCTGATCGGTCCTCCTCGACCTTCAATTGAGGGTTTGGTATTTTCTGCTAAAGTAACGTGTAACGCCATTCAATTTCTGATTAGTGCTTCCTTGCATGCTTTAGAGATTATTGCTTCTGGATCAGGTACGAATAACAACGGCCCTGGTCTAGATCGGGTTTGGGTCATACACTGGGTATGCCTTTTTGTTTTTAATTTTTAGCAAATAAACTAAATTTCTAAAGTAGTCTAAGGTAATCTAAACTAATCTAAGGTAGTCTAATTCTAAGGTAATTTAATCTAAAGTAATCTAATTTTAACTAACTATCCTAAGGTTGGATATGTTTTTGGTTCTGGCTACTGATTCCCTGGTATTTTGATAATAGAGCTCCGCACTAACTATTCAACAAACCAAGTGGCCAGGCCGACTATGGGGAGGCAGGATCCTTTTGGTCCCAATATAATTGGAGACTGTTCGGAAAATCCAACAACCAAGTCCATGTATAATTTCCTTTCTTAGAACCCGCTAAATGCTTGTGAATAAGTTTGATAGAGAGCAGTATTGTCTGATACCAGTTCCCCGACAGTGGCGCCAAAAACTAGCTTCCCTCTTGATATGGCTGAAACAGACGGTTTTATTTGTGCGGTGTCGTTAGGTCGCAACACGTCAGAATCAACCACCAAGAGGGGCGTACTGTTTGAAATTTATATTTAGCGGGGCCTAAATCGTACTACTCTTTAGTATGAGTAAGGGAAGTATGACCTAGAGTCGTATTTTTGAGATATCAGTAGAATCGAACCTATATTTAAGCCTAAGATAGTTATGAAGGAGTAGTGGTTACTTAATTTGGGATTTTCTAATTTATAACATAGATAAAGGAAATGCGATAAAATTCGTAATTCAGATAAGGTTAAAGCAAGTGCATACTATGATTTCATCAGTTATTCTGCCGAGATTATGGAATCCTGGCTCATGAATAGGCAGAGGCCTTGTATTCATTACACTGGTCCTAAACGCCCCTGTCATAAGACATGTCACTGGGTACTGCGTTAGGCTTGAAGATTCTAAATAGACAGCAAAGTCCCTTACCCCCGACGCCCGTGTAGTCTGACTACAGGCATACACGTTCAGACAGCTCATCCAATTGAGCGACTCGGTTGGCTGAAGTATTAACATTCCACAAAGATCTAAACTTTCTTAAGCATAATAGAATACATGGTTTACCGTATCTGAGAGACGTGATGTGTTTCAATGCTTTCGTTAATGATTGGTTTTACAAGATAGTTAGGCCCTTAAAAAGAGTTCAACCATAAAGAACAATATGGCCAAGTCAAGCTGACTTCCATGAACACGTTCGGTTATTCTAAAGGTCCAATCCTTTATGTGTCTAAACAAACAGTTCTAAATTAACTAAGAATCCCACAAGCGGGGAGCAATGCTTGAGACCGCGTTATGGTGCAGTGTACTAATCAACACTGACCGGGTTCCATGGCCTTACTTAGCAGAGGTACAGCTTACAATAACCGCTGTGCTTCAGCGTGCATGTACGAAGTTTATATGCTTGGTGACTACACTAGCATGGTCTGGGACCGACAATGTACTAAGGGTCTAGTTAGATGTTTCACTGCGAAAGAGTCCTCAGTCGGAATCCAAAGCTCGATAGACTTACTACAACTGGTGTGCCTCAGTCGATCTTACGTTGTATCCGATAGACTTCTCTTACCAAGGGGTAACACAGATAGTGTACTCTGAATCGGGGTTCGCGACTTCCAATAACAGAGCCAATAACTACGTTCTATTAGTTGGAAAAGCGATTGAGTTTAAAGCATAATCGGAAAGCATTTCAACAACATACACAAACCATAACATTATTTCGGCATTATAACTGCTTACATCATAACATACAATAAAGATAACTACTCGCTAATCATGGCAACAATATCACATAACATAATGATAGAAGACATTAGATACAGATAAGGGATAGAAGTACCAGTAGATTAAACGAGTTCCGTATACAAAAGTGACAACTTCAAGACTCCGGACCGCTCCTAATACAATCTTTGTTGCTCTTCTCTGGGTACTAGGTTTCCCGCACAGAGTCGAAGACCTTGAAAGTATGGCTAATATTGTACAAGAGAGAAAAAGAAGTGAATTGAAGTGTGTGTTGGAATGAATGACAAAGACCCTTTAAATAAGCATGATTTTTGCCTGCAAACGGCTGGCAGGGCATTTGGCAAGCCGTTTGCAGGGCCCGTTTGCCAATGCAAGCTGTTTAACGTGCTCGTTTGATATGGGCGTATGACAGGTCGTTTGCCATACTGGCAAGCCGTTTGGCAGCCTGTTTGGCAGCCCGTTTGGCTTGCTGGTTTGCTGGATCGTAACTTGATTTCTTGTCTTGTGACGACCCGGAAATTTTTGACCAAATTTAAACTTGATCTTTAAATGTTTCCGACACGATAAGCAAAGTCTATAATGTTGATTCTCGAAAATTTTAGAACTATGCTCATTTATTCAATTACCTTCGGCCATTTTCGACGATTCACGAATCATTAATTGTAAATAGATATGTGTGTATTTATATATATAAATGGTAAATGAAAATATAATTTGAAATATTATATGTTATTGCAATTAAAATTTAATTATGTTAAATAAAATAAAAATAGGATATTATAATAATTATTATTTAAAATATATCTATATATATAAATAAAGTATATTAAAAATAAATATTAAATTATTGTAATACTTATTTGATGTCCCGATTGATATTAAGTAAGTTAAATTCAAACTTATATGATTTTAAAATAAACGGTAATTCGAAAATGAGTTCTATAAATTTTAGGCTTACTAAAAATGTATTTAGGATCTAGTTATTAAATTTTAACACTTTTTATATTTTACCCAGAATTGAGAGGGACAATTGATGTAATTTTTATTTAACAAATTAAGGATCGAATTTTATACCATAATGACCAAAATAAATAAATATAGTTAATCTAAAAATTTAGAATTTTTCTGAAGAATTTTATCCGCCACTGATTTCAAATAGTGGATGATACACAGTCCGTGAAAACTGTCGGCAGCTAAATTTAAAAATTGATGGCTGCTAAACTATGCTAAATGTACATGCACGTTTAAATTCATATTAAGATCATTATTATATTATATTTATTACTTTGTATTATTATAATTATATTATAATCATTATCTTCCTCTATATATCTATGCGTACATAGAGTAGATAGATAGATATGCACTCAAGCCACCATCGACAACCGAACATCGACTTCTATCACCATTTTCGCCTACCACCATAAACCATCAAGAACCACCTACGGCTTAACCACAACTCCAATAACGACCGCTAGTCACCACTTCCATTCGCCACCCATCACCACCAGAGAACAACTACCTTGGATACCAAAAACCACCAAGGATACCATCGTTACTACTTTCTTTCTATTTTAGTCCAAAAAAAACCACCACAATATCACTCGAATCTCTCATCTTTTGATGCTGCTACAGTCAATGATAACACCACCACTTCACCACCTTCAATCCCGAAACCCATTTCACCATTCTTGTTCTTTTCTTTTTCTTCTCCCTCGCATCTTTTCAAATGATAATCTTCACATGAAACCATTGAAGACTCCTGCCACGATTTCTGATTTCTATGACTAATCTATCGAACCAAACCGCAACCATCTCTCTCTCCTCCTTCTTTCTTGCTTTTTTTCGTAAACCAAAGACCAAACCCAGTACTATTACATAAGTTAAGGATCTCGGTGTATGGATTACTGTATTGTTATGATAATCAAAACCCATTTGTGAACTACCTCATGACCACCTGTAAATCCATTATTTCGAGTACCTACACCTATATATTTTCTGTTTCTTCTTCTTTATGATAAACAACCACCACCGAAAACTAACCCAAACACCTTGATGATTATACGCTAATGCTATTGTTTTTCATTTTTTGTTTCGATGACAATACAAAACAACCACCATTCCTATGCAGGCTAATACACGAGAGTGTTTACAACTACAAATGTTGTCGCTACTATTGTTATTTTTTCTGTTTTACTGTCCAGCACCACGAAACCACCTCGAACCACCAGTCGAAACAATATACTACTGCTGCTACTTCGTTATATTTCTATTAACTGTTTCAAATGAAAAATTTAAAAACAAGCATGCAGGCTGCTAGTCTATTCTTTCGGTTTGCCAATTAAAGATGATAACAATGAGTTTGTGTCTCTTTTACCCGACAAACCCCACATTCACTAATCCCTTATTCAATTTAAATTAAAACGTGTCTTGGGCTTGTGAAGTTTGGGTTTGGGATAGCTACTGTTGGGCCGTGACTCTTTTCTTTCTTGGGCCGTAATTGTGGTTGGGCTGTGGACTTGTGTATCTTTTGGGCCAAACGATAATGATAATGGTGATATGAGTATGATCATAAGAAGAAATAGAAAACAGAAGTGTCGGGTTAACTAAATTTGCGTCTGGGATTTTATCAGAAAAGATAAAACGGACGAGTGGTTTGGGGTGTTGTCACATTAGTGAGAGGTCTCGGGTTCGAGCCCTGTCTGAGGCATTCTTTTTAGGGAAAAAGCTTTTAAAGGTAGTTTCAAGTATTATTATTTTTATTGTTATAATTATTATTAATTATTGTTGTTATTAAGTTAATTATTATTATCACTAATATTAGTAATATGAATATTAGTATAATTAATAGTATTATCATTATTATTATTACTAGTGTTATCATTAAGTATTATTATTATTATTATTAGTATTAACATGATTTTAAAATTATTATTATTAACATTAGTATTAGTATTATCATTAAAGAACATTATTAGTAGTATCATTAATATTAAAACTATCATTATTATTATCATTATTACTATCATTATTATTATTTTCATTAATCTAATTTTTATATAATTTTATTTACATTATTTTTATTATCATTATTATCATTAATATTATTATTATTATTACAGTATTATTATTACTACAAACAAAACGGCTATTATTATTATCAAAATTATTATTTTCATTATCACTATTAAGATTATTATTATTAATTTACTAAATAAATATTATATATATAAGAAAAATATATTACATAACTAATAATATATAAATTTGTTCAATTACCATTATACGTGTTAATATATATAAATGATATAGGTTCGTGAATCCAAGTCAACCCTGCACGTGTTCAGTTTCGTCATATGCATATTTTTACTACAAAATATCGTATCGTGAGTTTCATTTGATCCCTTTTTAAATGCTTTTGCAATATATATTTTTGGGACTGAGAATACATGCGCTGTTTTATAAATGTTTTACGAAATATACACAAGTAATCGAAACTACATTCTATGGTTGGATTATTGAACCGAATATGCCCCTTTTTAGCTTGGTAGCCTAAGAATTGGAGTTTATGATAATTGCCACCAATTGACGCGAATCCTAAAGATAGATCTATGGGCACTAACAAGCCCCAGTCAGAGAATTTGAACTACTTTAGTACTTCGATTTATCATGTCCGATGAGATTCCCGGAATGATGGGGATATTCTATATGCATCCTATTAAGCTCGGTTACCAGGTATTCAATCCATATGAATGATTTTTATCTCTATGCAGTTTGTGCGAAATGCCTGATATGAGATGATGTTTATGAAAAATGAAAATAGAAATCTTGTAGTCTATTAAAATTACGGAAATAATTGATTACGATAAACTAATGAACTCACCAACCTTTTTGAAATGACCCGACCCAATCCATAGGGACGAATACAATAACATATGATTACATCGCGAGGCATTTGACCTCTATATGATACGTTTTATAAACATTGCATTCTTTTGAAAAGATATACCATAAATGAATATTTAAAATTCAATGTTTTCGACATCTGATGATTTCTACATATAGACAATCACCGTAAATAACAGTTTACAAGAATACTTCCGTTGACAATGCAGTCAAAATAAATACACGGTGATGATTTTGTGAAAGCAATGCTTCCTCGAATAAAACATGTATGACTCCATGCACATGGTTTCTCTAACATATATTCAAACAGCGGAAGACTTCTAGGAACCTGAGAATAAACATGCTTTAAACGTCAACATAAAGTTGGTGAGATATAGGTTTAATGCTAGCAGCGTTATAAATATAGACCACAAGATTTCATATACATAAACGTTTTAATAAAAATATTCTAAGTTGTTGAGCACTTGATAACCATACTTAACATTTAATCAACGTCGCATATTCCCTTTATTATGAAATCTTACTACACCGTACCAAGTGTAGTCACCGAAACGAAGTACTGTGCAACCGTTAAATACTGGTCGTCCAGCCCGGTTGGGGTTGTCAGGCCCGATAGATCTATCAACAGGATTCGCGTTTACAATACCACATGTAAATAGTAGTTACCAAGTTACAGGGAAGTATGCCAGTGGTACAACTCAATGTAGAATATATATTTTTAATCACTTGTGTCCATAACGTAAATCATAAAATGCATGTATTCTCATCCCGAAATATTTAGAGTTTAAAAGTGGGACTATATACTCACTTTTGCCTTGAAGGTATTTAACTCGACTTGGTCTCCGATAGATATCACGAACCTAACCATATATATATAATATATCAACATATTTTCTTTTCAAGTAATCGTTATATATATATATATATATATATATATATATATATATATATATATATATATATATATATATATATATATATATATATATATATATATACTTATAATACTTTTAATATTTTCTTAGTCCGTAGTTAGCAGTCCGATGTTAGTGGTACACAATTAGTTGCTCAATAAAATAAATAAAGACCCCATCGTATTCGTATTGATCAGAATTAATCTCGACCCATGGTAACATGTTGTCAAATGACGTGTTGCGTACATAAAGTACCGTGTTGTCAAATGACGTGTTGTGTACAATCATGAGGTCTTATGATTAATCTTCTCGTGTTGTTTACGGGTGGTCCTGAAATATATAAAATCAAATCATAAGTAATTATATATAAAATATCATATTAATTAGAAAATATATGATTAATTTACTTTATCTCCAAATATTTTCGTAGCTAAACTAGCTTCGGATACCCAATCTTGTTTTAGTCGTAGTTTCTTCATTACAACTCCGTTTTTGTTGGTTCAACTTGCCACTTTCTTGGATCGAGTCAAAATTTAAGAATATGAACTGAAAATACCTTAGTTTGTATTTGAAATCATAGGTTATAGGTCAAACTTTGGTAAAACTTATGAAAGTGATCATTTTCCATCATAAAAACAACATTTAATGATCATTTTTCTAAAAATACTTACACTTTGAGTTAAACCATGAAATTTTTATGTGTTAACATATTCATAAGAAATATCATTTTTCTAGAACATGAACTTCCAATTCAAAGTTCAAGATGGTTTTTAATTATCCAACCCAAAACAGCCCCCGGTTGCATTCCGACGACGTAGATTCAGTTTTTAAGGTGTTCTTTGTAAAACCAAGTTATATCTTGTTAAGTTAGCATATCATTATGATATATTAAAGGTCTTGAAGTGTTTTAAAAGTTAAGTTAGAAGGATCTATTTAGTTTGCAAACAAGTTTGAAATCATTCAAACTATGTTCTTGTTGTTAAAATTTTACAACATAAAATAAGATAGCTATATAATTATGAATCGAACAAGATTATGAACAAGGTTACTACCTCATATCTAGGGAAGTAATAATGTTGATTAAGATGTTGATTTGATGTGTATGTACCAATAGTAAATACATATAGAAGCTGGGTATGATACGGGTCCATATACCCTAGATATACGTATAGAAATCTTGAGGAAACGGAATGAGAATTCAAATATAGCTATCTTTTATGAATATACTTATATTGTTTTATGTATTTAAGTCCTTAAAAAGTGATTAAATACATTATATATACGATACATGTATAAGCATTATAGGTTATAAGTATATATATCAAAGAATGTTACGTATAGTTATCGTTTTGAAAACTTAAGTTAGTAGTTTCAAAATATACTTATAACTCATTGTCATTAGTACACAATGAGATGTTAAACCATCCTTAGATCATGTTAAATATATATAAATACATATATATACACAAACGTATAATTATCGTATGTTATATAGTTCGTGATATCATCGGTCAAATTGGACGGTCAAACGTTGTGTAAAACTCTTTTCAAAAACACAAGTCTCAACAATTTGGATTGCTTATCATGTTGGTAAGGTTTAATTTATGTAAATATTAATCTCATAAGTATAAAACGATTGGAAAAATCTGGGTCGTTACAGTACCTACCCGTTAAATAAATTTCGTCCCGAAATTTGAATGGGATGGTCATGGCTGACAATAAGTATGTTTTCATGACGTATACGAGTTGAAAATTAGAGTTTTATTATCATCAAGTAATATTGATAAAGCAATTTGATTTTTGTGAAGAGTACGAGTGAGGCTATCACCAAAGGGTGAAATGAGCAGGTATAGATTTGTCATATCTTTTGACGTAGATAGGATTGATTTCCAAGTTCAAGTGATTTGGAGTAAAATCTTCATAATGAGATTTTATTCTTCGATAATCAAGGAAATTAGAATCTGCTTTAAATGCGATCATCTATTTTGATTGCTCTGTCGGATCTTTTACTATAAATTCACCTCCCTTCATTTCCTTACAACTCATACCTTCTATTCTTCCTCCCTCAATTCATACTTTAAAACATTTATCAGTATGCTTCATCCAGTACTGATCCTAGATATACTCTTAACTTTCATCTCTGTCATTCTTCTTTTTCATCTACCTCCGGAGGATTTTATTTATTTCTACTATTACCTTGGGGTTATAGTATTGTTAATTCTCCCGTGCCTTTACGTTGCAATACGTATTGATATACACGGTTTGTAATTTATTTGTTGTTGTCGAGCTTTATATTTTCTTTTATATTCAACAGTTCCATACTTCTGTTTCCTCTTCCCGACTTCGAGTCAAGCGAATAATGGTCCGGAATTCGTAGTTATGGATTTTGAAATAAACATAGTTAATGTTCTAAGAAGGAAATAGTAATTGCACGATCTTGATTTGGTAAGTTACCAGAATGTTCGAAAAGATAGAATTATCAAGGAGATATGTTCTTAATATGTTTGGAGATTGGGTAGAATGTAAGAGTTGTGTAACATGGCACATGATGACGTTATGATCTGTGAATCATTATGTTCCATTTAGAAATTCAGCATGAATTACTGTAATATAATCACGTTGATCAAGTGTCATTATATTATACTAATTCATGCTTCATTTTCCAACACTACTTCAAAACATTCATATTTTAAACTCGAATTTTTCATAATTTAGAAACTAACACAGTTTCTTTTATGTTGTAACGCAAATATTGTGAAGAGATAAATGATTTTTGATGAGGATAGTTGGGAATATATCTTCAGGAATATCGGAGATATTTATAATGAAAAATACGATGATATCTTAGAATATCTAAGATCAGGGAATGACGCAGAAAATCTGTCTGTGAAGGTTTAGAATAAAGAGTAAGGTTCTTACTAACGGTTTCAGCAGATACTGAATCATTTGAATCCTTTGAAGGTAGATTTCGTCATTATGATTTGTCCACGACCTCCTTTATACTTTGCTCAATCCGTTTTCCAGTACCAAATTTTTCGTTCGAACTTTTCCAATCTATTATTCTTTATTGTCAAACTTCTGACCGTAATTGTTGTCTACTGTCTTTACCACTTTATCAGTCTTTTCCAAAACTTCATAGCACTAATTCGTAGACTGAAGCATTTTTCAGAAACTTCACATTTGAAATATGTAATTCTTGGGGATAGACGTTGTATATATATATATATATATATATATATATATATATATATATATATATATATATATATATATATATATATATATATATATATATATATATATATATATCTATATATAACTGCTGAAATAGAAACGCTGCGAGATTTCAAAATACCCATTGTTGATTCCGCCAAAGGGGTAACGACTTGCTGGTACATCTGCTGATAATGTCGTGGAATATAAAAGGTTCCCTGGTAACAAAAGGGTAATCGTATGTATTACAGGTTATAATAAGGCTACTTCGAATGGAAAGTCGAGGTTGACTTGCTGAAACTGTGACAAAATTTGCTATTTTGAAAAGGAATCGCAAAGTTATTTTTGCTAATAAATGCTAAAAGATTTAATGCGGATACGTGTTAAATTATGTGCTTGGTTTCGAGAGCTTTTCAGATGCAAGACTGCGGGTAATGTGTGGTTGGATCATCATCTCGATTGTCCATTATTTGAAGTATCTTCAGGAATTTCGAAGGGTTTGATCATAGATTGTAATTGTTAATATACATATGATGTTTTAGGACTTTGAATGATACAAATACTTTTCTGGGTTCCAAGAATCGAATGATGTTCTAGCATAGTTTTGAAGTCAAAGTATAGTTTTGAAAGATGTAAGAGTCCCAAGAGTGATGTCTTCTATTAAGTCTTAACTTGGATTTCGTTTTGTCGTAATCAAATTTGGATGAAAATAGTTGTTTTGATTTCTATGAAAGAATGTATATTATTGTGAAGGTAGTGAGTATAGTTGATGATTGTTGAATCAGAGTCGAAGAATATAATCATATTAATCGTGAATTTATATATCTCTCGGGTATTACCTACCCGTTAAAAAAATTTCCCAAGTAATGTTTTGTACCAGATAATTTTATTACAATCTTTATGAAAATATATGTACATATATATCTTCTTCAGATGTAATCATGAATTTAATAAGTCAATATAATATTAGACTCATTTGATTTTCGGTTTGAGCTAGAATAAGTAATCTCTAAAACGATTAGGAACCACATATTCTTCACAGAATATTAATGAAGTTATGGATCAATACTTCATTATTTATTCTTATATATATTTCCTTAGTGAATCATGCTGATACTCATTGAACTCTTACTAACTTTTCAAGATATGAATGTTGTTTCCCAGTAAGCTTCGAGTACATTGAAGATGAAAGTGTAAAATCAAACATATTATTGAATAATACACTTTTTTTATTATAAAACGAAATTCATTGAATTGAAACAGGGATTGTAGTTAACGATGATTAAGTTGCTGACGAAGGACGTACATCATTGCATATTTGTAGTATGAATTTAAACGAGTAGTATCTACCCTTTTTCAATTCATACTTAATAGCTTAGTACGAAAAGATTTATTTTGGTTTCCGAATTCATATATATAAAATATTTATATAAATTCTTCAGAAGAATTAGTTAATACTTCATAACTCGTTGATAATATACGCGTTATTGATGATGCCCACGGTGATTCTTGAACTAGTGGAGCTTGTGATGTTAAAGTTGCTGACGATTCTAATGATGTTGACATCACTGACTGTGTTGGTGAGGCTAAGGGTACTGCTGATGATGTTGGTAAAACAAGTCTAGCTTGTACCTTACGCATCATTCTTGTCGGGATTTCTACTCTTCCTTTTATCATTTCTGTCCACTCATCTGATTTATGGTTAAGGCAGAAATAGGTAATCTCTATGTCTTTAGAGATTACATAATCACCATAGAATGTTTCTCCGATGAAGTTATGAATCAATACTTCATCGTTTGTTGTTGTTGGTACTTCTTGGTATCTATGGTACGTGTGACGTTGATATCCGTGGTACGGATGGTGATATTGAGGCGTATGATGCGGATGTGATTGTTGGTGGTGGTAATGATCATGTTGATGTTGATGATGGTGATAACGTTGATGCTGGTGATGCTGCTGGTGCTTAGGGTATTGAGGCTTGCGATGTTGATGTTATTGACGGTACTGGTTATGCTGCTGATGCTGCTGATGCTGCTGATGGTGTTTGTAACCTTCGTACCGTATTCTCCAAAGCCACTACCTGAGTGCGAAGCTCGTTGACTTCTTCTATTACACCGGGGTGATTGTCGGTTCGGACGAGTGGATAAATAAAATCTAGAATTTGATGTAGTATATAATCGTGACGAGATACTCTGGAAATGAGAGAGAAAATGGTTTCTCGAACAGGTTCGCCAGTAAGTGCTTCAGGTTCATCGTCAAGAGGGTAATTTGGTGGATGGAAGGGAACACCTTCTTCTTATCTCCAATGATTGAGGAGACTACGAACCCATCCCCAATCCATCCAAAATAGATGATGACTGATTGGTTGATCCATTCCGGTCACACTGCTTTCGGAGCTTGAGTGGTATTCCATATCGGAATCCGAGGGACTTCAACTAGTGACGAGTTCCATTTCATATGATTGAATAAAGGATTTTTCGATATGAAATGATTTTTCAGCTATCGGGTGGTATTCTAATTATATAGAATATTCACATATATAGAACAAAAGATCTCGTAGATTACGGAGGGATTTACGGAATATGTCAGACAAAGTTTACAGTAACAGATACGCGTTGATATGAATTAGCAAATACGCTAAGATATGAATTTTGTCTATATACCATTCATGCAATGAATGCAGTAAGATGCGTTTAGACTTAAGATGATAAGCAGGTAATTTCCTATGGATGATAAGTAGATGATTTTCGACACAAAATGATAAGCAAAATTTTGACATGCAGACACAATCGAAGTCCAGACTCACTAATGCAACCTAACAACTTATCAGTTAGACACACTAATGCAGACCTGGTTTGCTAAGACCACCGCTCTGATACCACATGAAATGACCCGACCCAATCCATAGGGACGAATACAATAACATATGATTACATCGCGAGGCATTTGACCTCTATATGATACGTTTTATAAACATTGCATTCTTTTGAAAAGATATACCATAAATGAATATTTAAAATTCAATGTTTTCGACATCTGATGATTTCTACATATAGACAATCACCGTAAATAACAGTTTACAAGAATACTTCCGTTGACAATGCAGTCAAAATAAATACACGGTGATGATTTTGTGAATGCAATGCTTCCTCGAATAAAACATGTATGACTCCATGCACATGGTTTCTCTAACATATATTCAAACAGCGGAAGACTTCTAGGAACCTGAGAATAAACATGCTTTAAACGTCAACATAAAGTTGGTGAGATATAGGTTTAATGCTAGTAGCGTTATAAATATAGACCACAAGATTTCATATACATAAACGTTTTAATAAAAATATTCTAAGTTGTTGAGCACTTGATAACCATACTTAACATTTAATCAACGTCGCATATTCCCTTTATTATGAAATCTTACTACACCGTACCAAGTGTAGTCACCGAAACGAAGTACTGTGCAACCGTTGAATACTGGTCGTCCAGTCCAGTTGGGATTGTCAGGCCCGATAGATCTATCAACAGGATTCGCGTTTACAATACCTCATGTAAATAGTAGTTACCAAGTTACAGGGAAGTATGCCAGTGGTACAACTCAACGTAGAATATATATTTTTAATCACTTGTGTCCATAACGTAAATCATAAAATGCATGTATTCTCATCCCGAAATATTTAGAGTTTAAAAGTGGGACTATATACTCACTTTTGCCTTGAAGGTATTTAACTCGACTTGGTCTCCGATAGATATCACGAACCTAACCATATATATATAATATATCAACATATTTTCTTTTCAAGTAATCGTTATATATATATATATATATATATATATATATATATATATATATATATATATATATATATATATATATATATATACTTATAATACTTTTAATATTTTCTTAGTCCGTAGTTAGCAGTCCGATGTTAGTGGTCCACAATTAGTTGCTCAATAAAATAAATAAAGACCCCATCGTATTCGTATTGATCAGAATTAATCTCGACCCATGGTAACATGTTGTCAAATGACGTGTTGCGTACATAAAGTACCGTGTTGTCAAATGACGTGTTGCGTACAATCATGAGGTCTTATGATTAATCTTCTCGTGTTGTTTACGGGTGGTCCTGAAATATATAAAATCAAATCATAAGTAATTATATATAAAATATCATATTAATTAGAAAAGATATGATTAATTTACTTTATCTCCAAATATTTTCGTAGCTAAACTAGCTTCGGATACCCAATCTTGTTTTAGTCGTAGTTTCTTCATTACAACTCCGTTTTTGTTGGTTCAACTTGCCACTTTCTTGGATCGAGTCAAAATTTAAGAATATGAACTTAAAATACCTTAGTTTGTATTTGAAATCATAGGTTATAGGTCAAACTTTGGTAAAACTTATGAAAGTGATCATTTTCCATCATAAAAACAACATTTAATGATCATTTTTCTAAAAATACTTACACTTTGAGTTAAACCATGAAATTTTTATGTGTTAACATATTCATAAGAAATATCATTTTTCTAGAACATGAACTTCCAATTCAAAGTTCAAGATGGTTTTTAATTATCCAACCCAAAACAGCCCCTGGTTGCATTCCGACGACGTAGATTCAGTTTTTAAGGTGTTCTTTGTAAAACCAAGTTATATCTTGGTAAGTTAGCATATCATTATGATATATTACAGGTCTTGAAGTGTTTTAAAAGTTAAGTTAGAAGGATCTATTTAGTTTGCAAACAAGTTTGAAATCATTCAAACTATGTTCTTGTTGTTAAAATTTTACAACATAAAATAAGATAGCTATATAATTATGAATCGAACAAGATTATGAAAAAGGTTACTACCTCAAGTTACTTGGACAAAGTTACTGTAAGAGATAAGAGAAAATCTTGGAATCAAAGAGTGGTGGAGTTAGATCAAAAGGTTGGAAGTATACTTCTTCAAATGGGTGGTTCTTTTGATATGTTCTTGAAAGAGTTTTCTTATGGTGTTTAAGGCTTGTAATTGAAGCTAAATGATGGGGAAAATGCTTGGAGATGATCAAGTATGAAGTTAGGAGTATTTTGAGAGAGAAATGAGGGTGTAGGTATGAGAAAATGGAGTGAAGAAATGGTGTTCATTCATAAAAACTTTTTTAGTTTATAAAGAAAGAAAAGGATTCCTAATTTTGTTTTCTTACTAATAATTCATGTTACTTGATAAATTCTAGTTACCTCATATCTAGGGCAGTAATAATGTTGATTAAGATGTTGATTTGATGTGTATGTACCAATAGTAAATACATATAGAAGCTGGGTATGATACGGGTACATATACCCTAGATATACGTATAGAAATCTTGAGGAAACGGAATGAGAATTCAAATATACCTATCTTTTATGAATATACTTATATTGTTTTATGTATTTAAGTCCTTAAAAAGTGATTAAATACATTATATATACGATACATGTATAAGCATTATAGGTTATAAGTATATATATCAAAGAATGTTACGTATAGTTATCGTTTTGAAAACTTAAGTTAGTAGTTTCAAAATATACTTATAACTCATTGTCATTAGTACACAATGAGATTTTAAACCATCCTTAGATCATGTTAAATATATATAAATACATATATATACACAAACATATAATTATCGTATGTTATATAGTTCGTGATATCATCGGTCAAATTGGACGGTCAAACGTTGTGTAAAACTCTTTTCAACAACACAAGTCTTAACAATTTGGATTGCTTATCATGTTGGTAAGGTTTAATTTATGTAAATATTAATCTCATAAGTATAAAACGATTGGAAAAATCCGGGTCTTTACACTTTTGGTTGACACTTGAAAGCATGTTTATTCTCAGGTATTAAATAAATCTTCCGCTGTGCATTTGCTCATTTTAAAGATATTACTTGGAGTCATTCATGACATATTTCAAAAGATGTTGCATTCAGTCGTTGAGTTCATCAAGATTATTATTAAGTCAATTATAGTTGAATATATCATGAAATGGTATGCGTGCCGTCAACTTTTGATGTAATGAAAGTTTGACTTTTAAAAACGAATGCAATGTTTGTAAAATGTATCATATAAAGGTCAAATACCTTGTAATGTAATCATACTTTAATGTATTCGTCCTTATGGATTAGGACGGGTCGTCTCATGTGGTATCAGAGCGGTGGTCTTAGCGAACCAGGTCTTGCATTAGTGTGTCTAATTAATAGTTGTTAAGATGCATTAGTGAGTCTGGACTTCGACCGTGTCTGCATGTCTAAAGTTTTGCTTATCATTTCGTGTCAAAAATTACCTACTTTTCATCCTTAGGAAAGTACCTGCTTATCATTCTTAGTCTAGACACATCTTACTGCATTGATTGCATAAATAGTGTATAGACAAAATTCATATCTTAGCGTATCTGCTAATTCATATTTTAGCGTATCTGTTACTGTAAACTTTGCCTAACATATTCCGTAAATTCCTCCGTAATCTACAAAGACTTTTGTTCTATATATATAGATATTCAATGCAATTAGAATATCATCCAATATTCGAAAATCATTTCATATCGAAAAACCCTTTATCTGACCGTGCAAGATGAAACTCTCCGCTAGTTCAATTCCCTCATATTCCGATATGGAGTTTCACTTAAGCTCCGAAAGCAGTGTGACCGGAATGGATCAACCAAGCAGCCAACATCAATTCTGGATGAATTGGGGATGGGTTCATAGTTGACTTAACCAATGGAGATGAGAAGAAGGCGAACCTTTCCACCAACCGAATTCACCTCTTGGTGAAGAACCTGAAGCACTTACCGGCGAACCTATCCGAAACACCATTTTCAGCCTCATTTCCAGGATAACTCGTCATGGTTATATTCTATCCACAATTCTAAAACTTATTCATTTGCTTGTTCCAACCGTCAACCATCCCGGAGTAATATAAGAAGTCAACTAAATTCTTACTCGAGTCGTAGCTTTGGAGAGTACGATGTACAACTTACAAGTACTAGCAGCGTCATTGGCATCAACAGTACCGTCAGCAACAACACAAACCACAACAATACACGCCTCAACATCACAATCTGTACCTCGAGCATAATCATCGTTCTACATCATTTATCATCGTTCTACATGGGGATTATGTAATCAATAATGTTTTAAAGATTATATATTCTTGTTCTAACGGTAAATCAAATGAGTTTAAAATCATATTGACTCATTAAATCCATGATTACATCTGAAGAAAATAAATATGTATATATATTTTCATAAAGATTGTAATTGAAAATTCATTTGTACAAACTGTTATATTTTAACGGGTATGTAATACCCGAGAAATATTTAGATTTCACATTAATAAGTTACACTGTACATTCTTCGAATCTGATTCAACAGTCAGTTACTATCCTACTTACGTCTACATATATACAAATCCGTTCACCGCAGAATAACCATTTTTATTCAATTTCATATTTGGATTTTGACCTATCAGAATCCAACAAGTGGCATAATGAAAAAAACATTTGACAAAATAAAATTTGTTAGAAACAAACAAGTTAACTACGAGAAATTTTGTTAAGAATCCACGCTAACAAAATCCTAGCTAACTGTTCCTAGCTAACTGTTAATTCCTTATTACATTTTATTTATCGCAATTTATTTATCGCAATTTTAATTCTCGCAATTTTATTTATCGTCATTTAATTTATGTTATTTATTTTATGCACTTTATTTATCGTCATTTAAATACCGTTATTTACACATTTTAAATATCGGGACACATATACAATGTTTTGACATATCATATCGACGCATCTATATATATTATTTGGAATAACCATAGACACTCTATATGCGGTAATATTCGAGTTAGCTATACAGGGTTGAGGTTGATTCTAAAATAATATATATACTTTGAGTTGTGATCGAGTCTGAGACATGTATATCATGGGTCACGAAAAGTATTAATTAATTCGAATATTATATATTAAACTATATATGAATTATTGGACTACTAACTGTGGACTACTAACATTAGACAATTAAAATGAATTAAAATATTGATAATAACATATGAAACTAAACAATCATTCAAGTTTGCTACTTGATTTCATCTTAAACCTTATTTGTATCTTGACGATTACAATCTGCGTTCAAATCTTTCATGATTCTTGAAAACACCTCAATCGAGAGGATGAACCAACCACACTTCATCTACGGAAGAAAAGATTGATGCATATAGTTATGCACCTGAAAAACTCTCGAAAACTTAGTAAAGGTTTGTGCTAATTTCTTTAGCATTATTATTACCAAAAATAACTTTGCAACTCCTGTTCGAGATAGCCAGTTTTGTCACAGCTCCAGCAAGTCAACTTCGACTTTTCGTTCGAAACAACCTTATATAATCTTGATATATATGCGTGCTCTTTTATTGTTACCGGGGAACCTTTTTATATTCCACCATATTACCAGCAGACGTACCAGAAACCTCGTTGCTCCTTGGCTTAAATCTCTCCAACAAATCACTATATTTATCTATTGAAGTCTTATCATGAAATCATCGGCATCTTGTAACGATAATTGCCATACCAATTATCGAGAATCAGCAATCAGTATTTTGAATATCGCAACGTTTCTACATCGACAGTTATGTGTATACATATAACATTTATCTCTTAGAATTATGATCTTCAATTCCGAATATCCGAAAAGCACCCAGTCTGCGAATCAATTCTCTAAGTACTAAAAGAACTGATAAAGCAGCAAAATCTATAGATGACTTTAACAGTCAAAAGTTTGATGATAAAGAAGGATACGTTGGAAAACCTCAAAAGAAAATTTAGTACTGAAAAAAAAAACGAATTGAGCAAACCATGAAGGAGACTCTGAACAAATCACAAGGACTAAACTTGTACAAAAGAATCCAGATGATTCTGTTCTGATGAAATCTGTAGCGAATACCTTGTTCCGTAATTGTTCTAAATCATTGTGAATGAATTTCTTCATCACATTTTGATTGTAGAATTATAAGATATTATCGTATCTTTCCTTATAAATATCCTCAACATTTCTCGTTCGGTAAAATCTGTTAGTTATGATTCTAAAGATATGGCTAAGACTATGAATGTTCAGTTGGGTAATTTAGAAAGGCAAATTGAAAAGCTTACCAAAGAAATGCATATGATAAAGGTAGGTTGTGAAAAATATCAAGGTCCTCATGATACGAAAGATTATGTTGCTAGTCTTACTATGGAGCAGGTTGAAAACGTCTCTTATGTGAATCAATTTCAAGGAAACCCGAACTACCTTAATAATTATAATACACTTTATCCCAATAATAATAAAAATCCACCTGGTTTCTTTCCTGTTAGAGCACCCTTCATTCCAAATTCATCTTCTAATGCTCAAACAGATAAGAAGTCTGATCTTGAAGAAAGCATCCTAACTTTCGTCAAGAATCAAAATGAAGCTAATGATAACATAAAAGCTCAACTTTCCCAAGTACAAAATAATCATCGAACGTCCATTCAAAGCTTAGAACGCAATGTTACTAAGTTGTTCAAACTTGTCGAGGGTAAAGTTCCTGCTGATTTTGAATTTTCTAAGGATGTTCATTTTGAAAAGGTGAATGTGATTAGAGAAGTGAATAAGGTTACATTTATGAACCTGGTTTAAGGTACTTATGGGAGTTTGAAATGGTAGAGGAATAATATGATCAAGAAATAAAGAAGTTGACTGCTAATGAAGAAGATAAGTCAAAAGATGATAAAATTCGAGGTCTTGATCGTGATGAGGTAATCTTTATGCATGAGTTATTTGATGAGAAAGAAGAAAAGGTTGATAAAAAGGCTGATGAAAGTGATGAAGTAACTAGTGAAAAATCTAAAAAATTGGAGTGTGAAAATAAAGATGATTGGTTAGCTGATACTATGAAACAATTGGAAGAAAGAAGAAAAGAAGGTTTTTGCCCTCTTTATTCATTCACAATTGATCCCGTAGACCCATATGCATCACCTGAAATTCCTGTTGTTATGCGCTCTGATCCAGGGGAATTTCAAATACCTTACTTAATTCGTGGTCCCATTCCTATTATTGTATTAGCTGATACTGGTTCTAGTATTAATGTTATGCCATTCTCCTTCTACAATCGCTTGGGATTGACATCGTTGGAACCTATTCAAGGGAGTGTTTGTTTTGCTGATAGTCGTTTACATAAGCCGGTGAGGATTGTTAAAGAAGTTGAAGTTATCGTCGGTTATGCTTTCTATAAAATTGATTTTGTGGTTATGGACATGAAAGAAGATCCGATAACTCCTTTAATCCTACGATCTCCGTTTCTAGCTACTGCTCGTGCCACCATTAATTATGCTAATAATACTTTAATTATTCGTTATGGTACCATATTTGAATCTATTCTGCTGGTCTCAAGATCTAAAGTTCCTCGATCAAATGTGAAAATGGTTAAAATTGATAAAGAGGATGACGATGAGCTTACCGTTGATAAAATAGTGACCGAATTCATAAAAGAGCAATACAAGCTTAGTACCGAAGTGAGAAAACAAATCCATGAGTTGAATGTTAATTTTGAAATGTCGTTTTGAAATGGTCTTGACACCACATTGAATTTCTTGCAACAAATTAAGATGTTAAATGAGATAGAAAAGAGTAAGTGTGGAGAAAACAAGTCTAAGGAGTAATTCCGTCAGAAGAATGAGTCGCGCAACCGACTCTATAATCAAAACTACCTATCCTTCTATATTTATTAGGATTATGTTTTCTAAGTGTTTTGTTAGTTGTTTAATTATTTAATTATTTAATTATCAATGTAAGAGCAATATAGCTCCTAAGTGTTGAAATGTTTAAGTGTAACACCCTGAATTTTTAATGCATCAGAAAATGTTCCTGAAAGTATCAGTAAATGTGTGCACCAGAAAGCGCCGCTAAAAGTCATCCTAACACTTAATCATTTTTAGAATTTACATCAGAATCAAAATCTGTCAATTTCAGTCCCCGAACTTCTAAGAACTGCTATTATCGCGTTTCAAGTAAGAATATCGCGTTTCGGGTTGTCGCGATCCGCGACAAACATGATCAAAACGTGACGGCTAATTTATTTGAGACCTGATCACTATATCTCATTCTAGTAGGTCTTGTTGCGTCCTGGCGTCGCAAAACGTGACATGGTGTCGCGAAACGCGACAATTGTCGCTGTATTGACATTTTTAACCCGTTTTAATGGGATCTTTTGGGGGTGTTTTATAAAATGACCCATCCTAATCTATCTGGACGAATACATTACAATTGATTACATCGCGAGGTACTTAACCTCTATATGATACATTTTACAAACATTGCATTCGTTTTTGAAAAGACAATTTTTCATTACATCGAAAGTTGACAACATGCATACCATTTCATAATATATTCAACTATAATTGACTTAATAATAATCTTGATGAACTCAATGACTCGAATGCAACGTCTTTTGAAATATGTCATGAATGACTCCAAGTAATATCCTTAAATTGAGCAAATGCACAGCGGAAGATTTCTTTCATACCTGAGAATAAACATGCTTTAAAGTGTCAACCAAAAGGTTGGTGAGTTCATTAGTTTACATAAATAATCAATTCCATCATTTTAATAGACCACAAGATTTTCATTTCTCATAAATATACGTCCCATGCATAGAGACAAAAATATCATTCATATGGATTGAACACCTGGTAACCGACATTCACAATATGCATATAAGAATATCCCCATCATTCCAGGATCCTCCTTCGTACATGATATAAATTTCGAAGTACTAAAGCATCCGGTACTTTGGATGGGGCTTGTTGGGCCCGATCGATCTATCTTTAGGATTCGCGTCAATTAGGGATATGTTCCCTAATTCTTAGATTACCAGACTAAAAAGGGGCATATTCGGTTTAATAATCCAGCCATAGAATGTAGTTTCATTTACTCGTGTCTATTTCGTAAAATAGTTATAAAAGCAGCGCATGTATTCTCAGCCCAAAAATATAAAGAGTAAAAAGGCAAATGATACTCACGCATGTAAATATTGTAAAACAGTTAATAAAGCATTTGCATGTATTCTCAGCTCAAAAACGTAAAGACTAAAAAGGGAAAATGAAACTCACGCATGTAAATATTGTAAAACAGTTAATAAAGCATTTGCATGTATTCTCAGCCCAAAAACGTAAAGAGTAAAAAGGGCAAATGAAACTCACCTAATGTATTTTGTAGTAAAAATACATATGACTATATTGAACAATGCAGGGTTGGCCTCGGATTCACGAACCTATATCAATTATATATATATTAACACATATACTTAACATGTAATAATAATCAACTAGTTTATATATATTCCTTATTTAATTTAGTAATGTATTTGTTATAAAAAAATTATATATATATATATATATATATATATATATATATATATATATATACATATATATATATATATATATACATATATATATATATATATATATATATATATATATAGTGTTGTAGTTATATAAAATTTATACTAGATTGCAAGTAGAATATATATATTTTATTTATTATATCTTAACATATGTTTTATCTATATTTATTCTGTATATACATTTAAAGTAATTAATGTTTGTAGTTATATCAATGTATATATACATATATAATTAGTATTATATCAATAATTTGTTATATGTATCATTTATATAAAAATATGTTTAATATATAATTATGTGTAATAAAGATATGTGTTTATATGTATAGTATCTATTTGTCATAAAAAATAATGATACTAATACTTAATACTTAATAATAATAATAATAATAATAATAATAATTATTATTATTATTATTATTATTATTATTATTATTATTATTATTATTATTATTATTATTATAATTATAATAATAATAATAATAATAATAATTATGATAATATTTAATAATAAGAGTACGCATTTTATATTAGGGTTCCCAAAACAGATCGATACATTCGAAGACAACTACAGAGGAAGAGGAAGAATACGATCTAGGGTTCTTCAATTCATCAATCAGACCAGTTAATCCAGAAATTCTTCGGTGTACAGTAGATTATTGGTTCATCATCATCTTCGTTCGAGTATTATCCCACACGAATATTCGTTCATCAATATCAATCTTTATTGTAACCGAATCATCATCTTAACATCCTTCATCGATTGATCAGGTAATTGATTTGTTATTATTCTTTCAATCTCTTCATCCCTTTATAGATTTATTCTGTATTTTATTTTTTTATTTATTTTTTTATTACTTTTGAATCGAACCTGAACATTAAAGATGGAAAGATTTTATATGATATTGATGATGAATCAGAATGTTTTAAAATAGATGGTGATGGTGATTGATTAGAAGGATTGATTGAACAGAAATAAAATAACCCTAATTAGAGGCTGTAACTGTGTATCATCTACATGGGATTTGCAGGTCTGATGATAGTTGTTTGTAGGGTTCTGATTGAATCTCGATGAGTTTACAAAGTCTACGTCGATTGTAACAGGTATGGTCCCTTTTGATTCATCAGGAAGGATTGCCAAGTTATGATTCAGTCAAACAGGTATATATATCTTTATATGATAAATTTTGATTTCTCTTATAGACACGATTTGGCTTGGATTATATTTAACAATTCAAGTCTTTATGCTTTCGAGTTTACTAACTGTTTTGACATTCTAAAAGTTTATGAGATTAGTTTGTATACTACCTCATATTGATTTGTTTGTGGTTTCATTATAATGAGACTATAGGTAAGGTTGCTTCAAAGTAAAAGTTATTTTGTACGAATACTTAGTATATGCCAATGGTGTTGTTGTTAGTGTAAGGTATAATAGATGGAATTTGTGTTATAGAAGAATATGAAAGATTGTTTGTGATTGGAACAAGGTTGTTTGGGCTGTGTCACTGTAATAACCTCAGGACCCTGTAACAATCTCTTTTGTAAACAACTTTTGGAGCATAGATGAAGGTAATATATTATGTATTTGTATCCATTCACATTAGTTTAAGTGACATCTTGTATAACTATTAATCATACTTTTATTTTTATTTTATATATATATATATATATATATATAGGTTTTGTTATGTGCTTAAATCAAAGGTTTTGTGGTGGTCTTACCAGAGTTGCAACAGCTGTAGAAGTAATTGTTAATGGTTATGGAAAGGATTTGATAGCCAGCAGAATCAACATATAGGCTGCATAGCAGCAGCAGCTGATGTAGCAGTTTAGTGAGACAAGAGACATAGTAACAATAGCAGGAACAAGAGAGGAGAAGAAAATTATAAGGTGATGGCGTTTCTTGGTTTGACTGTGGAGTAGTAGTGGAGACGGTTGTATGCAGGCTGATTGTAGTGGTGTTTGAAATGAACCAAAACAGGAAACATTTGGGCAGTCGTGTTGCCCCTTAACTTGATCCTTTGGTGATTGATACTTGAGAGTAATATAAGTGAGTGTTTAATGGTATTATTTGTAAGCAAAAGTGGGTTTTGGTCTTAGTCATAACAGAGAGAAATAGGCAAAGGAAAATGCAGACACTTCAATTGAATAAGAGAAAAAAATAAAAGGTGTGGTCATATCTTTTCTAAAGTAGTAGCAAGTGGTTGTGCAATTCAATATATGGTAGGTTTATATGTCAATGAAGTCACAGGTGCACAGAAGAAGGACAAGAAAAATTGATAAAGAAAATAAAAGGAACTTTTGATGTTGATTATTAACAATAAATTTTGGATACACATAATTGGCTTCCGAATTTTTCTTCAAGATAATAGACATGAGAAGATTTTTTTTTTAGAGTGTAATGTTAAACAGAATGCCCCCTAATTCGTATATTTATGGGTATAAATTAGTGTTTGTGTATATACATATAATATATATATACATTATGCATATGTATATATATGTATACTTGTATTTCGTATATGCATATGTATTACGTATTTATCTGCATTTGTATCATTGTATATCGTTATATATATATATATATATATATATATATATATATATATATATATATATATATATATATATATATATATATATATATATATATATATATATATATATATATATATATATATATATATATATATATATATATATATTTATATATATAATTAAACAAAATAGTATTCATTATATTAGTATCTCATATTAATTTTATTAATATTAATGAAACTAATAATAAAAAAAATAATGATAATATATCAATAAGATTATTAATTAATAATTATAATTATTTTTATAATAATCTAATAATAATAATAATAATAATAATAATACAAATAAAACTTAATAATGATATTACTGATTTAATCAATATACTTTATATATTCAAGATAATAAATTTCAATCATTTTAAATTATCTTTCATAATAACTAAATCACTAAATAGTTCATTAATTTATTATGTATAATTATTTACATATATAATTATCTATATAAACATTTTTGTTTATAATTACAGGTTCGTGAATCGTCGGGAATAGTCAAGGTCACTTGATTTCATAAAACAGTTCAAAATTTTCGAGACTTAATATTACAGACTTTGCTTATCGTATCGAAATCAAATAAGATTCAAGTTTAAATTTGGTCAGAAATTCCCGGGTCATCACATTTTAGTAATTTCACATATGGCCAGTTTTTGAGCCATAAGACTGATTCAAGGATCATTCTTATCCTCATTTACACACCAAACACTCTCATCTTCAAACCTTAGAGAGAGAGGAGAGAGTTCAGAGAGAGAGAGAGAGAGCTCTATTTGGAGAAGAAGAAGAGTGTTGCGGGTCAAACCTCAAGTGTTAAAGTTGTTCCACTCGTCAATGGCATCATTTTGGCGGTATTGGTAAGTCTCAACTCCGAATTTCATCTTTGTGATTTGATATTAAAGTTAGGGTTTTGAGTTTATTAGTTGTAAAACCCATTTAGATGTTGAAGAGGGTTTATGGAAACTTGTTATTTTTGATACTTGGCGGGTTTTGGGTTGGTTGATGATTTAACCATGTTTAAGGCTTGTAAATGGTGTGCAATCATTAGTGTTAGTGATTATAGAAGTGTGGGAACCCATTTGGGTGTATTTGGCTTGACTAATTTTGAAATGGGTCAAAATTAGGGTTTATGTGTCAATTTGGGTGAGATAAGTGTTTAACACTTATGATTTGGTTTAATTGGAATATTAGGACCATTCTCACTTGTGTTAGTGATTATTGGTTAGTTTGGGCTCGGTTTGTGCTTGGAAGTGTTTTTGGGTCGAATTTGCACTAGTTGTCAATATAGGTTGGTTTGTAATCCACCCTAATTGTGTTGTTTGTTATGTGATAATGGAATAGGTACGTTCCATTGGTGATTGGGGATTTTGGTTTGGCATCCATCAAGATTTCAAGGTGAATGTTGATATACTATGTTCATATGTATGTATAGGATGGGTGCGGGTCGAGTAAAGTGATTCTCGGCTATAGAGCTCACTTCACACAAAGGTGGATTTAATGGACTTGTGTATAGGTCCAATGGGTACGGTTGTGCATTTTGGTTGACCACCTTTGGCGAGGTGCTCACTTCGTGTGTACGTTATCACATGGACTTGTGATGTGGAGTTATATATAATCCCGATGTAGTAGGATTGGTATTGCGTTGTGAATTGGATAACTCCGATGATGTGGGTTTATACAATCCTGATGGCGTGGGATGGGTATTGAGTTGCGGTTGAGTAAACCCGATGATATGGGTTTTTATTTGAGAAGTGAATCACGTGTGGATGCGGATTCAAGATGACGCGTGTAGTTTCGGTCATCTTATAGAGGTAATGGTCTCGTGTAGTTTGGATTCACTAAGGCTGGTGTACTTCGGCCAACTTCGATGTTGTTGTCGTATTGAAGATAGTAGTCTCGTGTGGATTCGGATTTATTAAGGCTCGTGTAGTTCGGCCAATCTTCTTTTGGTATTGGGTTAAGGGGTTAACCTTGGGCGTTTTACGCTTTATTGTTATTTTGTTGTATTTGTTGTGATGTAGCTAACCCTTCGAGTGTAGCTTATTGGCGTTGTACACATCGTCGTTGGTGTACTTATATTGTTGATGTTATTAGTTTGTTGTATAGCGATCGTACGGTATGCTTAGATTAGCTTGCCTTTATGCTTGGATACTCTGGTATGTGCTATTTATTTATTATCGTGTGGCGTGTCCATTTTATGAATATATATGTATGTAGTATACTTTCACTCACTAAGCGTTAGCTTACCCTCTCGTTGTTTACATTTTTATAGGTTCGCAAGGTAACGGCTTGGGTAATCATGGGGACTAGTGCTTGCGGGTTGTTTTAGAAGATTGTGCTCTAGATTTTTGATTAGGATTGGGTAGCATTCCCAATCACTATGCTCGGTCTTTTGTTGGAAAACTTATTAGTATCTTTTGGTGATGTCAAATGGGTCTCGGGTTGTATGCCCGTTTGTGTTTCAACTTATGTATTAAATGTTTTAAAGTTATTAAACTTACCATTGTATTAAAGATGTTTTTGGAAACATAATTGGGACCTAAATGTTAACGATATTAATGTATATTAAAAAATAAAAAATAAAAAATAAGGGTCGGTTTAAATACGGGTTGGGTTGTTTCATTAAGTGATGAAGTTATGTTATGTTATATTTTACATTGTTAAAATATTGTTAAGTTGTTTATTGAAATCAAAAGAAGTCCACAAATTGTTCCGTAATCATTCAATGATCCTACAATCAAGTAAGATCACTCTTTCCCTTATTTTTAATTATGTCTTTCATTTATTATGATTTTATTATTATAAATGCAATGAGGACATTGCATAATCTAAGTGTGAGGAGGGAAGTGATTACTCACTTAAAAATATTAAAAATACTAATTTTCCCGAAAAAGTTGAAAAATGGGTACAAATTAATTTTTTTTTTAGAAAGTATAAATTCTTAGTCAAATTTATGTCTTTTTACTAACTTAATATTTAAAATAATAATAGGACTACTCTTAATTTCGAGATCGAATTACTTGTTTAAGATAAGAAGTAACGCCAAAAATTGTGAAACAAATACAAACTTATAGCCACTACCATATGGCATAATAAGCATGGACCAATAAGGCAACAAAAGAGTCCAAATAAGGGCTAATTTAGAAAAATTACCAAGCGTAAAGCAAAAAGCTAAGCATAAAAGCAAGAAATGAAAAGTTAAAAGAGCCAAATGAAGGCCAATAAGAGTGATGAAAGCGATAGAAAAGAGTTCCAATAAGAACCACATATTTTTAAAAGTTTTTAGATAGAAAACAAAAGAGTCCAATGATGACCAAATTGTACAAATATGACTTAATAAACATTAGGACTACTTGTAATCCTTGGTCTGGTTCAGACTAGTTCTTATAAATAATAAAAAAAAAACTAAACTTCGTATTAAGACATATTTTTGATTTTGAATTTTATGTCACGCTTATACCCATTGAAAGTGATGATTTATAAAATTTACTTGAGGACAAGTAAAGGTTTAAGTGTGGAGAATTTGATAACTTCTAAATTATACAGTTTTTTAATACCATTTTGAGGAGATATCTTAACGTTTTTAAGACATTTTAATCCTAAAACACACTAAATTGGGTAAAAATGGGAAAAAGGTAATTCTAATAATTTTATCAAAGTTATGTATCAAATAGGATCAAAAACAGGGAAATTTGCAGAAAAGGCTACGAAGCCGCCGGCATGGAGACAAGGAAGCCGCCGGCTTGGGATTGGAATACGCCAGAATGTTCTAGAATTGCCGTAGAATTGGATGAACTTGTTGACCAAGCAAAATGCAGATGAAGCCGCCGGCTTCACCCTAAAGCCGCCGGCCTAATGAACACGGTTTCTCGACTTGTCAACCAAGTTCAAGTAAAAATGGAAACAAAATCAGAAAGATTTTCCGGATCACTGAAGCCGCCGGCCTGCTATCAAAGCCGTCGGCTTAATTATGACGGTTACGCATTTTGTGCTTGCGGATCAAGATTTACTTGTAGAAGGAGTCACCGACCCAAGGAAGCCGTCGGCTTCCCACTGAAGCCGCCGGCTTGGCCACCGAATCTGAACATTATAAATAGAGAGCTCCTGTTACAGTTTTTCATATAAAACTCATTACAATTCAGTTTGGTTTCGTTTTTCTTTTAGGGCTTTCTCTAAAACCCTTAGATTAGATTAGATTTACTTTTCATTGTAATCAAGAATCATTCAAGTTAATTAATCAAGTTCTTTTCATCACCTTTTTAAGGTATAATTCTATCTTTACTTTATCATTTAGTCTATTTTGTTTACTTTAATCGTTTCTGTTCGTCTCCTGCTATGAACAAAACGTTCATAGTAGTTACGTGGATGAAAACTGAACTTCATCTGGGAATCAGATGAAGCCACTGGCCTCATCAACCAAGCCGCCGACTTGGTGGGAAGGAAGCCGCTGTTGAGACGACCCGTCCTAATCCATCTGGATGAATACATTACATTTGGTTACATCGTGAGGTACTTGACCTCTATATGATACATTTTACAAACATTTCATTCGTTTTTAAAAGACAAACTTTCCTTACATCGAAAGTTGACGGCATGCATACCATTTCATAATACATCCAACTATAATTGACTTAATAATAATCTCGATAAACTCAACGACTCGAATGCAACGTCTTTTGAAATATGTCATGAATGACTCCAAGTAAGATCTCTAAAAATGAAAAAATGCACAGCAGAAGATTTCTTTCATACCTGAGAATAAACATGCTTTAAAGTGTCAACCAAAAGGTTGGTGAGTTCATTAGTTTATCATAACAATCATTTTCATTAATTTTAATAGACCACGAGATTTTCATTTCTCATAAATATACGTCCCATGCATAGAGACAAAAATAATCATTCATATGGATTGAACACCTGGTAACAGACATTAACAAGATGCATATAGAATATCCGCATCATTCCGGGACACCCATCGGACATGATAATTTCGAAGTACTAAAGCATTCCAAATTCCAGAATGAAGCTTGTTGGACCCGATAGATCTATCTTTAGGATTCGCGTCAATTTGGGGGTCTGTTCCCAAATTCTTAGGCTACCAAGTTAAAAGGGGCATATTCGGCTTCGATCCATTCAACCATATAATGTAGTTTCAATTACTTGTGTCTATTTCGTAAAACATTTATAAAAGCAGCGCATGTATTCTCAGTCTCAAAAATATATATTGCAAAAGCATTTAAAAAGGGAGTAATGAAACTCACCTAATGTATTTTGTAGTAAAAATACATATGACTATATTGAATAACTGAACAATGCAGGGTTGGCCTCGGATTCACGAACCTATATCATTTGTATATTTATTAATACACATAATCGTAATCGAACAAATTTATTTATTATATCTTAATTTGAATATTTTATATTTAATTTGTGTATATATTCAAAATGATTAATATCTATATTAATATATATTTGGTTAGTATTATATTAAAATACTTAAGTTGCTATATATGATTATTTATATATAAAATGTTCATATGATTATTAAATACTTATATGTAATATTACTAAAAGTATATTTTATATATAAAATATTTATTTGGTAACATAATATCAATAATAGTAATAAAAGTTGTTTTTGATTATAATGATAATATACTACTAATAATAATAACTATAAAAAAATAATAATAATAATAATAATAATTCTTATCTTAATAACTACAATGATAATAATACTACTAATAATAATAATACTAATACTTACTTATGACTACAGATTCTATAACTTAAATTCATAGTCGTATTCATAATTGTACTTGTATTCATTTAATTATAACCATTTTTCATAATTTTTATCATATCGCTTTTATTATAATTTCGTAACACGAATGTTGTTTAATATGCTCATAATCACATTAATGACGATGATCATAATAATACAATAATAACACTAATAATAATACTTAATGATATTTCATAATAACAAAAATGATAATAATATTAATCATAGTACTTGTGTCAACATATTAATAACAATAATTAATGATAACAATAATAATAATAATAATAGTAATAATAATAATAATAATAATAATAATAATAATAATAATAATAATAATAATAATAATAATAATAATAATAATAATAATAATAATAATAAAATTAGTATGGAAAACTACCTTCCAAAGGCTTTTCAAAAAAAAAAAACTGTCCTGAACCGGGTTTGAACCCGCGACCTCTCGTTACCCGTCAAACACTCAACACCACTCCTCTAACATTGTTTTTCTTAAAGTACACTCATACAATATTTCTTTAAACCGTATTATTTTCTGTTCTTCTACCTCTTCTTCTTCTTCACTTAATCACACGACCAAAATCAATCAACAACTAATCAATTGGTTTACCAGCTAGTTTTATAATTTCGAATCCAATACAGAAACATTTATCTGAAATTAATTGGATTAACAAACACAAAAAAATGAAAAAAAAAAGAAACAGCATATGTTCGTCGCTGTTTATATAAAAAAAATTATCAAACTTTGAATTCAAGGACGTTTTAGACCAAACTTACAACATGAAATAGATTGTAATCCACTCCAGGAAACTATTGGAATCATTAATTTAACTCAAAACGAAACAGAAAATTCGAATTTGGCTCAAGAACAAAAGTTGACTTTTTGATTTTAAAATTTTGACTCAAAAATTCGAGCTCGTTAAGATGAATTGGAAGCTGAGGTTTTGTAGGTAGATTGAATAAAGGATTCCTATCACTTCTGCAATTTTAGTTTTGGCTAATTGTTTGAAAAATGAATTATGGTATAAAAGTGATCGTGAGGAGAGCAAACGGTGGGTTTTTTTATTATTATTTTTTTTACAAAACTTAGCAGCTAGTTGATAATGAGGAAAGATATATCGACTGTTTTCTCATTAGCATGACCTGGTTGTTTGTTTTAATTCAACAGAGGATGTCGACATGTAATAGAAAGGTTAGACAAGATTCTTCAAGACAAGCAGAAGAAAAATAAAAAGGACAAATCAGATACAGGAACTTACAAATCAAATACAGTTTGATAACAATTTGGAACTGAATCTAATCATCTTTATGTATATATGCGTACGTATATTTATTTTATTAATTATTAATTTAATATTATTACTGATTTATATTTATATATATATATCAGTATCTATTTTTGTAAATGTCAGTTTTTATATATATCTGTACACATTGATATATATGTATTAGTATTTATATATAATAATTAATTAACACAAAAATATATCACTTATTATTATTAATCATACTAATAATAATAATTAATAATTATAATTTTAATGATAATTAAAATTCTAATAATATTAATAATACATTTAGTAATAATAATATTAATGTAAAAAAATGTTATTAATAAAATTATTAATGATAATAATAAATTGTATCATTTTCTAATAATTAATAATTAAAATGATAATGATAGTAATAATAATAATTATTATTATTAATGATAATGATATCCAATAATAATACTAGTATTTATCAAAATGACTAAAATTATAATTACTAATTATGATAATAATGATATTAATAATGATAACTATTTTATTAATAATAATAATAATAACATAACAATTCTTATGTATCAAGTTTCATAAAATAACTTTTAAGTATAAATATTAATATTAGTAAAAATAATGAATGTAATAATAATATATCAACTATACTAAACTTGCAATTACATTTAATACATTTATATTTCAATTTAGTAATTATGTAGTCATTAATAGTTGTATAATATATAATAACTTTTGTTGAGTATTTATTATTTATAAATTTTATTATAATATACATATCATAATAATTATAGAAAATATAAATATAGATTCATTTTAAATTCCACTTAATCATTTTGTATTTTATTTTACATAATTAATTATATGTTAAAATTTCAATTTATTATAAATACCTACATTTATATATATATATATATATATATATATATATATATATATATATATATATATATATATATATATATATATATTTTCTTACATTAGTTATTCGTGAATCGCTGGGCACAGTCAAAGGGTAATTGATTTCATGAATATAATTTCAAAACTTTTGAGACTCAATATTACAGACTTTTCTTATCGTGTCGAGATCATATAAGAATAAATTTTAAATTTGGTCGGAAACTTCCGGGTCGTCACAGTACCTACCCGTTAACGAAATTTCTTCCCGAAATTTGATCGAGGTCATCATGGCTAACAATAAAAATGTTTTTATGACGATTATGAATTGATAAATAGAGTTTTATCAACATTGAGTAATATTGATAAAATAATTCGATTACTCGAAACGTACGAGTGAAGCTATCACAAAAGATTGAGATAGAAATTTAACTTTTGACATAATCACTGTTGAATTCCGGAATTCAAGGGATTTAAAGATAATCGATGAGATCTGAAAGATTTGATTCTTTGGTGAATAAAATCTCTTTAATTAAAAGCGATTATCTGCCTTGATTTCTTTTTCAGATATTTCACTATTAATTTACTTCTTCCGTTCCATTACATTTATCACTCCTATATTCAATTCCCAAATTCAAAAGATTGTGAAATTGCTTAATCCAGTTCTAATCCGTGTCCTTATCCTTACTATCGCAACAATCATTCTCCTTTTTCAACTTCCACCGGAGGAATCTGTTTTCTTCTACTTCTCCCTTGGGGTTATAGTGTTTTTAATTCTCCCGTGTCTTTATGTTGCGATAAACATTGGTATACACGGTTTGTAATTTATGTGTTGTTATCGGGCTTTATATTTTCCCTATATTTTGAAACTCCATGCTTTTGTTTTTCTCTTCCCGACTTTAAGTCAAGCGAATACTGGTCCAGAATTTGTAGATATGAAATTCGGAATGAACATAGTTAACGTTTTAAGAAGGAACTTATAATGGCACAATCTTGATTTGTCAAATTACCAGAATATCCTGGAAAAATAGATTTATCAAGAAGATATGATCTTAATATGTTTGGAGATTAGGTGGAATGTTAGAGTCGTGTAACATGGCACATGATGACGTTATGATCTGTGAATCATCATGTTCCATTTAGAAACTCAGCATAACTTACTGTAATATAATCACGTTGATCAAGTATCATTATATTATAGTAACTCATGCATCAATTTCCAACACTACTTCAAAAACATTCATATTTTAAATTCGAAGGTTTACAGAATATAGAAACTAACAGTTTCTTATATGATGTAACACTGATAGTGCGAAGAGATTCATGATTTCAGATAAGAAGAGTTATGAAAATATCTTCAGAAACATGAAGGATATTTATAATGAAAAATTTGATGATATCTTGGAATATCTAAGATCAGAGAATAATGAAGCAGATTTGTCCATAACGGTTTAGATTCAGGAGCAAGGTATTCGTTAATGACTTCAACAGATACTGAATCATTTGGATTCTTTGAAGGCAGTTTAGTCTTTGTGATTTGTCCACGGCTTCCTTCATAGTTTCGCATAGTCCGCTTTTTGGTACTAAATTTTCTATTAAGTGTTCCCAACACTCCCTTCTTTATCATCAAACTTTTGGCTGTTTAGACCATCTATAATTTTACTGTTTCCTCTGCATTTAATGTTACCATACCTAAATCATCGGTTATCAATCCGAGGTGGTTTCAGGAGAATTGTGTTTTTAGATGATTAAACGCTGATGGTAATATGGTGGAATATAAAAGGTTCCCCGGTAACAAATAAAGAGCACAATTATATATCAAGGTTACAATAAGGTTGTTTAGAATGAAAAGTTCGAAGTTGACTTGCTAGATTTGTGACAAAATTTGCTACTTTGAAGGGAATTACTAAGTTATTTTGGGTAATAATAACACTAAAGGAATTAGTATAGATATGTGTTAAACGTTTACTCAGGTTCTGAGTGTTTTCAGGTGCATGACTATATGCATCAATCTTTTCTTTCGTAGAAGAAATGCGGTTGGTTCATCCTCTCGATTGAGGTGTTTTCAAGAATCACGAAAGGTTTGAACGCAAATTGTAATCGTCAAGATACATTTGTGGTTTAAGATGAAATCAAGTGGCAAACTTGAAGAATTGTTTAGTTTCATATGTTATAATCAATATTTTATTCATTTTAATTGTCCAATGGTGGTAGTCCACAGTTAGCAGTCCACAGTTACTAATTCAATAATTCATATAGTTTATAATATTTGAATTAATTAATGCATATCGTGACCCGTGTACATGTCTCCGATTCGATCACAACTCAAAGTAAATATATTATTATAGAATCAACCTCAACCCTGTATAGCTAACTCGATCATTACTGCATATAGAGTGTGTATGGTTATTCCAAATAATATATATAGATGCGTCGATATGATATGTCAAAAACTTGTATACGTGTCCCGATATTTAAAGTGCGTAAACCAAATAACAGAAATTAAATGACGATAAATAAAATTGCGAGAATATAAATTGCGATAAATAAAATGTAATCAATTAGTTAGGAACAGTTAGCTGGAAACAGTTAGCGTGGATTCTTAACAAAATTTCTCATAGTTAATTTGTTTGTTTCTAAGAAATTTTATTTTGTCCAATGTTTTCTTCATTATGCCACTTGTTGGATTCTGATAAGTCAAAATCCAAATATGAAATTAAATGAAAATGGTTATTCTGTGGTGAACGGATTCGTATATCTGTGGAAGTAAGTAGGATAGTAAATGACTATTGAATCAGATTCTAAGAATGCATAGTGTAACTTATTAATGTGAAATCTAAATATTTCTAGGGTATTACCTACCCGTTAAAATATTTTCACCATTAACAGTTTGCACAAAAGAATTTTTTTTATTACAATCTTTATGAAAATATACTTACATATATATTTTCCTCAGATGTAATCATGGATTTAATGAGTTAATATGATATTAACTCATCTGATTTACCGTTAGAATAAGAATATATAATTTCTAAAACATTAGAGATTACATAATCGCCATGTCGAACGAAGATAAATGATGTAGAACGATATGTAGAACGATGATTATGCTTGAGGTATAGATTGTGAGGTTGATACGTGTGATGATGTTGTTGTTCTTGGTACTGGTTATGCCACTGGTGCTGCTGATGGTGGTACTGTTGCTGTCAGTGCTACAAGTGTTGTTGGTGCTAAGGTTGGTGATGATGTTGGTGTAGTAAGTATAGCTTGTAGATCACGCACCATTCTTGTCAGGGTTTCTATCCTACCCTCTATCATTTCTCTCCATCCACTCATCTGATTTGATAGATCTTGATTATCAATTCGAAGTTCCCTAACTTCTTCTAATATTCCCCTTCGATTGGTATTCGGAAGTAGAGGTTGAATATTTTCCGAGATTGCAGTAATGCGACCTTCGAGGTGGAAAACTTTAGAAAGAAGGGTGAATACAATGTTGCGCATAGGTTCATCGGTGAGTACATCATTTTCTCCGATGTTAGGAGGTAAGTTTGGTTCGCGGTAGGGCTCGCCTTCTTCATTTCTACATCGAGTGAGTAAGTCTTGGACCCACCCCCATCTCCTCCAGAAAGAAAAATAGCTAAATGTTGGAGACACTTCGGGTTCATTGACTTCGGAGTCTACTTCAATATGCATCTCGAAATTGCTTCCGGAACTAATGGAATCCAAGCTAGGTGTAGGATCCATCTCTTATGATCAGTTAGAGGATTTTTAATATGAAATGATTTTCGGTTATCGGATAATATTCTAATTATATAGAATATCTAATATAGTATAGAAGATCCCATAGTTTACGAAGGAAATTAAGGAAACGTGTCAGATAAAGTCTACAGTAACAGATACGCTAAGATATGGATTTGTCTATACACTATTCATGCAATCAATGCAGTAAGATGTGTCTAGACTAGGAATGATAAGCAGGTAATTTCCTAAGGATGATATGTAGATGATTTTCGACACGAAATGATAAGCAAAACTTTTGACATGCAGACACGATCGAAGTCCAGACTCACTAATGCATCTAAACAACTATCAGTTTGACACACTAATGCAAAACCTGGTTCGCTAAGACCACCGCTCTGAAACCACATGTAACTACAGTGGGGATAACCACCGTACCACCCAGTGCCTTCCCAGCTAACCGCCTGGTGACTACTGAGTGTACCTCATATACTGATTTTAGGGTCTGCCTCTCGGCTACTGCCAATCCTCGTAAGGGATTGCAAGGAGTAAGAGCCAATGCTTCGTCACAGGTAACACTGTGAGAACCTCCTTTATAACTAACCCGCCACACATGGACGGTGTTATACCAGCTCTGATACCACATGAGATGGACCGTCCTAATCCATCTGGATGAATACATTACATTTGGTTACATCGCGAGGTACTTGACCTCTATATGATACATTTTACAAACATTGCATTCGTTTTTAAAAGATAAACTTTCCTTACATCAAAAGTTGACGGCATGCATACCATTTCATAATACATCCAACTATAATTGACTTAATAATAATCTTGATGAACTCAACGACTCGAATGCAACGTCTTTTGAAATATGTCATGAATGACTCCAAGTAAGATCTCTAAAAATGAGGAAATGCACAGCGGAAGATTTCTTTCATACTTGAGAATAAACATGATTTAAAGTGTCAACCAAAAGGTTGGGGAGTTCATTAGTTTATCATAACAATCATTTCCATTAATTTTAATAGACCGTACGATTTTCATTTCTCATAAATATACGTCCCATGCATAGAGACAAAAATAATCATTCATATGGATTGAACACCTGGTAACCGACATTAACAAGATGCATATAGAATATCCCCATCATTCTGGGACACCCATCAGACATGATAATTTTGAAGTACTAAAGCATTCCAAATTCCAGAATGGGGCTTGTTGGGCCCGATAGATCTATCTTTAGGATTCACGTCAATTTGGGGGTCTGTTCCCAAATTCTTAGGCTACCAAGCTAAAAGGGGCATATTCGGCTTCGATCCATTCAACCATATAATGTAGTTCCAATTACTTGTGTCTATTTCATAAAACATTTATAAAAGCAGCGCATGTATTCTCAGTCCCAAAAATATATATTGCAAAAGCATTTAAAAAGGGAGTACTGAAACTCACCTAATGTATTTTGTAGTAAAAATACATATGACTATATTGAACAACTGAACAATGCAGGGTTGACCTCAGATTCACGAACCTATATCATTTGTATATTTATTAATACACATAATCGTAATCGAACAAATTTATTTATTATATCTTAATTTATATATTATATATATTTAATTTGTGTATATATTCAAAATGATTAATATCTATATTAATATATATTTGGTTAGTATTATATTAAAATACTTAAGTTGTTATATATGATTATTTATATATAAAATGTTCATATGATTATTAAATACTTATATGTAATATTACTAAAAGTATATTTTATATACAAAATATTTATTTGGTAACATAATATCAATAATAGTAATAAAAGTTGTTTTTGATTATAATGATAATATACTACTAATAATAATAACTATAAAAATAATAATAATAATAATAATAATAATAATAATAATAATAATAATAATAATAATAATAATAATAATAATAATAATAATAATAATAATAATAATAATAATAATAATAATAATAATAATAATAATAATAATTCTTATCTTAATAACTACAATGATAATCATACTACTAATAATAATAACACTAATACTTACTTATGACTACAGATTCTATAACTTAAATTCTTAGTCTTATTCATAATTGTACTTGTATTCATTTAATTATAACCATGTTTCATAATTTTTATCATATCGCTTTTATTATAATTTTGTAACACGAATGTTGTTTAATATGCTCATAATCATATTAATGACGATGATCATAATAATACAATAATAACACTAATAATAATACTTAATGATATTTCATAATAACAAAAATGATAATAATATTAATCATAGTACTTGTGTCAACATATTAATAACAATAATTAATGATTACAATAATAATAATAATAATAATAATAATAATAATAATAATAATAATAATAATAATAATAATAATAATAATAATAATAATAATGATGATAATAAAATTAGTATGGAAAACTACCTTCCAAAGGCTTTTCAAAAAAAAAATTTGTCCTGAACCAGGTTTGAACCCGCAACCTCTCGTTACCTGTCAAACACTCAACACCACTCCTCTAACAATATTTCTTTAAACCATATTATTTTCTGTTCTTCTACCTCTTCTTCTTCACTTAATCACACGACCAAAATCAATCAATAACTAATCAATTGGTTTACCAGCTAGTTTTATAATTTCGTATCCAACACAGAAACATTTATCTGAAATTAATTGGATTAACAAACACAAAAAAAAAATGAAAATAAAAAAAAAAAAGAAACCGCATATGTTCGTCGCTGTTTATATAAAAAAAATAAAATCAAACTTTGAATTCAAAGACGTTTTAGACCAAACTTACAACATGAAATAGATTGTAATCCACTCCAGGAAACTATTGGAATCATTAATTTAACTTAAAACGAAACAAAAAATTCGAATTTGGCTCAAGAACAAAAGTTGACTTTTTGATTTTAAAATTTTGACTCAAAAATTCGAGCTCGTTAAGATGAATTGGAAGCTGGGGTTTTGTAGGTAGATTGAATAAAGGATTTCCTATCACTTCTACAATTTTAGTTTTGGCTAATTGTTTCAAAAAATGAATTATGGTATAAAAGTGATCGTGAGCAGAGTAAACGGTGGGTTTTCTTTATTATTATTCTTTTTTTACAGAACTTAGCAGCTAGTTGATAATGAGGAAAGATATAACGACTATTTTCTCATTAGCATGACCTGGTTTTTTGTTTTAATTCAACAGAGGATGTCGACATTTAATAGAAACGTTAGACAAGATTCTTCAAGACAAGCAGAAGAAAAATAAAAAGTACAAATCAAATACAGGAACTTACAAATCAAATACAGTTTGATAACAATTTGGAACTGAATCTAATCATCTTTATGTATATATGCGTACGTATATTTATTTTATTAATTATTAATTCAATATTATTACTGATTTATATTTATATATATATCAGTATCTATTTTTATAAATGTCAGTTTTTATATATATCTGTACACATTAATATATATGTATTAGTATTTATATATAATAATTAATTAACACAAAAATATATCACTTATTATTATTAATCATACTAATAATAATAATTAATAATTATAATTTTAATGATAATTAAAATTCTAATAATATTAATAATAGATATAATAATAAATTGTATCATTTTCTAATAATTAATAATTAAAATGATAATGATAGTAATAATAATAATTATTATTATTATTAATGATAATGATATCCAATAATAATACTAGTATTTATCAAAATGACTAAAATTATAATTACTAATTATGATAATAATGATATTAATAATGATAACTATTTTATTAATACTAATAATAATAACATAACAAATCTTATGTATCAAGTTTCATAAAATAATGTTTAAGTATAAATATTAATATTAGTAATAATAATAATAATGAATGTAATAATAATATATAAACTATACTAAACTTGCAATTACATTTAATACATTTATATTTCAATTTAGTAATTATGTAGTAATTAATAGTTATATAATATATAATAACTTTTGTTGAGTATTTATTATTTATAAATTTTATTATAATATACATATCATAATAATTATAGAAATTATAAATATAGATTCATTTTAAATTACACTTTATCATTTTGTATTTTATTTTACATAATTAATTATATGTTAAAATTTCAATTTATTATAAATACCTACATATATATATATATATATATATATATATATATATATATATATTCTCTTACATTAGTTATCCGTGAATCGCTGGGCACAGTCAAAGGGTAATTGATTTCATGAATATAATTTCAAAACTTTTGAGACTCAATATTACAGACTTTGCTTATCGTGTCGAGATCATATAAGAATAAAGTTTAAATTTGGTCGGAAACTTTCGGGTCGTCACAGCTGTAGTGACCCTAACTTTTCCATGTTTATATATATTAAATGAAATTGATATTTACATGATTAAGTGTTTCCAACATGTTAAGTAATCAAACTTGTTAAGACTTGATTAATTGAAATAGGTTTCATATAGACAATTGACCACCCAAGTAGACCGGTGATTCACGAACGTTAAAACTTGTAAAAACTATATGATGATATATATATGGATATATATATATATATATATATATATATATATATATATATATATATATATATATATATATATATATATATATATAACATGATATTATGATAAGTAAACATATCATTAAGTATATTAACAATGAACTGCATATGTAAAAACAAGACTACTAACTTAAGGATTTCGAAACGAAGTATATATGTAACGATTATCGTTGTAACGACATTTAAATGTATATATATCATATTAAGATATATTAATACATCATAATATCATGATAATGTAATAATTTAACTTCTCTTTAGATATAATAAATAATGGGTTAACAACATTTAACAAGATCGTTAACCTAAAGGTTTCAAAACAACACTTACATGTAACGACTAACGATGACTTAACGACTCAGTTAAAATGTATATACATGTAGTGTTTTAATATATATTCATACACTTTTGAAAGAATTCAAGACACTTATCAAAGTACTTCTACTTAACAAAAATGCTTACGATTACATCCTCATTCATTTTCATCAACAATTTTACTCGTATGCACTCGTATTTGTACTCGTACAATACACAGCTTCTAATGTATTTACTATTGGTATATACACTCTAATGATCAGCTCTTAGCAGCCCATGTGAGTCACCTAACCATGTGGGAACCATCATTTAACATCTATCATGAAATATCTCACAAAATTACAAACTAATGGAGCCTATATGGAGACTAACATTCACGTGAATGAGGAGTACCACAAACACATTCACTTTGCAATTTTCTTGAATCAAACTACTCTCTCTCAAGTGTTCTTCCATTTTTCTAAGTGTTCTTCATCATCTTCATCAAAATCTAGCTCAATCTAGTTCATAAATCCATACATAAACCTAGTTATAAAACAACTACTCAAGAACACACCAACAACACTTCCAAGTTTGCTAGCTTACTTCCAATCTTGCAAATCCACTTTGAGTGATCATCCAATCTCAAGAAATCTGTAAGATATCTTTCTAATACAAGGTAATACTCATTTTTAAACTTTGATTCAATTTCTATAACTTTAACAATCTTATTTCGAGTGGAAATCTTACTTGAACTTGTTTTCGTGTCATGATTCTACTTCAAGAACTTTCAAGCCATCCAAGGATCCTTTGAAGCTAGATCTATTTTTCTCATTTTCAATAGGTTTATCCACAAAACCTGAGGTAGTAATGATGTTCAAAACATCATTCGATTCATATATATAAAACTACCTTACTCGAAGGTTTAAACTTGTAATCACTAGAACATGGTTTAGTTAATTCTAAACTTGTTCGCAAACAGAAGTTAATCCTTCTAACATGACTTTTAAAATCAACTAAGCACATGTTCTATATCTATATGATATGCTAACTTAATAATTTAAAACCTGAAAACACGAAAAATACCGTAAAACCGGATATACGCCGTCGTAGTAACACCACGGGCTGTTTTGGGTTAGTTAATTAAAAACTATGATAAACTTTGATTTAAAAGTTGTTCTTATGGGAAAATTATTTTTCTTATGAACATGAAACTATATCCAAAAATCATGGTTAAACTCAAAGTGAAAATATGTTTTTCAAAATGGTCATCAAGACGTCGTCCTTTCAACTAAAAATGACTACCTTTACAAAAATGACTTATAATCTGTATTTCTGACTATAGACTTATACTTTTTATATTTAGATTCATAAACTTAAGTTCAATATGAAACCATAGCAAATTGAATCACTCAAAACGGATTTAAAACGAAGAAATTATGGGTAAAACAAAATTGGAAAATTTTACATGTTGTAGCTAAGTGAAAATTGGTAACAAATCTATATTAATTATATCCTACCTAACTTATATTGTATTATATATGTATTCTAATATATTATGTAATCTTGGGATACCATAGACACGTATGCAAATGTTTTGACATATCATATCTACCCATGTATATATATTATTTGGAACAACCATAGACACTCTATATGCAGTAATGTTTGAGTTAGCTATATAGGGTTGAGGTTGATTCCAAAAAATATATATACTTTGAGTTGTGATCTAGCCTAAGACGTGTATACACTGGGTCGTGGATTGATTCAAGATAATATATATCAATTTATTTCTGTACATCTAACTATGGACAACTAGTTGTAGGTTACTAACGAGGACAGCTGACTTAATAAACTTAAAACATTAAAACGTATTAAAAATGTTGTAAATATATTTTAGACATACTTTGATATATATGTACATATTTTTTATAGGTTCGTGAATCGAGCAGTAGCCAAGTCTTACTTCCCGGCGAAGTAAAAATCTGTAAAAGTGAGTTATAGTTCCACTTTTAAAATATAATATTTTTGGGATGAGAATACATGCAATTTTATAAATGTTTTACAAATTAGACACAAGTACGTGAAACTACATTCTATGGTTGAATTATTAAACCGAATATGCCCCTTTTTAGTCTGGTAATCTAAGAATTAGGGAACAGATACCCTAATTGACGCGAATCCTAAAGATAGATCTATTGGGCCCAACAAGCCCCATCCAAAGTACCGGATGCTTTAGTACTTCGAATTTATCATGTCCGAAGTGTAGTGACCCAAACTTTTCCATGTTTATATATATTAATTGAGATTGATATTTACATGACTAAATGTTTCCAACGTGTTAAGCAATCAAACTTATTAAGACTTGATTAAATGAAATAAGTTTCATATTTACAATTGATCACCCAAGTTGACCGGCGATTCATGAACGTTACAAATTTGTAAAAACTACATGTTGTGGTATATATAGACATATATATATGGTTGACATAAGATTATGATGAGTAAGTATCTCACTAAGTATATTAACAATGTGTGATATACATAAGAAATGAGATTACTAAGTTAAGAAACTCGAAATGATATATATAACGATTATCGTTATGATAACGTCTACTAAATACATATGTATCATATTAAGAGATTGATACACTATATTTAACATGATAAAATGATATTTAAATATATCATTAAGTGTGTTAACAATGAACTACATATGAAAAAATAAGACTACTAACTCAAGAATTACGAAATGAGACTTATATGTAACGATTATCGTTGTAACGATATTTTAATGTATATATCATATTAAGAGATATTCATACATCATAATATCATGATAACATAATAATTTAACATCTAATTTGATATAATAAACATTGAGTTAACAACATTAATTGAGATCGTTAACTTAAAGGTTTCAAAACAACACTTACATGTAACGACTAACGAAGACTTAACGACTCCATTAGAATGTATATACATGTTGTGTTTTGATATGTATTCTTACACTTTTGAAAGACTTAAAGACACATATCAAAGTACTTCTACTTAACAAAAATTCTTACAATTACATCCTCGTTCAGTTTCATCAGCAATTCTACTCGTATGCACCCGTATTCGTACTCGTACAATACACAGCTTTTAGATGTATGTACTATTAGTATATACACTCTAATGATCAGCTCTTAGTAGCCCATATGAGTCACCTAAGACATGTGGGAACCATCATTTGGAAACTAGCATGAAATATCTCATAAAATTACAAAAATATTAGTAATCATTCATGACTTATTTACATGAAAACAAAATTACATATCCTTTATATCTAATCCATATACCAACGACCAAAAATACCTATAAACACTTTCATTATTCAATTTTCTTCATCTAATTGATCTCTCTAAAGTTCCATCTTCAAGTTCTAAGTGTTCTTCATAAATTCCATAAGTATAGTTTCATAAAAATCAAGAATACTTCCAAGTTTGCAAGTCTACTTCCAAGTTTTCTAATCCATTCCAAGTAATCATCTAAGATCAAGGAACCTTTGTTATTTACAGTAGGTTATCTTTCTAATTCAAGGTAATATTCATATTAAACTTTGATTCAATTTCTACAACTATAATAATCTTATTTCGAGTGAAAATCTTACTTGAACTGTTTTCGTGTCATGATTCTGCTTCAAGAACTTTCAAGCCATCCAAGGATCCTTTGAAGCTAGATCCATTTTTCTCATTTCCAGTAGTTTTATCCAGAAAAATTGAGGTAGTAATGATGTTCATAACATCATTCGATTCATACATATAAAGCTATCTTATTCGAAGGTTTAAACTTGTAATCACTAGAACATAGTTTAGTTAATTCTAAACTTGTTCGCAAACAAAAGTTAATCCTTCTAACTTGACTTTTAAAATCAACTAAACACATTTTCTATATATATATGATATGCTAACTTAATGATTTAAAACCTGGAAACACGATGAACACCAAAAAATCGGATATACACCGTCGTAGTGAAACCGTGGGCTGTTTTGGTTTGGATAATTAAAAACTATGATAAACTTTGATTTAAAAGTTTTTCTTCTGGGAAAAATGATTTTTCATATGAACATGAAACTATATCCAAAAATCTTGGTTAAACTCAAAGTGAAAGTATGTTTTTCAAAATGGTCATCAAGATGTCGTTCTTTCGACGGAAATGACTACCTCTTTAGTAATTGACATGTAACTTAAATTTCCGACTATAAACCTATACTTTTTCTGTTTGGATTCTTAAATTAGAGTTTAATATGAAACCATAGTAATTTGATTCACTCAAAACGGATTTAAAATGAAGAAGTTATGGGTAAAACAAGATTGGATATTTTTGATCTTTTTAGCTAATGGAAATGTTTAACAAATCTATACAAATCATATCCTAGCTAACTTATATTGTATTATACATGTATTCTAATATATTATGTGATCTTGGGATACCATAGACACGTATGCAAATGTTTTGACATATCATATCGACCCATGTATATATGTTATTTGGAACAACCATAGACACTCTATATGTAGTAATGTTGGAGTTAGCTATACAGGGTTGAGGTTGATTCCAAAAATATATATACTTTGAGTTGTGATCTAGCCTGAGACATGTATAAACTGGGTCGTGGATTGATTCAAGATAATATATATCGATTTATTTCTGTACATCTAACTGTGGACAACTAGTTGTAGGTTATTAACGAGGACACCTGACTTAATACACTCAAATCTTTAAAACATAATAAAAATGGTTGTAATTATATTTTGATCATACTTTGATATATATGTACATATTTGTATAGGTTCATGAATCGATCCGCGGCCAAGTCTTATTTCCGAGGAAGGAAATATCTGTGAAAGTGAGTTATAGTCCCACTTTTAAAATCTAATATTTTTGGGATGAGAATACATGCAGGTTTTATAAATGATTTACAAAATAGATACAAGTACGTGAAACTACATTCTATGGTTGAATTATCGAAATCGAATATGCCCCTTTTTATTAAGTCTGGTAATCTAAGAATTAGGGAACAGACACCCTAATTGACGCGAATCCTAAAGATAGATCTATTGGGCCTAACAAACCCCATCCAAAGTACCGGATGCTTTATTACTTCGAAAATTATATCATATCCGAAGGGTGTCCCGGAATGATGGGGATATTCTTATATATGCATCTTGTTAATGTCGGTTACCAGGTGTTCACCATATTAATGATTTTTATCTCTATGTATGGGATGTGTATTGAAATATGAAATCTTATGGTCTATTGTTACGATTTGATATATATAGGTTAAACCTATAACTCACCAACATTTTTATTGATGTTTAAAGCATGTTTATTCTCAGGTGAATACTAAGAGCTTCCGCTGTTGCATACTAAAATAAGGACAAGATTTGGAGTCCATATTTGTATGATATTGTGTAAAAACTGTATTCAAGAAACATATGTCGATGTAATATATTTCTATTGTAAACCATTATGTAATGGTCATGTGTAAACAGTATATTTTAGATTGTCATTATTTGATAATCTACGTAATGCTTTTAAAACCTTTATTGATAAAATAAAGATTATGGTTGTTTTAAAAATAAATGCAGTCTTTGAAAAACGTCTCATATAGAGGTCAAAACCTCACAACGAAATCAATTAATATAGAACGTTTATAATCAATATGAACGGGACATTTCAGTTGATATCCGAGCGTTGGTCTTAGAGAACCAGAAAAATTTCATTAGTGTGTCTTATCGAGTTTGTTAGGATGCATTAGTGAGTCTGAACTTCGACCATGTTTTCTTTAAAAATGATTGCTTAACATTTTTGTTGGAAACTATATATTATTAACATGTAAATATTATGTGATATATTAATCTCTTAACATGTTTGATATTATGTGATAGATGTCTACCTCTAGTACAAATTCCATTGACTCACCTAATAATAACGAAGAGTCGAATATATATTGGCAAGATTCACAAGTTCCCGAAGAACCGGAAGAAGAGGAAACGGAACCGGAAGAAGAGGAACCAGAAGAAGAGGAACCGGAAGAAGAGGAACAGGAAGAAGAAGAGGTTCCAGAGGGGGGAATAGTAGGAACCACAGAAAACCGGTCAAATAAAAGAAAATCCTCAACAAATGGACCAAAGTTAATAATGGTCAATGGTGTTTCCGCTAAGGAAGCAAATTATTGGGAAAATTACTAATTTTCCGATGAATCGGATCCTGATGAGGATTCCTATGATGTTATAGAAATTACCCCGACCCAATTTAATGAGGCAAAAGAAAATAATAAGGGAAAAGGCATCAAAATAGAGAAATCTGATTCCGACCCCGATGAACTTTATATGTACCGTCAACACCCGTATTTTCAATATCGTGACAATAACCCGAGAACCTCTAAACCACCAGGTTTTTCTAAACCAATGTGGAAAACGACGGCTCGTATTAGAGGAACATCATATATCTCAAGAAAATTAGGAAAAAGAACCAAGTCCGAAGAAGAAGAAACCAGTGATTCAGATTAGAGGGGTGTGAGCATGTTGTGTAATAAATGTATTGTAGTGTGCTTGTACTTTTATGTTCTATGTAAAAATTGCTTGTATTGTTTATTATTACGAATCTAATCCTTGTCTATTTTACAGTATAAAAAAAATGGACGTTAAGGGTAGACAACTGAATATTTTAGAAGACCTACCAGAGGATATGATTGAGGAAATCTTGTCTAGAGTCGGTCAGAATTCATCAGCACATTTAGTTATGGCGAAATTAACTTGTCAAACATTTGAAAGACTTTCCAAAAATGCCTTAGTTTATAAAAGGCTTTCCTTTGATAGGTGGGGTATATCACATTGGGGAGACCTTAAGTTACGCCGTGTTTTCTTTAAAGCATTAAATGCGGGGAACCCAAATGCAATTTTATGCTATGGGTTAAGAACCTATTTTGACTCAACATATCCCAACATAGGATTTCGTGAATTAGAAAGAGCTTCTAACATGCAACATAAAGAAGCATGTTATGCTTACGGGTTAGTGATGTTCGCTTCTTACCAAAGTGAGAAAAAGAACATCGGGTTGCAGCTTTTAAATAAAACTTTCCCACAAGTGACGGATTCAGTAGTTGGGGTGAGAAACAAGGTTTTAAGATTATTACGGGGCTGTTGGACATTACAAAACCCTCGTCCTTTAGACGACATTACAACATGCTGCCTAGCCAATGGTCATAACGGTTATTTTCCACAAGACCAAGGATGGGAAGTCGTCTTAGTAAAACCAGAATGCATGACTTGTTTCTGGACTTATGAATTACGTGTCTTTATTTCCTTTGCTGAACAACTTGCGTATTAACTAGATTTATCTTCAAAACTGTCCTGTATCATAGTGTACTATATTTCATGTTATATGTAATATAGCGAAGTTGTAAGTTTGAAGAATATTTGTATGTGATATATTATTATAATCAGTTTTTTCATATGGAATTGTAGTAGTTGAATTGTATATTAGCTACTAAGTATGAACTTAACGGGTAGGTAGTACCCGAATTTAAACTTATAAAATGCTAATATGAAGAAAAAGCTTTTATAAATGAGTTCATATTATGCTACGAGATACTATTGACTACTCTTAATATTTTGTATGATTAACTTGTTTCATTTGACTATTTTAAAGGAAATGGCACCGACTACTCGACACACCTTGAATATGAGCGAAGAGGAATTTCGTGGTTTTCTTGCTTCAAACATAGCCACAGTACAGGCCGCGCTACATACCAACAATAACTTTGAATCTAGCAACACAGCTAACGGCGCAAGAAATCGTGTAGGATGCTCCTACAAGGAATTCACTGCCTGCAAACCTTCAGAATTTGATGGGACCGAAGGACCAATCGGATTGAAATGGTGGACCGAGAAAGTTGAATCAGTGTTTGCCATAAGTAAGTGTGCTGAAGGAGACAAAATGAAGTACGCTACGCATACCTTCACAGGTATTGCGTTAACATGGTGGAATACCTATCTAGAGCAAGTGGGATAAGATGCTGCTTACCCGCTACCGTGGTCAGCATTCAAGCACTTGATGAACGAGAAGTACCGTCCCAGAACCGAGGTCAATAAGCTCAAGTCGGAACTTAGAGGGTTACAAACACAGGGATTCGATATAACTTCGTACGAAAGACGATTCACAGAATTGTGCCTATTGTGTTCGAGAGCGTTCTAAGATGAGGAAGAGAAGATCGACGCGTTTGTGAAAGGGTTACCGGAGAGAATCCAAGAAGATATAAGTTCACACGAGCCTGCCTCCATACAAAAGGCATGTAGAATGGCTCACAAACTAGTGAACCAGATTGAGGGAAGAATTAAAGAACAGGCGGCCGAAGAGGCCAACGTGAAGCTAGTCAAAAGAAAGTAGGAGGAAAACGGTGATAAGAGTCACCAATACAACAACAACTATCCCAACAATCACAACATCAATCGCAACTACAATAAATGGCACAACAACAACAACAACAACAACAACAACAACAACAACAACAACAACAACAACAACAACAACAACAACAACAACAACAACAACAACAACAACAACAACAACAACAACTACAACAATCATCCCAACAACAATAACAACCGCAACAACAACAACAACAATCAGAAATAGCTATGCCAAAGGTGTGAAAAGTATCACTCGGGGTTCTGCACCAAATTTTGCAACAAGTGTAAAAGAAATGGTCATAGCGAGGCGAAGTGTGAGGTCTATGGACCAGGGGTTAACAGAACGAAAGGAACAAATGGTGTCGGAACGAGTAATGGCGGAGCAAGAAGTCTCGGAGCAAGTTATGCCAAGGTAGTTTGTTATAAATGTGGAAAACCGGGCCACATTATTAGAAATTGCCCGAACCAGGAGAACACGAATGGACAAGGCCGCGGAAGAGTTTTCAATATTAATACGGCAGAGGCACAGGAAGACCCGGAACTTGTTACGGGTACCTTTCTTATTGACAATAAATCTGCTTACGTTTTATTTGATTCGGGTGCGGATAGAAGCTATATGATTAGAGATTTTTGTGCTAAATAAAGTTGTCCATTGACGCTGTTGGATAGTAAATTTTTACTCGAATTAGCAAACGGTAAATTAATTTCAGCAGATTATATATGCTGGAATCGAGAAATTAAACTGGGTAGCGAAATATTTAAGATTGATTTGATACCAGTAGAGTTAGGGAGTTTTGATGTAATAGTTGGTATGGACTGGCTGAAGGAGATGAAAACAGAGATCGTATGTTACAAAAATGCAATTTGCATGGTACGAGAAGAAGGAGAACCCTTAATGGTGTACAGAGAAAAGGGCAACACGAAGCTACATCTTATTAGTAATTTGAAGGCACAAAAACTAATAAGAAAAGGTTGCTATGCTGTTCTAGCACACGTCGAGAAAGTACAAACTGAAGAAAAGAGCATCAATGATGTTCCCGTCGCAAAAGAATTTCCCGATGTATTTCTGAAAGAATTACCGGGACTATCTCCACATCGATCTATTGAATTTCAAATAGATCTTGTACCAAGAGCTGCACCAATAGCTCGTGCTCCATACAGACTCCCACCCAGCGAGATGAAAGAACTGCAAAGCCAACTGCAAGAACTATTAGAACGTGGTTTCATTCGACCAAGCACATCACCATGGGGAGCTCCTATTTTGTTTGTCAAGAAGAAGGATGGTACATTTAGGGTGTGTATTGACTTCAGAGAGTTGAATAAACTTACCATCAAAAACCGTTATCCACTGCCAAGAATTGACGACTTATTTGATCAACTACAAGGCTCGTCGGTTTATTCGAAAATCAATTTACGTTCTGGATATCACCAAATGCGAGTAAAGGAGGATGATATTCCAAAAACTGCTTTTAGGACGCGTTATGGTCATTACGAGTTTATGGTTATGCCGTTTGGAATGACTAACGCACCAGCTGTGTTCATAGACCTTATGAGCCGAGTGTGTGGGCCATATCTTGACAAGTTTGTCATTGTTTTCATCGATGACATACTTATTTACTCAAAGAATGATCAAGAGCATGAAGAACATTTGAGAAAAGTGCTAGAAGTATTGAGGAAAGAAAAACTGTACGCTAAGTTTTCAAAGTGTGCATTTTTGTTGGAAGAAGTTCAATTTCTCGGTCACATAGTGAACAAAGAAGGTATCCACGTGGACCCAGCAAAGATCGAAACAGTTGAAAAGTGGGAAACCCCAAAAACTCCGAAGCATATACGTCAATTTTTAGGATTGGCTGGTTACTACAGAAGATTCATCCAATATTTCTCCAAAATAGCAAAACCCTTGACTGCATTAACGTATAAAGGGAAGAAATTTGAATGGAAGGATGAACAAGATAAGGCATTTCAGTTATTGAAGAAAAAGCTAACTACGGCACCTATATTGTCATTGCCTGAAGGGAATGATTATTTTGTGATTTATTGTGACGCATCAAAGCAAGGTCTCGGTTGTGTATTAATGCAATGAACGAAGGTGATTGCTTATGCGTCTAGACAATTGAAGATTCACGAGCAAAATTATACGACTCATGATTTGGAATTGGGTGCTGTTGTTTTTGCATTAAAGACTTGGAAGCATTATTTATATCGGGTCAAAAGTATTATATATACCGACCACAAAAGTCTTCAACATATATTTAATCAGAAGCAACTGAATATGAGACAACGCAGGTGGATTGAACTGTTGAATGATTATGATTTTGAGATTCGATACCACCCAGGGAAGGCGAATATGGTAGCTGACGCTTTGAGTAGAAAGGTCAGAGAACCTATACGAGTAAAAGCTATGAATATAATTATTCGTACTAACCTTACTACTCAAATAAAGGAGGCGCAACAGGGGGTTGTAAAAGAAGGAAAGTTAAAGAATGAGATACCCAAAGGATCTGAGAAACATCTTAATATTCGGGAAGACAGAACCCGATATAGGGCTGATAGAATTTGGGTACCAAGGTTTGGAGATGTGAGAGAAATGGTACTTAAGGAAGCACATAAAACCAGATATTCAATACATCCCGGAGCGGGGAAGATGTATAAAGATCTCAAGAAACACTTTTGGTGGCCGGGTATGAAAGTCGATATTGCTTAATATGTAGGAGAATGTTTGACGTGTTCTAAGGTCAAAGCTGAACATCAGAAACCATCAGGTCTACTACAACAACCTGAAATCCTGGAATGGAAATGGGAAAACATTACCATGGATTTCATTACTAAATTGCCAAGGACTGCAAGTGGTTATGATACTATTTGGGTAATAGTTGATCGTCTCACCAAGTCAGCACACTTCCTGCCAATGAGAGAAGATGACAAAATAGAGAAGTTGGCGCGATTGTATTTGAAGGAGGTTGTCTCCAGACATGGAATACCCATCTCTATTATCTCTGATAGGGATGGTAGATTTGTTTCAAGGTTCTGGCAGACGTTGCAACAAGCATTGGGGACTCGTCTAGACATGAGTACTGCCTATCATCTACAAACTGATGGGCAGAGCAAAAGGACGATACAACCGCTTGAAGACATGCTACGAGCATGTGTTATTGATTTCGGAAACAGTTGGGATCGACACCTACCGTTAGCAGAATTTTCCTACAACAACAGTTATCATTCTAGTATTGAGATGGTGCCATTTGAGGCACTTTATGGTAGAAAGTGAAGGTCTCCAATTTGTTGGAATGAAGTGGGGGATAGACAGATTACGGGTTCGGAGATAATACAAGAAACTACCGAGAAAATCATCCAAATTCAACAACGATTGAAAACCGCCCAGAGTCGACAAAAGAGCTACGCGGACAGTAAAATAAAAGATATAGAGTTTGAAATTGGAGAAATGGTCATGCTTAAGGTTTCACCTTGGAAAGGCGTTGTTCGATTTGGCAAACGGGGGAAACTAAATCCAAGGTACATTGGACCATTCAAGATTATAGATCGTGTCGGACCAGTAGCTTACCAACTGGAGCTACCTCAACAACTCGCGACTGTACATAACACTTTCCACGTCTTGAATTTGAAGAAATATTTTGCTAAAGAAGATCTCACTATTCCGTTGGATGAAATCCAAATCAATGAAAAACTTCAATTCATTAAAGAACCCGTCGAAATAATGGATCGTGAGGTTAAGAGACTTAAGCAAAACAAGATACCGATTGTTAAGGTTCAATGGAATGCTCGTAGAGGACCCGAGTTCACCTGGGAGCATGAAGATCTGATGAAGAAGAAACACCCGCATCTATTTCTAGAAGATTCGTCAACACCTTCAACAACTTAAAATTTAGGGACGAAATTTATTTAACGGGTAGGTACTGTAGTGACCCGAACTTTTCCATGTTTATTTGTATTAATTAAGATTGATATTTACATGACTAAATGTTTCCAACGTGTTAAGCAATCAAACTTGTTAAGACTTAATTAAATGAAATAAGTTTCATATAGACAATTGATCACCCAAGTTGACCGGCGATTCACGAACGTTACAAATTTGTAAAAACTACATGTTGTGGTATATATAGACATATATATATTTTTGACATGAGATTATGATGAGTAAGTATCTCACTAAGTATATTAACAATGTGTGATATACATAAGAAATGAGATTACTAAGTTAAGAAACTCGAAATGATATATATAACGATTATCGTTTTGATAACGTCTACTAAATACATATGTATCATATTAAGAGATTGATACACTATATTTAACATGATAAAATGATATTTAAATATATCATTAAGTGTGTTAACAATGAACTACATATGTAAAAACAAGACTACTAACTCAAAAATTATGAAACGACACTTATATGTAACGATTATCGTTGTAACGATATTTTAATGTATATATCATATTAAGAGATATTCATACATCATAATATCATGATAATATAATAATTTAACATCTCATTTGATATAATAAACATTGGGTTAACAACATTAATTGAGATCGTTAACTTAAAGGTTTCAAAACAACACTTACATGTAACGACTAACGAAGACTTAACGACTCCATTAGAATGTATATACATGTTGTGTTTTGATATGTATTCTTACACTTTTGAAAGACTTCAAGACACATATCAAAGTACTTCTACCTAACAAAAATGCTTACAATTACATCCTCGTTCAGTTTCATCAACAATTCTACTCGTATGCACCCGTATTCGTACTCGTACAATACACAGCTTTTAGATGTATGTACTATTGGTATATACACTCCAATGATTAGCTCTTAGCAGCCCATGTGAGTCAACTAACACATGTGGGAACCATCATTTGGCAACTAGCTTGAAATATCTCATAAAATTACAAAAATATTAGTAATCATTCATGACTTATTTACATGAAAACAAAATTACATATCCTTTACATCTAATCTATATACCAACGACCAAAAATACCTACAAACACTTTCATTCTTCAATTTTCTTCATCTAATTGATCTCTCTCAAGTTCCATCTTCAAGTTCTAAGTGTTCTTCATAAATTCCATAAGTATAGTTTCATAAAAATCAAGAATACTTCCAAGTTTGCAAGTCTACTTCCAAGCTTTCTAATCCATTCCAAGTAATCATCTAAGATCAAGGAACCTTTGTTATTTACAGTAGATTATCTTTCTAATTCAAGGTAATATTCATATTCAAACTTTTATTCAATTTCTACAACTATAACAATCTTATTTCGAGTGAAAATCTTACTTGAACTGTTTTCGTGTCATGATTCTGCTTCAAGAACTTTCAATCCATCCAAGGATCCTTTGAAGCTAGATCCATTTTTCTCATTTCTAGTAGTTTTATCCAGAAAACTTGAGGTAGTAATGATGTTCATAACATCATTCGATTCATACATATAAAGCTATCTTATTCGAAGGTTTAAACTTGTAATCACTAGAACATAGTTTAGTTAATTCTAAACTTGTTCGCAAACAAAAGTTAATCCTTATAACTTAACTTTTAAAATTAACTAAACACATGTTCTATATCTATATGATATGCTAACTTAATGATTTAAAACCTGGAAACACGATGAACACCAAAAAATCGGATATACGCCGTAGTAGTGAAACCGGTGGCTGTTTTGGTTTGGATAATTAAAAACTATGATAAACTTTGATATACAAGTTGTTCTTCTGGGAAAAATGATTTTTCATATGAACATGAAACTATATCCAAAAATATTGGTTAAACTCAAAGTGAAAGTATGTTTTTCAAAATGGTCATCAAGATGCCGTTCTTTCGACGGAAATGACTACCTCTTTAGTAATTGACATGTAACTTAAATTTCCGACTATAAACCTATAATTTTTCTGTTTGGATTCTTAAATTATAGTTCAATATGAAACCATAGCAATTTGATTCACTCAAAACGGATTTAAAATGAAGAACTTATGGGTAAAACAAGATTGGATATTTTTGATCTTTTTAGCTACGGGAAATGTTTAACAAATCTATATAAATCATATCCTAGCTAACTTATATTGTATTATACATGTATTCTAATATATTATGTGATCTTGGGATACCATAGACACGTATGCAAATGTTTTGACATATCATATCGACCCATGTATATATGTTATTTGGAACAACCATAGACACTCTATATGTAGTAATGTTGGAGTTAGCTATACAGGGTTGAGGATGATTCCAAAATTATATATACTTTGAGTTGTGATCTAGCCTGAGACGTGTATACACTGGGTCGTGGATTGATTCAAGATAATATATATATATATATATATATATATATATATATATATATATATATATATATATATATATATATATATATATATATATATATATATATATATATATATATATATATATATATATATATATATATATTGATTTATTTCTGTACATCTAACTGTGGACAACTAGTTGTAAGTTATTAACGAGGACAGCTGACTTAATACACTCAAATCTTTAAAACATAATAAAAATGGTTGTAATTATATTTTGATCATACTTTGATATATATGTACATATTTGTATAGGTTCGTGAATCGATCCGTGGCCAAGTCTTATTTTCGAGGAAGGAAATATCTGTGAAAGTGAGTTATAGTCCCACTTTTAAAATCTAATATTTTTGGGATGAGAATACATGCAGGTTTTGTAAATGATTACAAAATAGACACAAGTACGTATTCTCATCCCAAGTCTTATTTCACGTACTTGTATCTATTTTGTAAATCATTTATAAAACCTGCATGTATTCTCATCCCAAAAATATTAGATTTTAAAAGTGGGACTATAACTCACTTTCACAGATATTTCCTTCCTCGGAAATAAGACTTGGCCACGGATCGATTCATGAACCTATATAAATATGTACATATATATCAATGTATGATCAAAATATAATTACAACCATTTTTATTATGTTTTAAAGATTTGAGTGTATTAAGTCAGTTGTCCTCGTTAATAACCTACAACTAGTTGTCCACAGTTAGATGTACAGAAATAAATCGATATATATTATCTTGAATCAATTCATGACTCAGTTTATACACGTCTCAGGCTAGATCACAACTCAAAGTATATATATTTTTGGAATCAACCTCAACCCTGTATAGCTAACTCTAACATTACTACATATAGAGTGTCTATGGTTGTTCCAAATAACATATATACATGGGTCGATATGATATGTCAAAACATTTGCATATGTGTCTATGGTATCCCAAGATTACATAATATATTAGAATACATGTATAATACAATATAAGTTAGCTAGGATATGATTTGTATAGATTTGTTAAACATTTCCCGTAGCTAAAAAGATCAAAAATATCCAATCTTGTTTTACCCATAACTTCTTCATTTTAAATCCGATTTGAGTGAATCAAATTGTTATAGTTTCATATTGAACTCTAATTTAAGAATTCAAACAGAAAAAGTATAGGTTTATAGTCGTAAATTTAAGTTACATGTCAATTACTAAAGAGGTAGTCATTTACGTCGAAAGAACGACATCTTGATGACCATTTTGAAAAACATACTTTCACTTTGAGTTTAACCAAGATTTTTGGATATCGTTTCATGTTCATATGAAAAATCATTCTCCCAGAAGAACAACTTTTAAATCAAAGTTTATCATAGTTTTAATTATCCAAACCAAAACAGCCCCCGGTTTCACTATGACGGCGTATATCCGATTTTATGGTGTTCATCGTGTTTCTAGGTTTTAAATCATTAAGTTAGCATATCATATAGATATAGAACATGTGTTTAGTTTATTTTAAAAGTCAAGTTAGAAGGATTAACTTTTGTTTGCGAACAAGTTTAGAATTAACTAAACTATGTTCTAGTGATTACAAGTTTAAACCTTCGAATAAGATAGCTTTATATGTATGAATCGAATGATGTTATGAACATCATTACTACCTCAAGTTTTTTGGATAAAACTACTAGAAATAAGAAAAATGGATCTAGCTTCAAAGGATCCTTGGATGGCTTGAAAGTTCTTGAAGCAGAATCATGACACGAAAACAGTTCAAGTAAGATTTTCACTCGAAATAAGATTGTTATAGTTGTAGAAATTGAATCAAAGTTTGAATATGAATATTACCTTGAATTAGAAAGATAACCTACTATAAATAACAAAGGTTCCTTGATCTTAGATGATTACTTGGAATGGATTAGAAAGCTTGAAAGTAGACTTGCAAACTTGGAAGTATTCTTGATTTTTATGAAACTATACTTATGGAATTTATGAAGAACACTTAGAACTTGAAGATGGAACTTGAGAGAGATCAATTAGATGAAGAAAATTGAAGAATGAAAGTGTTTGTAGGTGTTTTTGGTCGTTGGTATATGGATTAGATATAAAGGATATGTAATTTTGTTTTCATGTAAATAAGTCATGAATGATTACTAATATTTTTGTAATTTTATGAGATATTTCATGCTAGTTGCCAAATGATGGTTCCCACATATGTTAGATGACTCACATGGGCTGCTAAGAGCTAATCATTGGAGTGTATATACCAATAGTACATACATCTAAAAGCTGTGTATTGTACGAGTACGAATACGGGTGCATACGAGTAGAATTGTTGATGAAACTGAACGAGGATGTAATTGTAAGCATTTTTGTTAAGTAGAAGTACTTTGATATGTGTCTTGAAGTCTTTCAAAAGTGTAAGAATACATATCAAAACTCAACATGTATATACATTCTAATGGAGTCGTTAAGTCTTCGTTAGTCGTTACATGTAAGTGTTGTTTTGAAACCTTTAAGTTAACGATCTCAATTAATGTTGTTAACTCAATGTTTATTATATCAAATTAGATGTTAAATTATTATGTTATCATGATATTATGATGTATGAATATCTCTTAATATGATATTTACATTAAAATATCGTTACAACGATAATCGTTACATATAAGTCTCGTTTCGTAATTCTTGAGTTAGTAGTCTTGTTTTTACATATGTAGTTCATTGTTAACACACTTAATGATATATTTAAATATCATTTTATCATGTTAAATATAGTGTATCAATATCTTAATATGATACATATGTATTTAGTAGACGTTATCATAACGATAATCGTTATATATATCATTTCGAGTTTCTTAACTTAGTAATCTCATTTCTTATGTATATCACACATTGTTAATATCTTAGTGAGATACTTACTCATCATAATCTCATGTCAACCATATATATATGTCTATATATATCACAACATGTAGTTGTTACAAATTTGTAACATTCGTGAATCGCCAGTCAACTTGGGTGATCAATTGTCTATATGAAACTTATTTCATTTAATCAAGTCTTAACAAGTTTGATTGCTTAACACGCTGGAAACATTTAGTCATGTAAATATCAATTTCAATTAATATAAATAAACATGGAAAATTTCGGGTCACTACATCTATGTATGGGATGTGAATTGAAATATGAAATCTTGTGGTCTATTGTTACGATTTGATATATATAGGTTGAACCTATAACTCACCAACATTTTTGTTGACGTTTAAAGCATGTTTATTCTCAGGTGAATACTAAGAGCTTCCGCTGTTGCATACTAAAATAAGGACAAGATTTGGAGTCCATGTTTGTATGATATTGTGTAAAAACTCCATTCAAGAAACATATGTCGATGTAATATATTTCTATTGTAAACCATTATGTAATGGTCATGTGTAAACAGTATATTTTAGATTATCATTATTTGATAATCCACGTAATGCTTTTAAAACCTTTATTGATAAAATAAAGGTTATGGTTGTTTTAAAAATGAATGCAGTCTTTGAAAAAAGTCTCATATAGAGGTCAAAACCTCGCAACGAAATCAATTAATATAGAACGTTTATAATCAATATGAACGGGACATTTCACGAAGGGAGTCCCGGAATGATGGGGATATTCTATATGTGTAACATCCCGCCTTTTTCCATTTACTTTTCCGTTATACTAATATAAAGTCCGTTATATGTTTATAACATCTTCCGTTGATACGCGTTTTAAATTATCTCGTTTAGGTAATTCCCGCACCCGAACGAAAGTTGAGGGACTAAACTTGACAAGGGATCAAACCCTTGACTAGGTCAAAGGGTCAAACCCCTTTCACCCATTCATTTTCACCTCCATCTCTCTCTTTCTCTCTAGCAAGAACACACACTCAAAACCAAATTCATTCAATCATCATCTAAATTCGATCTAGGAGGCTTACAACAAAATAAACTACATATTTGTGATCCTCTCTTCATCCTCTTCATTTTGGTACCAACTTCATCTCATTTGGGTAACTTTCTAAAATCACTAGATTTTGTGTTCTTGATGTTTTTAACTTATAAAAGTGTTAATTAGTGTCTATGGCTCAAGTCTAACATGAATATATGATTTATATGCTCGATCTCGTTGTTTTAGTGTAACTAGCATGAACTTGAATTTTGGTGTGTTGTTCTTGAATTTTGGATGATCATATGTTGTTAGATGTTAAAAGTTGATGTTTTAATTGTGTTACTAGCATCACTAGCTTCAATTTAATGTGTAGGTTGCCTTAGAAAACTTCATGAACTTGATTAGTGATTTTGGTGAATTTGGGTTAGGGTTTGATGAACTTGAAATGGACTTTTGATGCATTGAATGCCATGGATTATTATTGGTAAGTGTTTAGTTGGATTGTATGCTTGATTACCTTCGAAACGGCATATCATTCATGTAAATTGGTTGCCCGAATCATGAAATGCATATTTGGAACTTGAACCTTGATTATGGATGTTTAAATGCGGTTTTGGGGTGTGTAAGTGTTAAATTGCTTGATGAAATGTGTCTAGGTGTTTTCCTCGTCAAATTACCTTTCCGGTGATATAAAATACATGTTCTAATTGTTTGCGGTTTGTAATTTGGGTTGGTTTGATTGTTGGTTCGTGCACTTAGGAGTTTCAGCAACCAGGGCCTGGAAACACCTCAGGACGCCGTCCAGATACCCAGGACGACGTCCCCCTTTTCTAACCTAGACGCCGTCTAGGAATTGGGGACGCCGTCCCACTCTTTTAATCGAGACGCCGTCTAGCAGCTTGGGACGCCGTCCCAACCTTCATTTTGGGACGCCGTCTAGCAACTTGGGACGCCGTCCCGTTTGCCTAAAACTGGCTGTTTGCTTTGGTCATTTGACATGAAAATGTTTGCTATGCTACGGACCTCCGATTAACATGAAACTTGGCCAACATGCTCATATATGATTATATAACTTAGAAAAATTGTCGGATATCCAACCCGACCCCGTTGACTTTTCTGTTGACTTTGACCCGACCAAGTTTGACTTTTAATCAAACTTAACCAAATGGTTGTACAATCGTTCTAACATGCTTTTATACTTGTATCTTGCATGAAACATGACAACTTGATTCACATGCTACATTATTGAGTCGTAACGGGTCGTAACGAGCCATAGGACTAATTGAACATCTTTGACCTATCGTGTTTACCGTTATTGATACAACCTATTGTTTAGGTCAAGACTAGCATTGTTCTTTGCACACGTTTACTTGTCGAAGTACTTTACTACTCGTGCACTCAAGGTGAGATCATAGTCCCACTTTTACTCTTTTTGAACTTACATTTGGGATGAGAAAACATAAACATTTCTTTACTAAGTGAACACAAGTACAGGAAAACAAACATTCTACATACGAGTTTAGAACAAAATCCTCAATTCGATTATCATTAGTTACACTTGCCGGGTGTAAGCGAGAACTTATGTTGTATGGATCCATATGGGTTTGACAAACCCTCATTCAAACGGTTCGCTACCGTTTACGAATGAAATATATTTTCGAGAAACAGTGTATGTTCTAGCACTAAGTGATGGGGTTCAATGGAAGGAAATGTTAAGCATTGATAATTGGGTGCTCGTGAAACAAACTTTTGGAATGTATTACTATTAATTCATTGATGCAAATCTTGTGGTTCACTTGTACTTACTTACTTAAACCTATGATTTCACCAACGTTTTCGTTGACAGATTTCTATGTTTTTCTCAGGTCCTTGAACGATACATGATACATGCTTCCGCTCATTATTTGATACTTGCATTGGATGTCGAGTATATGTGCATTTCATGGAGCGTCTTTTGACTTTACTTTAAACCGTGTCGCCTAGATTTCATTCGTATTATAACGTTGTAACTTAACTATTGGTTGAACAATTCTTGTAAACTTTGGGAACAATCTTTATTTTGAAATGAAGGCGACATATTTTGGTCAAACTTTGTCTTAAAGACTTGTGACCACGTAACGGGACCTAAGTAGACGGCGCCGTCAAACATGATTTGGTCGGGTCGCTACAGATGGTATCAGAGCGTTGGTTGTAGGGATTTAGAGTTCATTGGTGTCGACCCCGAGTCATAGGGTACATTGGTGAGTCTAGACTACAACCGGCATATAGACTTGAAGTAGGAATTACTTGACTACTTGTGCATTTATACTCGAACGCTTCTACTCATATCTACTCTTAGTTCATCTTAATCTCACGTTGTTTAATTTGATTGACGCGCCACCTTGACTATATGAAATGATGTCGAATGCACATATGAATCAGGGTAATATAATTTCCGGGATTATATTACGGTGACTCATATGAACGTTCCGACATTATGACATAAAGAATTTAAGGCGAGTCGAGGAAAAACTTCTCTTTATCTTTATTCTATATCACGGTTAGTATTATTGAGAATACTAATCAATGATATTCTTGTGTCTTGAAGGAACAATGGCTCCTCGTCGTGTACGCCGCAATGAAACTCCCGAACAAGCTCTCGAACGGATGATAGCTACCGCCGTAGATGCGGCCATGGCCGGTCACTCATCCAACAACAATAATAATAACAACCACAACAACAACAACAACAACAACAACAATGGAGCCGGAAACTCAAACGAGGGATGCTCCTATAAGGCTTTCATGGGGTGCAAACCTCACACTTTTGATTGAACCGGGGGACCGGTCGTGCTCACCCGATGGTTTGAGCAAACGGAAGCCGTCTTTAGCATAAGCGGTTGTCGGGACCAAGACAAGGTCAAATACTCCACTCACACTTTCTCCGGAATTGCTCTAACATGGTGGAACACCTATGTTCAATCGGTGGGTACCGATGAAGCTCATGCCCTCTCTTGGGCCGATCTAAAGGAAAAGATGATTGTTGAATATTTTCCGCGCGAAGAAACCCGAAAGCTTGAGGAAGAACTAAGAGCTTTGAAAGCGGTCGGAAACGATCTTAAAGCTTATAATCAACGCTTCGCCGAACTATCCTTGATGTGTCCTAATCTTGTTAACCCCGAATCTCAAAGGATTGAGCTCTACATGCTCGGTCTTCCAAAAAGCATCAAACAAGGGGTGATGTCATCCAAACCCACTACTCATCAAGCCACTATGAACATGGCTCGCCAACTAATTGAAACGGTTGACGAAATCGTAGTTCCGGCACCTAAGGCCGAGGATAAATCGGGCGGCAACAAAAGAAAATGGGAAGCTCCCCAATCAAGCAACAACAACTTTGCCAAGAAATCTTTCACTTCCGACGGCAAGAAGGGTTATGCCGGAAATCTACCTCTTTGCAACAAATGCAACAAACATCACTTTGGTGAATGTGGCAAGTTAATTTGCCACCGGTGCCAAGGAGTTGGTCATAAGGCCAACGATTGTAAAAGTGCCACTCCCGTTGCTCGAAAGTGGCCCAATGCACCAAAGACGGGCACTTGTTACGAATGTGGTCAAACAGGTCATTATAGAAATGCATGCCCGAAAAGGAAAGATAACACCAATACGCGCGGCCGAGCTTTCAACATCAACACCGAGGAAGCCCGGGATGACACTGAACTAGTCACGGGTACGTTTCTTCTCAACAATTCTTATGTCTCTTGCTTATTCGATTCGGGTGCCGATAAATGCTTTGTATCCAAGACTTTGACTCATTCTTTTAGCACTCCACCTCTTCCATTAGATACCCCTTATACCATTGAAGTGGCTAACGGGAGACTATTAAGTGCCGACACATATTACCGGGGGTGTGCGTTAAACATTTTGGGTAAGGAGTTTGAAATTGACTTGATACCCATGGAACTAGGAAGCTTTGATGTAATAATCAGTATGAATTGGTTAGTCAAAACGAAATCTCACATCCTTTGTGATCTTAACGCAATCCGAATTCCTATCGAAAATGGTGAATCTTTGATTGTTTATGGCGATAAGAGTTGCACCAGACTCAATCTCGTTTCGTGCCTTAAAGTTAGAAAACTACTCCGTAAGGGTTGTTTTGCGATCCTTGCCCACGTTAAGAAAGTCGAGTCCGATGAGAAGCATATCGATGATGTGCCAATTGTTAGTGACTTTTCCGATGTATTTCCCGACGAATTGCCGGGTCTTCCACCTCATCGACCGGTTGAATTCCAAATCGATCTTATTCCGGGAGCCGCACCCGTAGCACGTGCACCATATAGACTCGCTCCATCTGAAATGCAAGAATTGCAAAGTCAAATCCAAGAACTACTTGATCGAGGTTTTATCCAACCTAGCCATTCACCTTGGGGCGCTCCGATTTTGTTTGTTAAAAAGAAAGACGGATCCCTACAAATGTGCATTGATTATCGTGAACTAAATAAATTGACGGTTAAGAACCGATATCCTCTTCCTCGCATCGATGACCTCTTTGATCAACTACAAGGGTCTTGTGTATATTCGAAAATCGATCTCCGCTCGGGTTATCATCAATTAAGGGTTAAGGGGGAAGATGTCTCCAAAACCGCTTTCCGAACTCGTTATGGTAGTTATGAATTTCTTGTAATGCCATTTGGTCTCACTAACGCACCGGCGGTGTTCATGGATCTTATGAACCGCGTGTGCAAACCGTATCTTGACAAATTCGTTATCGTGTTCATCGATGATATTTTAGTCTATTCAAAAAGCGAAGAAGAACACGAGGAACACCTCCGACTTGTGCTTGAACTTTTAAGACAAGAACAACTCTATGCCAAATTCTCCAAGTGTGAATTTTGGTTAAAGGAAGTTCAATTTCTTGGTCATGTTGTAAGTGACCAAGGTATTAAAGTCGATCCAACGAAAATCGAAGCCATTAGCAAATGGGAGACTCCTACTACTCCTACTCACATTCGTCAATTTTTGGGTCTCGCCGGGTACTATCGTAGATTCATCGAAAATTTCTCTTTGGTTGCACGTCCTCTAACCGCATTGACTCACAAGGGAAAGAAATTCATTTGGGCGACCGAACATGAATCCGCATTCCAAATCTTGAAAACGAAGCTAACCACCGCTCCTATCTTGTCACTTCCCGAAGGCAATGATGACTTTGTTGTATATTGCGATGCCTCAAAACATGGTTTTGGGTGTGTATTGATGCAACGAACGAAAGTCATTGCTTATGCTTCTCGACAACTCAAAATTCATGAACGAAACTATACGACACATGATCTCGAACTCGGAGCCGTTGTCTTTGCACTTAAAATGTGGAGACACTATCTTTATGGAACCAAGAGTACTATCTTCACCGATCACAAAAGCCTTCAACACATTTTCGATCAAAAGCAACTAAACATGAGACAACGAAGGTGGATTGAAACCTTAAACGATTACGATTGCGAGCTTCGTTACCATCCCGGGAAGGCAAATGTAGTAGCCGATGCCTTAAGTCGAAAAGAAAGAGCGGTGCCTCTTCGTGTCCGAGCCTTAAACATCACCATCCACACAAACCTTAATAGCCAAATTCGGGTAGCCCAAGATGAGGCTCTCAAGGATGAAAACATCTCTCTCGAACACTTGAACGTCCTCACCTCTCGATTCGAAGTTAAAGAAACCGGACTCCGATATTTCGCCGGAAGAATTTGGGTGCCTAGTTATGGGGATCTACGAAGCCTTATTTTAGATGAAGCCCATAAGTCACGATACTCGATTCACCCCGGTGCCAATAAGATGTACCACGACCTTAAACAACTATATTGGTGGCCGAACATCAAAAGGGACGTAGCTACTTATGTTTCCAAGTGTTTGACATGTTCCAAGGTCAAAGCCGAACACCAAAGACCGTCCGGACTACTTCGACAACCCGAGATCCCGCAATGGAAGTGGGAAAGGATAACGATGGATTTTATCACCAAACTACCAAAAACGACGGGCGGTTATGATACCATTTGGGTTATTGTTGACCGTCTCACCAAATCCGCACACTTCCTTGCCATGAAAGAAACGGACAAAATGGAGAAACTTGCACAACTTTACATTAAGGAGATCGTAGCCCGACACGGAGTACCATTATCGATTATCTCCGACCGAGATGGCCGTTTCGTTTCTAGATTTTGGCGTACATTACAAGAGGCGTTGGGAACGCGTTTAGACATGAGCACCGCATATCATCCTCAAACCGATGGCCAAAGCGAACGTACAATTCAAACCTTAGAGGACATGTTACGAGCTTGCGTGGTTGATTTCGGAAAAGCTTGGGACAAGCACTTACCTCTCGCCGAGTTCTCTTACAACAATAGTTATCACGCGAGTATTAAAGCCGCACCTTTTGAAGCGCTATATGGCCGCAAATGTCGTTCACCTCTTTGTTGGGCCGAGGTAGGCGACGTGCAAATCACCGGACCCGAACTCATTCACGAAACCACCGAGAAAGTCGTTCAAATCCGAGATAGGCTTAGGACGGCCCGAAGTCGTCAAAAGAGCTATACCGACAAACGACGCAACGATCTTGAATTTCAAGTCGGTGACCGAGTAATGTTAAAAGTCGCGCCTTGGAAAGGTGTAATCCGTTTTGGGAAACGCGGGAAGCTAAATCCGCGGTATATTGGTCCTTTCGAAATCTTGGAGCGTATTGGAACCGTTGCTTATCGTTTAGATCTTCCGCCTCAATTGAACTTCGTTCATCCTACCTTCCATGTATCTAACTTGAAAAAGTGTCTTGCCGAACCCGATATCGTCATCCCTCTCGAAGAACTTACTATTGATGACAAACTTCATTTTTTGGAGGAACCGGTTGAAATTGTGGACACCTCCGTCAAGACATTGAAACAAAGCCGAATCCCGATTGTCAAGGTTCGTTGGAATGCCAAAAGAGGACCCGAGTTTACTTGGGAAAGACAAGATCAAATGCAAAGGAAGTATCCTCATCTATTCGTGATTTCGGAAACGCAAGATCTCGAGGAAGAAACAACGACTACTACGCCTACTTAAATTTCGGGACGAAATTTCTTTTAAGGAGTAGGTAATGTAACATCCCGCCTTTTTCCATTTACTTTTCCGTTATACTAATATAAAGTCCGTTATATGTTTATAACATCTTCCGTTGATACGCGTTTTAAATTATCTCGTTTAGGTAATTCCCGCACCCGAACGAAAGTTGAGGGACTAAACTTGACAAGGGATCAAACCCTTGACTAGGTCAAAGGGTCAAACCCCTTTCACCCATTCATTTTCACCTCCATCTCTCTCTTTCTCTCTAGCAAGAACACACACTCAAAACCAAATTCATTCAATCATCATCTAAATTCGATCTAGGAGGCTTACAACAAAATAAACTACATATTTGTGATCCTCTCTTCATCCTCTTCATTTTGGTACCAACTTCATCTCATTTGGGTAACTTTCTAAAATCACTAGATTTTGTGTTCTTGATGTTTTTAACTTATAAAAGTGTTAATTAGTGTCTATGGCTCAAGTCTAACATGAATATATGATTTATATGCTCGATCTCGTTGTTTTAGTGTAACTAGCATGAACTTGAATTGTGGTGTGTTGTTCTTGAATTTTGGATGATCATATGTTGTTAGATGTTAAAAGTTGATGTTTTAATTGTGTTACTAGCATCACTAGCTTCAATTTGATGTGTAGGTTGCCTTAGAAAACTTCATGAACTTGATTAGTGATTTTGGTGAATTTGGGTTAGGGTTTGATGAACTTGAAATGGACTTTTGATGCATTGAATGCCATGGATTATTATTGGTAAGTGTTTAGTTGGATTGTATGCTTGATTACCTTCGAAACGGCATATCATTCATGTAAATTGGTTGCCCGAATCATGAAATGCATATTTGGAACTTGAACCTTGATTATGGATGTTTAAATGCGGTTTTGGGGTGTGTAAGTGTTAAATTGCTTGATGAAATGTGTCTAGGTGTTTTCCTCGTCAAATTACCTTTCTGGTGATATAAAATACATGTTCTAATTGTTTGCGGTTTGTAATTTGGGTTGGTTTGATTGTTGGTTCGTGCACTTAGGAGTTTCAGCAACCAGGGCCTGGAAACACCTCAGGACGCCGTCCAGATACCCAGGACGACGTCCCCCTTTTCTAACCTAGACGCCGTCTAGGAATTGGGGACGCCGTCCCACTCTTTTAATCGAGACGCCGTCTAGCAGCTTGGGACGCCGTCCCAACCTTCATTTTGGGACGCCGTCTAGCAACTTGGGACGCCGTCCCGTTTGCCTAAAACTGGTTGTTTGCTTTGGTCATTTGACATGAAAATGTTTGCTATGCTACGGACCTCCGATTAACATGAAACTTGGCCAACATGCTCATATATGATTATATAACTTAGAAAAATTGTCGGATATCCAATCCGACCCCGTTGACTTTTCTGTTGACTTTGACCCGACCAAGTTTGACTTTTAATCAAACTTAACCAAATGGTTGTACAATCGTTCTAACATGCTTTTATACTTGTATCTTGCATGAAACATGACAACTTGATTCACATGCTACATTATTGAGTCGTAACGGGTCGTAACGAGCCATAGGACTAATTGAACATCTTTGACCTATCGTGTTTACCGTTATTGATACAACCTATTGTTTAGGTCAAGACTAGCATTGTTCTTTGCACACGTTTACTTGTCGAAGTACTTTACTACTCGTGCACTCAAGGTGAGATCATAGTCCCACTTTTACTCTTTTTGAACTTACATTTGGGATGAGAAAACATAAACATTTCTTTACTAAGTGAACACAAGTACAGGAAAACAAACATTCTACATACGAGTTTAGAACAAAATCCTCAATTCGATTATCATTAGTTACACTTGCCGGGTGTAAGCGAGAACTTATGTTGTATGGATCCATATGGGTTTGACAAACCCTCATTCAAACGGTTCGCTACCGTTTACGAATGAAATATATTTTCGAGAAACAGTGTATGTTCTAGCACTAAGTGATGGGGTTCAATGGAAGGAAATGTTAAGCATTGATAATTGGGTGCTCGTGAAACAAACTTTTGGAATGTATTACTATTAATTCATTGATGCAAATCTTGTGGTTCACTTGTACTTACTTACTTAAACCTATGATTTCACCAACGTTTTCGTTGACAGATTTCTATGTTTTTCTCAGGTCCTTGAACGATACATGATACATGCTTCCGCTCATTATTTGATACTTGCATTGGATGTCGAGTATATGTGCATTTCATGGAGCGTCTTTTGACTTTACTTTAAACCGTGTCGCCTAGATTTCATTCGTATTATAACGTTGTAACTTAACTATTGGTTGAACAATTCTTGTAAACTTTGGGAACAATCTTTATTTTGAAATGAAGGCGACATATTTTGGTCAAACTTTGTCTTAAAGACTTGTGACCACGTAACGGGACCTAAGTAGACGGCGCCGTCAAACATGATTTGGTCGGGTCGCTACAATATGCATCTTGTTAAGGTCGGTTACCAGGTGTTCACCATATGAATGATTTTTATCTCTATGTATGGGATGTATATTGAAATATGAAATCTTGTGGTCTATTATTATGATTTGATAAATATATATGTTAAACCTATAACTCACCAACATTTTTGTTGACGTTTAAAGCATGTTTATTCTCAGGTGATTATTAAGAGCTTCCGTTGTTGCATGCTAATATATGGACAAGATTTGGTGTCAGCATGCTTGTATAATATTGTTTAAACCTGCATTCGAGATTTACTTTGTTGTAACATGTTAATGTTGTAAACCAATATGTTTTGGTAGTGTGTAAGTGTGATATTTTTAGATTATCATTTCTGGATAAACTAGGTGGTGTCTTTTTAACCTTGTCGATAAAATAAAGGTTATGGTTTGTTTTAAAAACGAATGCAGTCTTTGAAAAATGTCTCATATAGAGGTCAAAACCTCGCAACGAAATCAATTAATATGGAACGTTTATAATCAATATGAACGGGACATTTCAGTTGGTATCCGAGCGTTGGTCTTAGAGAACCAGAATTTTTGCATTAGTGTATCTTACCTAGTTTGTTAGGATGCATTAGTGAGTCTGGACTTCGACCGTGTTTTCTTTAAAAACGATTGCTTAACACTTTTGTTGGAAACTATATATTATTAACATGTAAATATTATGTGATATATTAACCTCTTAATGTGTTTGATATTGTGTGATAGATGTCTACCTCCAGTACAAATCCCATTGACTCACCTAATAATAATGATGAGTCGAATATATTTTGGAAAGATTCACAAATTCCCGAAGAAGAACCGGAAGAGGAGGAACCGGAAGAAGAAGAACCGGAAGAGGAGGAATCGGAAGAGGAGGAACCGAAAGAGGAAGAACCGGAAGAGGAAGAACCGGAAGAAGAATAGGTTCCGGAGGAAGAAATATTGATACCTACAGTAAATCGGTTAAATAAAATAAAATCATCAACCAACGGACCAAAGTCAATAATGGTCAATGGTGTTTCCGTCGAGGAAACAAAATATTGGGAAGATTACCAATTTTCCGATGAATCGGATCCCGATGAGGATTCTGATGATGTTTTAGAAATTACCTCGACCCAATTTAACAAAGCAAAAGAAAATAATAAGGGAAAAGGTATAAAAATAGAGAAACCTGATTCCAACCCCAATGAACTTTATATGTATCTGCAACATCCGTATTTCCTAAAATGTAACAATAACTCGGGAACCTCTAAACCACCAGGTTTTTTCTAAACCATTATGGAAAACGACGGCTTGTTTTATAGGAACACCATATATCCCTAGAAAATTAGAAAAACGAACCAAGTCCGAAGAAGAAGAAACCAGTGATTCAGATTAGAGGGTTGTAATCATGTTGTGTATTATATGTATTGTAGTGTGCTTGTATTTTTATGTTCTTTTAAAAAATTGCTTGTATTGTTTTCTAATTATCTTTTATGAATCTAATCCTTGTCTATTTTACAGTATAAAAACACAAAATGGACGTTAAGGGTAGACAACCGAATATTTTAGAAGATCTACCAGAGGATATGATTGATGAAATCTTGTCTAGAGTCGGTCAGAATTCATCAGCACAATTAGTTATGGCGAAATTAACTTGTCAAACATTTGAAAGACATTCCAGAAATGCTTTAGTTTATAAAAGGCTTTCCTTTGATAGGTGGGGTATATCACATTGGGGAGACCGTAAGTTACGCTGTGTTTTCTTTAAAGCGTTAAATGCAGGGAACACAAATACAATTTTACGCTATGGGTTAAGAACCTATATGCAACATAAAGAAGCATGTTGTGCATACGGGTTAGCGATGTTCGATTCTTACCAAAGTGAGAAAAAGAACATCGGATTGCAACTTTTAAACAAAACCTTCCTACAAGTGACGGATTCAGTAGTTGTGGTGAGAAACAAGTTTTTTAGATTATTACGGGGTTATTGGACATTACGAAACCCTCGTCCTTTTGACGACATTACAACATGCTGCCTAGCCAATGGTCATAACGGTTACTTTCCACAAGACCAAGGATGGGAAGTCGTCTTAGTAAAACAAGAATGCATGACTTGTTTCTGGACTTATGAATTACGTGTCTATATTTCTTTTGCTGAACGACTTGCGTATTAACTAGAATTGCCTTTATAGCTGCCGGGTAGCAAAGTTATTATGTGCTATATTTCATCCTATATGTATAATGGCGGTATTGTAAGTTTGTAAAATATTGTATAAAATTTGAACGCGAAATATTATTATAATCAGTTTTTTCATATAGAATTGTAGTAGTTGAATTGTATATTAGCTACTAAGTATGAACTTAACGGGTAGGTACTACCCGAATTAAAAACTATAAAATGCTAATACGAAGAAAAAGCTTTTATAAATGAGTTCATACTATGCTACGAAATACTATTGACTACTCTTAAAAATTCTATATGATTAACTTAATTCTTTTGGGCTATTTTTGAAGGAAATGGCACTGATGACTCGTCAGAATTTGAACATGAGCGAGGAAGACTTCCGTGTTTTCCTTGCAGCAAACATAGCCGCAGTACAGGCTACACTGCAAAATAACAATAACTCTGGATCTAGTAGTGGAACTAATTCCACAAGAAATCGTGTAGGATGATCCTACAAAGAATTCACTGCCTGCAAACCTTTGGAATTTGATGGAACCGAAGGACCAATTGGATTGAAACGGTGGACCGAGAAAGTCGAATCGGTGTTTGCCATAAGTAAGTGTACTGAAGAGGACAAAGTTAAGTATGCTACGCATACGTTCACAGGTACTGCGTTAATGTGGTTGTACACCTATCTTGAATAGGTAGGACAAAATGCTGCTTACGCACTACCGTTGTCGGCATTCAAGCAATTGATGAACGAGCAGTACCGTCCTAGAAACGAGGTCAATAAGCTCAAGATAGAACTTGGAGAGTTACGAACTCAAGGGTTCGACATTACCACATATGAACGACGATTCACAGAGTTATGCCTATTGTGTCTGGGAGCATTCGAAGATGAAGAAGAGAAGATCGACGCGTTTGTAAAAGGGTTACCAGAAAGGATCCAAGAAGATATAAGTTCACACGAGCCCGCCTCCATACAAAAGGCGAGTCAAATAGCTCATAAACTCATAAATCAGATTGAGGAAAGAATTAAAGAGCAGGCGGTCGAAGAAGCTAACACGAAACAAATCAAGAGAAAGTGGGAAGAAACCAGTGACAAGGGTCACAATTTTAACAATCAACACAGCAATCACAACTTCAATCGCACCAAATTTCGCAACAACAACCGCAACAACAACCATCCCAATAACAATAACCATTACAACCACCGTCCCAACAATAATAACAATCGCAACAACAACCATTTCAATAACAACAAAAAACAGAAACAACCATGCTTCAGGTGTGCAGAGTACCATCCGAATGCGTTCTGCACAACATTTTGCCAAGTGTAAGAGAAGTGGTTATGGCACGGCAAAATGTGAGGTTTATGAACCAAAGAACAACAAAAATAAAGAAACAAATAATGTCGGAACAAATAATGCCGACGTAGTTTGTTATAAATGTGGAAAATCGGGTCACATTAATAGAAATTGCCCAAACTAAGAGAATACTAATGGGCAAGGCCGCGGAAGAGTTTTCAATATTAATGCGGCAGAAGCGCAGGAAGACCCGGAGCTTGTTACGGGTACGTTTCTTATTGACAATACATCTGCTTATGTTTTATTTGATTCGGGTGCGGATAGAAGCTATATGAGTATAGATTTTTGTGCTAAATTAAGCTGCCCATTGACGCCTTTGGATAGTAAATTTTTACTCGAATTAGCAAACGGTAAATTAATTTCAGCAGATAATATATGTCGGGAAAGAGAAATTAAACTGGGTGATGAAACGTTTAAAATTGATTTAATAGCAGTCGAGTTAGGAAGTTTTGATGTAATAATTGGCATGGACTGGTTGAAAAAGGTGAGAGCAGAGGTCGTTTGTTACAAAAATGCGATTCGCATTATGCGTGAAAAAGGAAAACCTTTAATGGTGTACGGAGAAAAGAACAACGCGAAGTTAAATCTTATTAGTAGTTTGAAGACGCAAAAACTAATAAGAAAAGGTTGTTACGTCATTCTAGCACACATCGAGGAAGTTAAACCTGAAGAAAAGAACATCAGTGATGTTCTCATCACAAAAGAATTTCCCGATGTATTTTCGAAAGAATTACCGGGATTACCCCTGTGACGACCCGGAAATTTTCAATCAAATTTAAACTTAATCTTTATATGTTCTTGACAAGATATGCAAAGTCCATTATGTTGCGTCTTAAAATGTTTGAACTATTTTCGTACACTCATTTGACTTCGACTGTTCCCGACGATTCACAAACAATTAATTGTAATTAGATATGTGTGTGTATATATATATATAAAATAATTTGAGATATATTATATTAGAACTAACTATGTGAAATAAAACAATATATAATAATAATTATTATTATTTAAAAACATAACTATGTATAAATAAAGTATATTAAAAATAAATATTAAATGATTGTAATACTCGTTGGATGTTTCGATTATTATTTATAAAAGTTTAAAAGGAACTTATAAGATTTTGAAATAAACGGTGATCCGAAAATGAGTTATATAAAGTATAGGCTTATTTAAAATATATTTAGAAACTATTTGTTGAATTTTAAATTTTTTTTATATTTTACTTAGGGTTGGGATTGAATAATTAATGTAATTTTTATTTAATAGTTAATGCCCAAATTTTATACCATAATGACTAAAATAAATATATATAATTAATGTAAAAACTTGGGATTTTTCCGAAGACTTTTATCCGCCACTGATTAACAACGGGCTACGATATACTCTTCGTAATAAAACTGTCGGCAACGATTATTTGAAAATTGATTCATCTTGCACGTTTAATTTAAATCTCTTATTATATTCTTATTATACTACATCATCATAGATGCACATACATGCACATTGGTCCACGCAACATTCTTGCTTTTGTTTGGATTCTGACTTTTGTGTACCCATCCAAAAGTTTTATTCCCTTAACATGATAATACTATTTTATGCAATTATATACATTATATACACTTATATTTATCTTGTTGAACATAAACTCTCACCAAACTAAATCCATCACCATGAATGCTATAAATTTTCTTCTTCTCTTTGAAACCGAGATCAACTATCATCTTTGGCTCTCATCAGTTGAACATCATCACCTTCCTCGATCATTAATATTACTTGTCCGAACACCACCTTTGTTTCTTTCGCTAACCCGATTAATAAACATCAACATAACCTTTAAACCACCGCACTCCACCCTAACCACCATCGACACCCTCATCATGTAACCTACACACCTACTCGATTCCTTCCTTGTTTTAGTCACAATCAAGCTCCACTATCACCTCTGCAGCCACTACATTGCACAACCGTCACCATCGTTGCCACCTTCACCCTTCATCACCTTTCTTTCTTTCGTTCTTTTATTTTTATTTCTATCTCCATCGAACAACTCCTGCAACTAAATTTGTTTATGTTTTCGCTGTTTTTCTATTCGAAGACCACCTCACCATTTCCATAAACTTACTGCACCTGCTTGTTTTTCTTGTTCTTGTTCGATCAATTACAACAACAACTATCGGGACCCATTTCAACATCTTCAACATTATCACTTTGCTTTCCTGTTTCTTAGTTTCTTCGAGATCCACCACCTTCAACTATTTTTAACCAATCGACTACAGCACTGTTCCTGTTACTGCTTCTTTCTTTTCTGTTTTGAAGCCGACCATGGAATCCACTTGAAATGTTCTATTTACAGCGTGCAACAACAAAACCCCACTCATTTGAAAACCAATTGATAAATATTAAGGTCAATGATTTGAACTTTTTTTTTTTTTTGTTTAGCCAACAAATACCATAAAGATCACCACTTGATTTTTTTTTAAAGGTGATGCATGTTCTCTATTTAAAAGACAACTTAATTACAATCAATATTATAACATACATGTGGAAGGATATAGGAGTTAGTGGCAGACAATTGAGTCACTTACCACACCTTTTCATTTATTAAAAGAATTGATGCTTGTGAAAACTAAAAACCCAAAAGTCCACAAAATAATTCTAGCCACCGTATTTTTTTCTTTCTTCGGTATAATCCAAGTTGTTGATTGGGCCATGATTCAGTGGATTAAACAGCATTTTCTTTGAGCCAAGATATAACTGATGTATATAGTGGGCCGATTATTTTTTGCTTGTTGTTGGGCCAAGCTTGTTAGCTGTGAACTAGAACAAAAAAAAACTAAAAATAAAAAAGTTTGAACACTTGCATTTATTTGCTGGTAGTTCGACTGTTATGATTTATAGTGGTGATAAATGGCGATGATGATGATTATCATTAGATTGCATGATGATAATGATAATAAAGTGATGATATGGGTCGATGGTAAACGAATATGATAATAATGAAATGATACGTAAATGGTGATGGTAGGGGTTAAATAATGAGATAGTTATGATAATAAGTATGATGTATGATAATGGTTAAGATAAGAAGATGACGATGTTTATGATTATGAGAAGAACAATGATTATGAGAAGAACACGATAATAAATCTGGGATGTGTTGAAAAATCGTGATAGATACGGGTTAAATAGATATAGACTACGAGATATAACAGAAAGTATCGGATAGAGGAACGGTTTGAGTATGCATAGGGTTAGTGGGACGTCGCGGGTTCAAACCCGGACTTGGGCATTTTTTTTTTTGAACTACTTCTTGAGGTTCGTGAATCCGAGGCCAGCCCTACACTCGTTTAATGTTGTCATACGTATTTTTGCTACAAAATACAGTATGGTGAGTTTCATTAATCCCTTTTTAAACGCTTTTGCAATATATATTTTTGGGACTGAGAATACATGCGCTGCTTTTATAACTGTTTTACGAAATAGACACAAGTAATCGAAACTACATTCTATGGTTGGATTATCTAATCGAATATGCCCTTTTTATTAAGTCTGGTAATCTAAGAATTAGGGAACAGACACCCTAATTGACGCGAACTCTAAAGATAGATCTATCGGGACCAACAAGCCCCATCCAAAGTACCGGATGCTTTAGTACTTCGAAATTCATATCATGTCCGAAGGAGGATCCCGGAATGATGGGGATATTCTTATATACATATTGTGAATGTCGATTACCAGGTGTTCAATCCATATGAATGATATTTTGTCTCTATGCATGGGACGTATATTTATGAGAACTGAATATGGAAATCTTGTGGTCTATTAAAATAATGAGGATGATTATTTATGTTAAACTAATGAACTCACCAACCTTTTGGTTGACACTTTAAAGCATGTTTATTCTCAGGTATGAAAGAAATCTTCCGTTGTGCATTTGCTCATCTTAGAGATATTACTTGGAGTCATTCATGACATATTTCAAAAGACGTTGCATTCGAGTCGTTGAGTTCATCAAGATTATTATTAAGTCAATTATAGTAAGATATATTACGAAATGGTATGCATGTTGTCAACTTTCGATGTAATGAAAGAATGTCTTTTCAAAAACGAATGCAATGTTTGTAAAATGTATCATATAGAGGTCAAGTACCTCGCGATGTAATCAACTGTTGTGAATCGTTTATAATCGATCTGGACTTCGTTCGGATGGATTAGGACGGGTCTTCACAGTTGGTATCAGAGCGGTGGTCTTAGCGAATCATGTCTGCATTAGTGTGTCTAACTGATAAGTCGTTAGGATGCATTAGTGAGTCTGGACTTCGACCGTTTCTGCATGTCAAAAGTTTTGCTTATCATTTCGTGTCAAAAATTACCTGCTTATCATTCTTAGAGAATCACTTGCTTATCATTCTTAGTCTAGACACGGTTTACTGCATTGACTGCATGAATAGTGTATAGACAAAATTTATATCTTAGCGTATCTGCTACTTCATATCTTAGCGTATCTGTTACTGTAACTTTGCCTGACAACTTCTGTGGATTCCTCCGTAACTTATGGGATTTTAGTATTATATATGCATATGTAAATTATGTATTGCAGGGTACTAATCTACATCCTATAATCTAGTTCTTATCAAAAATCCTTCATCTGATTGTACGAGATGAATCCTGCAACCAGTTCGAGTCCCTCAGATTCCGATAGCTATTCCGATAGTTATTCCGACAGTTATTCCAACATAGATGTTCACCTAAGCTCCGAAAACAACGTCACCGGCATGAATCAACCAATCAGCCATTATCAATTCATCTGATGGGGTCGTAGTCGACTTAATTAATGGAAACGCACAGAAGGCAATCCCTTCCACCAACCGAATTCACCTCTTGACAATGAACCTGAAGCGTTTACCGACGAACCTGTTCGAGACACCATTTTCAGTCTCATTTCCAGGGTAACTGAACAAGATTATATTCTATCCACAATTCTGAACCTTATTCATCCGCTCGTTCTGACCGACAATCATCCTGGAGTAATAAGTCAACGAACTTCGCGCTCGAATAATCAATTTGGAAAATATGGTGCAAAATGTACCAGCTTCAGCAATATCACCGGCACCAATAGTACCATCAGTAACAACATCTATACCATCAACAATTCATGCCCCAACATCTCATTCTGTACCTCCAGCATAATCATCGTACTACATGACATCCTACATCGATTATCTTCGTTCTACGTATCGTTATACCTCATTTATCTTCATTCGTCATGACGATTATGTAATCTCTAATGTTTTAGAAATTATATATTCCGTTCTAACGATAAATCAAATGAGTTTAATAGAACAATTACTCATTAAATCCATGATTACATTCGAAGAAAATATATATGTATATATGTTTTCATAAAGATTGTAATTAAAAAAAATTCTTTTGTACAAACTGTTAATGGTGAAAATATTTTAACGGGTAGGTAATACCCGAGAAATATTTAGATTTCACATTAATATGTTATACTGTACATTCTCCAATTCAGATTCAACCGTCATTAGCTATACTACTTACATCCACCGATATACGTATCCGTTCATCAAAGAATAGCTATTTTCATTCAAATTCAATTTCATATGAGGAATTTTGACCTATCAGAATCCAACAAGTGGCATAATGAAGAAATAATAGACACAATAAAAAAAATTGATTAGAAACAAACGAATTAACTAATTAAAATTTTGTTAAGAATCCACGCTAACTGTTCCTAGCTAATTGTTCCTAGTTAACTGATTACATTTTATTTATCGCAATTTAATTATCGCAATTTACATTCTCGCAATTTTATTTATCGTCATTTAATTTCTGTTATTTACTTTACGCACTTTATTTATCGTTATTTATTTTCTGTTATTTATTTTACGCGCTTTAAATATCGGGACACGTATACAAGGTTTTGACATATCATATCGACGCATTTATATATATTATTTGGAATAACCATAGACACTCTATATGCAGTAATGATCGAGTTCTCTATACAGGGTTGAGGTTGATTCTACAATAATATATATAATTTGAGTTGTGATCGAGTCTGAGACATGTACACGGGTCACGATACGTATTAATTAATTCGAATATAATATAATAAACTATATATGAATTATTATTTGTACACTGCTAACTGTGGACTATCGACTGTGGACTAATAATGTTGGACAATTAAAATGAATTAAAATATTGATTATAACATATGAAACTAAAAACTTCTTCAAGTTTGCCACTTGACTTCATCTTAAACCTCAATTGTATCTTGACGATTACAATCTACGTTCAAACTCTTCAATGATTCTTGAAAACACCTCAATTGAGAGGATGAACCAACCGCACTTCATCTACGGAAGAAAAGATTGATACATGTAGTTATACACCTGAAAACACTCGGAACCTGAGTAAACGTTTAACACGTATCTGTGCTAGCTCTTTTGGCGTTGTTATTACCGAAAATAACTTTGCAATCCCTTTCCAAAATTAGTCAATTTTGTCACAGCTCCAGCAAGTCAACTTCGATTTTCATTCGGATTAACCTTATTATAATCTTGATATATATGCGTGCTCTTTTGTTGTTACCGGGGAACCTTTTATATCCCACCATATTATCAGTAGACGTACCAGCAACCTCGTTGCTCCTTGGCTTAAATCTCTCCGACAAATCACTATATTTATCTATTGAATTCTTAACATATACTCATCCGCATCTTGTAACGAGAACAGCCATACCAATTATCGGGAATCAGCAATCAGTACTTTGAAAATTCACAGCATGTCTACATCAACAGTTATATGTATAACATTTATCTCTTAGAATTATGATCTTTCATTCTGAAATTCTGAAAAGCACTCAGTCTACAAATCAATACTCTGAATGTTGAAAAAGCTGATTGAAGCAGCAGAAACCGTAGACAACCGTAAACGACCTTAATCATCAGAAGTTTGATGATAAAGAATAGTATGTTGGAAAAGCTCAGAAAAGTTGGAACTGAAAAACGGTTTGAGCTAACCACTAAGGAGACCAAGGACAAATACAAGGACCATACCCTATATTCAAAGAATCCAGGTAATTCTGGATCTGTTAAAATCTTTAGAGAATATCTTGCTCCGAAGTCATGTTAAAATCTTGCGAAAAATTTTTCTTCATCAACCTTCAAACTTAGAAATTCCAAAATATCATCATAAATATCTTCGATATTTCTGAGGATATTTTCATAAATATTCTCGTCCGAAATTATATACCTCTTCGTGCTATCAGTGTTACATCATATAGAAACTGTTAGTTTCTATATTCTGTAAACTTTCGAATTTAAAATATGAATATTTTTGAAGTAGTGTTGGGAACTGATGCATGAGTTAGTATAATATAATGACACTTGATCAACGTGATTATATTATAGTAAGTCATGCTGGGTTTCTAATGAAACGTGATGATGATTCACAGTAGATCATACCATCATCATG